>NC_045428.1:239441106-239786106 GCF_902635505.1 Sarcophilus harrisii
TACAATATTGTTGTTACTATGTAAGTATTCTGATTCTGTTCATTTTATTCTGTATCAAGTTATGTAAGTTTTCCCAGATTTTTCTGAAACTATTACTGTCATCATTCCTTATAGCATAGTACTGTCAGGTTCTATAAATTTGTCAGCCATTTCCCAATTGATGGTCAATACTTAAGTTTCTAATTGTTTTCTATCTGGTAAAGAGCTATTATTTTTTGCATATAGGTTATTTTCTTCTTTCTTTGGGGCATAGGGTTTTTAGTGTCTTAGGTTTTAAGAATGAGGAGCTAGACTCCTGGATCGCTAAGCTTCTTGACCACATTAAATGTCCTGAATTGTATGTGCATTTTTAGTGACTTATTTTTGGCTGGGTTGGTGAAAGGAGGTAGTCTGTGTTAATATTTGCTATATTATTCTCTTATCTATGTTTCCTTTTATGTACCTTCACTTTCAGCTACTTTAATCTTTTATCTTATCTATGTTTTCTTTCATGTAACTTCCCATGAACTTGAGATGTGGAAGTGTCTTGTATTATTATAGCTACTTGGTGGTGAGATAGGGCTGGAAAGGACATGAATAATTTGACTGATCTTATCTCTTAATTAGTGGACTTGAAATTTTAAAAAGAAAATGTATAAGCATCACATTCCATAGAATCAAAAGATTGTCAGGTAGAAATATGTGTGTGTGTGTGTGTGTGCGTGTGTGTGTGTAAATCTACATCTACAATTAAATCATCAACAATTACATCAACAATTAAATGTTTGCAACTTGCCAAGTGTCATTTTTAGCTCTGGTCAAATATATTCTATGAATGAATAATCCCTACTCTCATAAGGAGCTCACATTCTAATAGGAGAATTCAACACTTTTCATGAAACCTATAGAAGTTGAGTAACTTTTTTGATATCACACAGCTAATTAGTGGCCTCAACTTAAGCCTGTCACTCTTGTCTACTATGGTGACTTAGAAATAGTGTGCATGTATTTCTTGTAAACATAAGACCTGCCAACCTTGCTTTGAGATGCCGTCTTTTCTGTCCTTTCTTGATCCAACCCAACCCAAAGAAGTAATACAGTTTAGATTATAATTGCACCACTGATTACTGAGTTAGCTTAATTATTTCTAGTTAATGTGAATTATTTGGTAGGTTATTGTTATTATGTTTTGGGTTATTATATTATGTTTTGGGTGCTTGCATAATTCCTTATACATCCATTTTATTTATTATTTATTTATTTATTTTATTTAATAGCCTTTTATTTACAGGTTCTATGTATGGGTAACTTTACAGCATTAACAATTGCCAAACCTCTTGTTCCAATTTTTCACCTCTTATCCCCCATCCCCTCCCCCAGATGGCAGGATGACCATATACATCCATTTTAGAAGAAAGTGTGGGAAACTAGTAAATTATAAAACAACTGGCATATGTATCTGGATTGGAAGTTTTTTAATACTTTTAAAAAACTTGTTTCTGGTCTTCACACATAAATCTTAGTTCCTGTTACTACTTTATTTCACTTTCTAATCCTTTGACCTATTGTTGTCAAGGAATACCTTGATATTGGGTATAATATAATTTTTTTCTGATAGTGTATTTATTTAGTTTGGTTGATGTTACTACTGATGTATGGTATTTTTGTCTTTACTCCTGATTCCTTACTTGGTTTTTGCAGTGAGAAAATGAACATACATGTGTACATACATCAATTGTTTGGAAGTATTTCATGTATTTTGTGTGATATTTTTTCATTAATGCATTTCTAGTTTTCAGTCATCCTATTGAGGTATTTGTTTGTTGTGCATGTATCTTGTGTTATTTTTCATTCTGAGCTTTGGTAACTTGTATTTATCATGGTTTAGTTGTAAATTTATTAGAATAGATTTTGGGGAACATCAAGTGTTATTGCTATATAGAGTTTCACATAATTTCCAATTTGTCCAGCTACTTTTACAGCATGTTGAGCATGTAAATTAAATGTCTTGTTGGAACTTGATAGTCTTTTACTTTCAATATGATAGATCATGTCCTTATTTGAGGTTAGCAAAATTATGACACTTGTGTATTGCTTTTCCTGTTAGTCCTTGTTGACCCTTTAGTTAAAGTTCCTTGTTAAAATTGTAATATATAATGTAATAGAAAAAGGAAACATTTTTCTATTACATTTTTTCAAAATACTTTGCCTTTTATCTTGGTTCTTTTGTCTCCATGCAAGTAATTACCCCTACTTTCCCTCTTTCAACCTATCCTTGTAAGAAGAAAAAGAATTAAACAAAAACATTTGATATAACTGTACCTGATAATGTATTTAATTAGCTTATTATCTATTAGCTTAGGAGAGGGAAGTCTGTTTTTTCTTTTTCTTTTCTTCCTGTTTTCTAAAGTCATCGCTGGTTTTTCTGGGACCTTAAAATCACATTTTAAAATTGCCCCTACATATATTTATATGTACATATTATATACACATACATATACATCTAAAATGTATTAATGTGGTTGACATTATTGATCGAATCTTTTAAAAATTTGACTTTGTCTAAGATAAATGATTACTACACCTACCTTTTTTCTTTCTAATAAATTCCACCCCGGATCATTGTTATTTTGTTTTGTATATATCTTTTGTGTCCTATTCCTGCTAATTCTTCTAATTTACTTATATCTGTTAATTTTTCCTTGTTAATACTTAACCCTTTCTCTCTCTCCCCCATCCTTTCCTTTTCTTCTCCCCTCACCTTTTTATCCCATTCCCATTATACTAAACACCCTTCTAAATCACATCTTATACTCTGCCCCCTTTCTTCTTTCTCCTTATCTTATTAATCTATATACCTTGTTCTTTTTATTATATATATATATATATAAATATATAAATATAAATAAAAACTATCAGTTCTCCTCCTCCATCTAATTCTTCTGTATTAATTCTTGCTCTTACATCTCATTTATATAGCATTATTATTACTCTTTTTACCTTTTCCTAGAAGGTTTTGCTTTTTGGAGTCACATCATACTCAACTCAGCTCTTCTTTTGGACTACCTAATTACTAATATCAATCTTAGACATAAGATGTAAACTTACACATGTCCTTACTTAATTTTTTGAAATTAGTCTTTGATGTTGGCTCTTTTACATTAAATTTTCTGTTGAGTTCAGATCTGTTTGAGGCAAAATACTGAAAAGCTGACAGTTAAATGCCCAGTTTTCTTTTTTCCGTTAAATATTATTAATATTTTGGGCTGCAAACTTAGTTCTTTTGATTTATTGATAAATAGTATTCCAGGACCGTAGTCCTAGAATGGTGGCTGCTGATAAATTCTGTGTTGTTCTAATTGTAGCTTTAGCATATTTTAATTGGTGAATTCCTTCTCAGTCTCAGTAGCATAGCTGGACCTGGTGTTTCTCTTATCTGTGGTAGTTTCCTTAGTCTTCCTGGACTCAGAAATTTTCTATAGTTTGGGCTGAGGCCACCTCTGGCTTATCTACCCACATAACTCAGGGCTCTCCACTTTGTTGTTTCATTGGAGCTATTGGGGAGGTATTTACACTTCTTCTCCATAGTTCCTGGAGGACCCCTGTTCTGTACAAAGTTTTATTTTTCCCTGCTCTACATGTGTCCTGAGGAGCAATTTTATTTTGTTTGTGGAGGAAATCTGGAGCACTTGGAATTTTCTGACCTACTTTATCTTCCCACAAATCCTCACCCATATTTCTTTTTTTGTGATATTTATTTACACAGTTGAAGTTTGCATCAGTTTGTAGAAATACTCTTTCTTTGAACATCTTTTTACATTTCTTACTATTCAGTAATATTTAATTATATTAGTCGATCATGGATTTTTTTCCTTCTGTCATTCTCCAAGAAATGGACATTTAGCTTTCCCTTCCAATTCTTGGCTATCACAAAGACACCTCTGATTATTATTGGTATGTAGTTAACATTTGTTTCTGTCTCTTACTTACTTGGAGTAAGTAAGCCTTCCATTGCTGTGAGGCCGACTTCTGTATATTTCTCAGGACATAGAAACAGTGCTTGCTCAAGAACTGTTGGAACCTAAGGTTCTCTTCCACTTTCTTTCATCTTTAGACCTTTTCCTTTCCAGGGATACTCATTGCCACGTGATCAGCATTCTCCTTTTTTTGTCTTTTTGCTAATCCTAATGATATTGAACTTTTGACTACCATAGATAGAGGAATGGAGTCTGCTTCTCAACCCAGTTTTCTACTTGCTCATTCCCATCCACCTCATCCTTCTTTGTCCTTCCCAACCTAGATTTGCTCTCAGTTGTGTCCTGTGGTACTCCATAATTAATAAACTTGTTTTCACTTTAAATGTCTTCCTTTCTAACTCTTCCATCTTCAGATATTCAGACCTGGCTCCCTTCCTATGACACTGCATCTTGGGCCATCTTTTGCAGTTCTATTTAAATTTTCTTGTATACTTAGGCTATCTGATGTAGGGAGAAATTGGATTATTCCTTGCATTTTATTGCAATTTCCAAAATATCTTTGTATGGGCTCATTTACTCATCAATTTTTCTGAGGTTTATGATATGTAAATTTATCACACAGTCCAGATACTTGGGGTAATTTATCAACCTCTTTCCTCTCTTTTCTCATTAAGTTCAGTGACTCCCTAACCTCTGACCTCACATATACCTGCTTCAAAATGTATATTACTATTTCCTCATCTATATTCTCATCATTTATGACCTCTCATCTTTTTCACCTTTCAATGAGTTTAAACAATCTAGAAATCCTGCTGTAGCTACATTGACTTAGCTTCCTGATTTTGATCCTTTGGTCAACCAGTTCAAGACCATACTATTCTCTAGTCTTGAATCCTTTGCTTCCTTGTTTTGTCATAGCTTTGCCCTTTCCAAATATCTAGTGCGTTCCTTTTCTTGGTCCTACTCGTGTGCTACTAGAACACAAGTGGAGAAAGTAATGAAATGATTTTCTGTCTTCAATACAAATTTGTGCATTTTCTGATTTACTGCTCTTTTTGTTTAGAAAGTAAGACTAGAAGGAAAAGAAATTAAAAAAAAAAACATTTGTGCTATATTCTAACAATACAAATAAAAGATAATTCATTAGTCCTTGCTGTCTAGAAGCTTACATTCTATAAAAAATTGTGCTTATTGATTTTAAAATAGTTTTCCTTTCTTTTTCTCAGAAAACTCCTAGTGTTTTGTTTTTTTTTTTTTTTAAGATCTCTTCCCTAGGGGGGAGGGGGGAGGAGGAAAAAATATGTATAGTTGATCAATTCAGCATTTCAGTTAATTTGGAAAGTCTGAGATTTTGTCCAGCATACAAAATTTGTATATCTCTTATTACTGTAAAGAGACATTGGTAGGAATGTCTTTTCTTCTTTGGCAGAATTCTGCTTCTTTGTAATTTTGCAACCTTCCTCTTCCCCTCCCCCCTCTTTTTTTTTGTTTGATGATTTTTTTTAATATTGTTGCAGTCATTTGCATTATTTTATTGACTTTGCTTCATTTTGTATCATCTTAATTTACCATATTTCTAATAGCTCAATAATAATCTATTTTTTAATGAACTACAATTTGTTTAGCTCTTTCCTCAGAAGATAGATATCTATCTTTCCACTTCTTTACAATGACAAAAAGTACTACTGTAAATGTTTGGTGTGTATTAGGACTTAAAACAAAAACATTAGCCTTCAAAGGATTAAAAAATATGGATGTTTTAGTCACCCTATACGTAGTTCCAAATTGTTTTCCAAAGTGGTTGTAACATTTCACAGTTCCACCAACAATGCATTAGTGCATCTATCTTCCTACAAAACCCTTCCAATACTGCATATTTTTATCTTTTGTCTTCTTTGCCAAGTTAGAGGGTATGAAATGGAACTTAAGAGTTGTTTTGATTTGCATTTCTTTTATTAGGTATTTGAAGACTTAATTCTTTTGAAAACTTTATCTCTTTTGGTAAATGGTTTTGATGTCATCTGTATACCTATATCTATAGGTATCTATATACCTATATCTATAGGTAAATGGTTTTGATCTCATCTATCTATGTTTATTAGGAAATAAAGCTTTTAGTATATATTAGTGTTGTAGTTTGTCAGAGGCCTTTTTTGCATAGTGATAATTGTTTCTGGATATGTTTGGATATTCTGGATATTTTTGCTTATAATGTGGTTAATTTTGTTGACCTAATTTTGAAACCATTCTTACTACCCTGGTACAAATCCCACTTGGTCATATGAATTCTTGGAAAAATAGCTTGTAGTATGTTTGATAGGGTTATATTTAAGTTTTAGAATTAATATATTCATTAATGATATTGATCTGAAGTTTTTGATGCTTTCTCCTTTTTTCTTGCTTTAGGTATTAGGATTATTACATTTTTAAGTTTTTCATCTGTTTAATATACAAACTCACAACCCCCATACTCACCTACACCTCCTCTGTTTTTATGCAATCTTTAGGTCTCCTTCCAAGTTTTCCATAAAGTATTTCAAAAAGTTTCATTTTTTTTCTCCTGTATGATTATATTCAAATTTGTTGGGTAAATTATTTTTGCTTGTAGAATATTTTTTTCCAAGCATTCTTCTTCTTTGTATTGATGCCAAATATTGCCTCATACTGACTATGGTTCTTTGATATTTTCTATCTGGTACTTGCAATATTTTTATTTAACCAGAAAGTTCTGGATTATGATAGTTTTACATTCATGAAAGCTTATTTTCACTTTCCCCCTTGTTTTTAATAAGTTCTAGTTTACTTTCATCATCACCCAAGATACATTGTCTAGGCTCTTATTTTGGAAATATGTTTTCAGGTAGTCCAATCATTCTTAGTGCATTTTTTTCTTTATTTTCAAGATCAGGGTATAAAATGAGTTATCCTTTTAACTTTTAAAACATTTCTTGTTATATTACAGAACCATTGCTGTTTATTTGTTCTGTTTTAATTTTCGTGAAATTTGTTATTTCTGTAAGGTTTTGTACTTCTTGTTAAGTTTTTTAAGTTGTCTGACTCTTTATAATAACTCTATTTAGAATTTTCTTGGCAAAAATACTGAAATACTGCAGTGATTTGCCATTCCTTTAGATTTTTTTTTTTACAGATGAGGAAACTGAGGCAAATATAATTAAGTGACTTGCCCAGGATCATAGAGCTAGGAAGTGTTTTGAGATCACATTTGAACTCCGGTTTTTCTGATTCCAGGCACATTGTGTTCAGAGTATCTAAGGGAAGAGAAGGTGATCAGGAACATTGTTAAGGATTGAGAGAATAGGAAGCAAAGACAATGTATGTAGACAGCTTTATGAAGGAATTTGGGTAAAAGGAGAGAGAGAGAGAGAGAGAGAGAGAGAGAGAGAGAGAGAGAGAGAGAGAGAGAGAGAGAGAGAGAGAGAGAGAGAGAGAGAATATGAATATGAAAGAATGAAAATAGCTTGAGATAATGGTAGGAGCCATTTAAAGTTTGTTTAGGATGTGGATACAAAGAACTTGGACATTTTTGGTGTTTGAGTGACAGATACAGAATATGAATATAGTTGAGGCAGGCACTTGGTTTGAGGAGATGGGAGGGGATGCAGTCCAAGGTAAAGGTGTTTGGCTTTGGTAAGGAGAAGACATCTATATGGTCAGGGTTTGAAGAAAAGCGGGAGAAAATTGGAGGTAGGTTTGGAGAGGCAGGGAGGAATAGAGTCGGGCTTTTTGAGATCAAGAGCAGTGAGAGCTCAAAAGTCAATGAACTCATTTCCCTAAAACAAATAAAGAGCTGATAGAGATTA
Source organism: Sarcophilus harrisii (assembly GCF_902635505.1). NCBI lineage: Eukaryota > Metazoa > Chordata > Mammalia > Dasyuromorphia > Dasyuridae > Sarcophilus > Sarcophilus harrisii. Next base: position 239,448,884 of record NC_045428.1, read on the forward strand.
TTAGATGAGAGAATTGGGGGTAGAGTGGGAAATTTGGGGAGGTTTTAGAGAGGAAAAAGTTTGAAAATGACTATACATATAGTTAGGGAGTCAATTAGGAAAGAATAAAAGGATTACTGGACTATGCTGAGGGGCTTGTTGAAATTGGTTGATTTGATTGTGGTGCTTTGACCTGCTCTATTGAGTGGCAAGTGAATGGGAATGGAGGAGTTTTGTGGGTAATAATCCAAAGTTTGGCTTGGGCAAAGTATGAGTGATGATAGGACAAGGAGAGAGGAGGGATTCAGTTTGATCTGGAAAGTCATTCTTCTGGAAAATGCAGTTTTGTTTTATTCAGCAAGTATTTATTGAATAATTAGTATGTACAAGGCACTGCAATAAACAGTTAGAAGGGATTCCAAGATGAATTAGATTATAATACCAGTTCATTGGGACATTTGTGATGTAGTGGGGAAGATAAGATGAATAGAGGAATAACAATACTTGAACATAGTTACAAAAGGTACCAATTACAATGCTTGAGGATTGTTTCTAGCTGGGTAAAAATGGTTGGGATTAGTAAATTTAGGCACTTTCATCTAATAGATTGCTAGGTGTTAATAGTGAAATTGTACTTGTTTTCTCAGACTTAAAAAAATTGGCTAAGAATAATCCATCGTTTAACCATAGAAGATAATAAGTGTTTCGTAAAAAATTGAGGAATAATCTAAAGCAGATAAGAAAAAGCCATACCCATGGGACCAGAGATGGTCCCAAATGGTAGATAATTTTCAGTCTTTTAAATTTTGAATTTTCTAAGTCTGTATTGTCTTTTCCTTTTTCCTTGTTTTGGTAAAGGTTCAGTTGTGAAAATGATATAATTTTTTGCTATTTAATTTCAGTTATTGATTGAATGAAGAGTTTTATAAAATGATTTCTTTAAAAATACATTAGGGTAGCAAGATAATATAAAGAGATTGTGATAGTTATTTTTCTTATAGTTTAGCTGTTTTAAAAAAGTGTTTTCCTTTTTTTTTTTTTTGTCCCTGATGATTGAGGAATATTTGTATTTTAAAGAAAGTTGACATTGTATACATGTAAAAGACAGAAAAATTTCAACGCTTAAAATAATTTTATTCTCATGTTTAGTTTTGGAATATTATATTTACTTTAGATGGTCCTTGATAAGAGTAATTGTCTTGTATCATTATCTCTTATCGTAATTTGTTTTTCTTCACACAGTGTTTGTAGTTTTGCTGCTGGACTCTTCCCTCCCTTCCCCCACCCCATCAGGATGATATGAGAGTTGAAAGAAGACGATGCATACAGGTGATTCAAATTTTCAAATACAGTTTGATCATGGTTATCTGAGTGAGTGTGGAAATTAATAGAATTTCTAGAGAATGGGGTAACTTTATGATTAAATACACTGCGTATTAGATGGGCAGGGCTTGTCAAGAAGAAAGTTTAAATGTTGAGATTTTTGTGGGGCAACTTTATAATATTCAGTAAGTTTAAGAAATAAACTATAACTTATTTCTCTATGCTCAGCTTGTTTAATGCAATTGAATATCCTTAATTTCAGGAGTTGATTTACTTTTCATAATTTACTATTTGTGGATTAGACATTAACAATTAATTCTCTGAGAGGAATGTTTGGTGATCTATTGTGTTGGTTTCATGTTCACTTCACCATTCTCCAGAAGGGGAGCTATTATTTGTATACTGCATGATATATCTGCATTAAAGAAGGGGTATTATGTTTTATAAGTTAAGAAGAATTGCAGTAGCTCACAAGAAAGGTGAGATGTTCGGATTAGAGATATCTCCACACCAAAAGGTCAAGTGGACTATTTGTGCTCAATTTGTAGTAAAGCTTTCCAAGCTCATTATTGGCCTACTCAGCCACAGTCAGATACATTGTACCTTGACTCCAATATAGTAATATCATTTTGGATCTCTTTAAAAATGAAGGACAACCAGTCAACCAACTAATCAATTAACTGTTCTCTTCTGGTAGTCATGTTGCTACTCAAATTCATGCTGCTGCTGGATGTAGTTAACTTAAAAAAAAAAAAAAAAGATTAGCTGTTGGGATTTCTCCAAACTTTGAAATTAAACCGATTGTTTGTCACTTTTGAGTTGGAGTGGTTTGGCTATATTGAAACTCTGATTATGTTTATAAATGGCTATTTAAAAACATAGTTAACCTCAAAAGAAATATCATAATTATACACATTTTGAATCGAATTGGCTTGGAATATTATTGTATTTCTCCTCAAAAGATAATAATTTTAATTTTTTTACTGTGTTAATAGAGATTTTAAGAAATCAATATGGTCAATAAGTTTACTTTGTTTTAAAAGATAATCCTATATTATAAACTAAGTCAAATTTAAATGATGTAAGGAAGTTTAGTTTTGAAAGGAGTCATATAGTAAATCTCTTTGTCAGTAAAAGTTTGCCATCCTATCAGGATTTTTGTATATTTGGTTTGTACCACACAATAGAAATATAATATTATCTTTATAATCTCAAAATAATTGTTTGGTCAGTATACTTAGTATAAATTTGGTTTGAGAAATCTTTTTTTTAAATCACCTTTATTATTATTTAATAATAGCAATAATAATAATAATTATCTATGTTATGAAATTTTTCCACTTAAGATATATTAACATATTATTTGTAACAGTACAAATAAGATGATCTCTGTATTTACATTATATTTTCATTTAATTTAAATTTCAATCACAAGTGAGCAGTTTACTGGTTTTATTGTTTTATTGTTTCCTGGACTAAAATAGAGGTATTTTAGTTTGCTTTAGAAACAGCATTTTTTTTTTTTTTTTTTGGCTGAGGCAATTGGGGTTGCACCTAGCTGCCCCAGAAACTGCAATTTTTAACCATACAGTTATACAGTTGTGGTTACAGATTAAGAATGAATGCTTTTAAAAATTCTAAAATCTTTATTAATTTTAACATGATTAAGCCACTACCTGATAAGAAATTAGACATTCATGATTGGCTTCATGCAATCTTTTTGTTATTCTTTCATGTGCAGAAAAGTTTTTCATCTCACAGCATTTTAAAAATGCATGTTGAATGCCAGTACTACTGAGTAGAGGGAAATTTTAATCATGTTTTACAAAGGCAAGTATTTTTATTATCAAAAAATCTCATGAAACTTTAGGAAAAAACATCACGTATGTATATGTGTGTGTGTGTGTGTGTGTGTGTGTGTGTGTGTATGTCTGTGTGTGTATTTAAATGAATGACATGCTGGCTATAACAGGTTTTCAGTTACTTTAGCGTTCTGGTTAGTTTTCTGGAGGTCTCTGGACCAGTCTTCATTTCAGCAAAGTAATCGCCACAAGAATAGCCAGAGATAAAGTCCAAAAATCTTTATTGTCTCCTTCACAGTCTTGTCTCCTTGCCTGGGTCCCGGGCTAACTTTCTAGATTTGGGTTTGAACAAAAATAGTTTTGTGGTAGACTCAATTGATTTTAACTGAGTGGAAAGTCGACTGGTTCAGAGAGATAGAACTACTCCTTGTAGCTTCCTTCAAGAAAGCTTCTTTGCAGTTCCCATACCTATTCTTGGGTATGGAATTCCTGCTCTGATTATTCTCTGTAGGCATCAGACAAGCTAGAAGTTTAAATCCTGTTATGCTCCTGAAGTCTAAGTCATACCACTGTTGATTGCTTCTGAATAACTTCCTTACTTGTTATACTGCCTAATGCTGACAACTGTTCTTTATCTCAGAATGCTACCCCTGAGCACAGATCTCTTACTGAGTTCTCCCTTCTGTGCTGATGTGCTCAGCTCTGCAATCTTGGCCTCACTATGTCCTCAATGTTTGCAGACTTCTCTGTTTTATCTCCTGATGCTAACTCGGGCAGGAAAAATGACTCATTCTTAAAAATTTCTCATACGGATTTAGTATGACTTACTTCTAGGTAATTTGGAGTAGTTGGGGCATGTGTTATGCAGTTCACTGTCTTTCCTGCTACTCTATCTTCTTGATTTCCTTCATCACTTCTTAACCCTGAATACCATCCTTATACTGGCAGTTACTGTTAGTACCATCCCTGTGATACTTATTGGTGGTCTAAGGTGATACATTTCATCAGCAAATCTTCAGGATCTAGAATCAGAATCTTGGTTAGCAGAAACCTTACTACTTTTTTTAGTAAAGTATCATGCTCATAACTTCATCATTGATTATTAGAAATATTTTTATATTCTTTACAAGCAGTTATTAGAAATCCTTTCTGTTCTTTACAGTTTACTCCAGTTAGCAGAATACTTCCAATTTGATCTGAAACTATTTACCGTCAGAGCTAAACTTGTATCAAAGACCTCAAACTATACTTGAATCTCTTATACAATATAGTCATAAGTAATCTTTGCTTGAAGATCTCCAGTGAAGGGAAACTTACTACTTCTCATTTTAATATTAGATAATTTTGTCTTCAAGTTTTATGTTATATCATGACTAAATTTGCTTCTTTGAAAATTCTTATTGTTTTTGATTTTCCTCTGTGGGTTCAATTAGAATTTCTAATGTGGCAAATATTATATCTAGTATATCTCTATTATCTAATATCTATATTTATGTGCCTGTCTATCTAGCTGTCTGTCTGTCTCTATCTGTCTCTATATAAAATATCTAATCTTTTTTAGGTTAAGTATCCCTGGTTCCTTTCAGCTAGCCCCATGTGATTTAATTCCTAGGTATTTCAACATCCTACTAGCCTTTTTGTGAATACCTTTCCACTTAGCAGTGTCTTTAAAATGTGATAGCCACACCTGTAAAGAATACTCCATATGTGGAGGCAGAGAAACCTGTTCTATTTTGCATGAGATATTAAATATACTTGATGTTGCAGATTTCTTTTTTTTTTTTGGACTTGATCTTTATTTTTAAAAAAATGGCATTTTATTTTTCCAAATACATGCAAAGTTAGTTTTCAACATTCACCTGTGCAAAACCTTATGTTCCAAATTTTTCTCCCTCCTCTCCTTCCCCTCTCAGACAGCAAGCAATCTGATATAGATTAAACATGTTCAAATCTTCTAAACATATTTTTCCATGTTTGTTGAACTTCAACTTTAAAAAAATAGTGACAAGCTTCCTATATGCTATTATAGGCCATTTTTCTTATTTTTGACTTGATTCTGTTTTTGACCTCCTTCTGTGCACAGTTCTGTGTGTTTGGAATCTGCCTTTGTCTTTTTTCACTTCTTTTCTCTTCCATACAAAAGTATTTTCAGTTATATATTGACACTGTGATCATACAGTGTTTTGATTCTGCATTTGAATCTCTTTTCCCGACTCTAAGTCTATTTTTATTGGCCACATAATGATGCTTAGCACTTATTTTCTCCATGGTCATTCAAAAGTCACCTCTTTGCATCCATGTTTATATCTGAAGGTACTTTTAAAAACAAACTTTTTTTTTTTAATATCTTCCATTATTGCATCAGCTATATTTTCCATTGTATACTATTCTGCATTCCCTATAAGGGTGCCATTATTTGTAATAAAGAATAAAAAATTGGGGGGGAAATTGAAAAAATTTGACAAACAGAAAAAAAAACCTCAAGTCATATACAATGTGTCTTACATTCATGATCCTCCTGCCTCTGCAAAGAAGCTTGGAGATATTTTCTCAATGCTTTTCTGTAATTCCAAACTTTTCCTCCTTTATTTAGTGACTACTGTGGTGATTCACCTGTACCAATTGGTGTATAATTAGGGCAGGTATGTGACTTTTATTGCCTTCTTATCTCAGGTCTCAGATCTTTTATTAGTAATTTTTTTCTGTTTTTTTCATATAACAATCATTCTTCATAGCAGAAATGAAGTAGAATAAAAACCCAACAATTTTACTTTTTCTTTATTAGTTATTGTTTTTCTCAACCCTAGGTAGTAATTACCCATCACATCCTTAAAAAGCCTTTCATGATTCTTAAATTTCTTCAGCTGATACCTGAATTTTTATACTTTTGATAGTATTCTCACACGGCTATTCTGTGCTTTTATGTTCTTTGCTTTTGTTTTCTATACATGTATTTTAGAAATCAACCAAAATTCTCTGTAGAGTAACATGTTCTTTTTAGGCAACTTTTTCTTTTCTTTCACCTTAGAGAGTTTTGTGTCTTCAGAATTTATTGTTGAGAGCTTCTTAAGCATCATTCCTTGGCTGACTTTCCCCCATAGAATTTCAAGCAATGGGCTCCTTCCTTAACTTTTTCTGAAGCCTATGAAATCTACTTCATTAAAATTCAAGCAGGATACCAAACTATTTCTGACTTGGTATTTTTCTCATAAATTTTTTTAATGGTCATTTTCCCCTCAAGGTTTTAATCATCCTTGTTCTAGCTTCCAATTCTTCCTTGTCAAGAATTTGGTTCTGAATTGTTCTGCTCATTTTTTGCAATATGTTTAAAAAATAAAACAATAAACAAGATGAATTTATTACTAACTTGTCATTTCCTTTATTCTAGTTACTGAAGAAAAGGTGGCCCTTCTTGTTATTGTTATTTCCTTTTTGTATACCTTTGATATCTTATACCTTTCTATCTTCTGAACCTTCTATTATCACTTCTCTCAATTTTTTTCATTTCTTGCTTCTTCAGGTATTCTTATACTCCTTGTTGCTAAGCCCCCTTTTTCCTCTGAAGTTTTATTTAGTTGTTTAGATATGCTTTTCTTTTGGTTTAACCTTTTGGATTTTTCTCAAGCTGTAGTATTCCTTCATTTTGTTTAGTGTCTTCACTGTTAAGTATGTTTACTCATTTCCAACCTTAATTTCTCTCATTGGAACTTTATATTCTGGCCAGTTCTGTTTGATATTTAACTCTTAGATGGGTTGTGAAGACTTGTTTGATCTTACCCCCTTTAGATTCTGGATGAAGCTATTTTGGATGATAGCAGGTCTTCTGCTTTACGTCTTGGATTTCTCAGTCTTCTGATGGTGCTCTGCATGCTCTAGCCTTAGTATCGGTCTCCTTTTCTATGCACAATCTCTAATCAAAAGGAAGTTGATTCTCTTCCTTGTTGCGCTCCTATCATATGTTGGGAAACATTGGTTTCAGACCTCCTTCAAGACCCTGTGGAATGCATGCTCTGGAAATAATTTAACCTTCTCCTGTATTTCTTCATGTTTTCAGAGGTATATATTCAGGGCAAGTTTCCCTGCACACACTGCCTTGTTCTTTGCTTCTGTTATAAAAGGTCAAAGTTGGTATTTGAATTAAGGTTTTCTTTGACTAGAGCTTGCATGGCACTGATTAGGGATCTGTTCTGGTGAGTACACTGACTGGCTTAGGATAAGTGGTGGAAACCTATGCTGGATTCAATTGTAAAGCCCATGCTTGTTCCAGCTCATTTTAACCAGTTTGAGCTGATCTACTTTGTATGCACCCTCCTTTTGCAGCTTCTGACATCTTTACTGGAGTTTGAACTGGCCTCGATAATGTGACATCATTTGAGTCTTTACTGGCATTTTTTTGTGTAGTTCTGGCCTTATATACATGGAGGAATTTATGTATTTTTTGTTATCTTCAGTATAGATTTCTCTAGAACCCCTTTTCAGGGTTTTAGGTGGGAGAGCTAGTCTCTCTTAATCTTTTATTTGTCCTTATTAATATAAGTGTTATTTTTTGGAAGGAAGGGGTCCTTCCATGTTTCTTGTCCTCCCACTCCACAACCCTAATCTTTAGTCTTTATAAGTATGTAGTTCATTGATGTACATCACAACCATTTCAACTCTTCCCCTTTCTCTCAACTGAAACATTGTCCCATGTGACAAAGAAAACCAATTAAATAAAAATACTCAAAGCAACTAACAATGTATATGTTATATGTTAAGCAGTCCTCTGCTGCTTTGTTGTGAAGGGAAGACATGTTATATTATCTATTCTGAGTCAGACTTTCCATTGGCATTTTATTTAAGTATTTTGATCACCTTTAAGCAAGTACTCATTTCATTTACATTGTTGTAGGAATTGCATTTTTTTTTTTTATTTCATAGTTGTAAAAGATTTTGTTTGGTTTCTTCTAGTTTTTGAAGAATGAAATCATGAAGGTGAATCACTAAGTTATAAGCTTCTCTGATTTTGGCAGAGGGAGTTTTTGTAGGTGTCAAGATAATTTAACTTCTCCTTATCTACTATATATTTGGAGTGGTTTTCCTTCAATATTATCAGCTTTGTTGTATCTACTTCCTAGTTCCCTCCTATTCTAATTGTCTATGCGGCTTTTATTTATAGTTCCATGTTGATTTTTTTTCTAAATGTACTTTATTGTTCCTTTACCCCTTGGTTCCTGGATAACCAACAAGAGTTAACATGAATTCCTCTTATTATGAAGGAAAGAAAAAACATTTCTTAATTGCATTGTATGTACAGTGCACTGTGATAAGCTCTAGAGATAAAAATAGAAAAGCAACTTTGCCCCTGCTCTCAAGGACCTCACTTTTTTTTGTTTTTTAAACTTTTTCTGGATTTATTATTTTTTTTATTAAAGCTTTTTATTTTCAAAACACATGCATAGTTTTCAACATTCATCCTTGCAAAACCTTGTGTTCCAAATTTTACTTCCTCCATCTCCTCCTTCAGACAGCAAATAATTTATGTTAAACAATGAAGTTCTTCTATACATAATTCTACATTTAGGATGCTGCTCAAGAAAAATCAGATCAAAAAAGGAAAAAAAAAAGAAAACAAAAAGCAGCAAAGAACAACAACAAAAAAAAAAAGAGTGAAAATGCTATGCTGTGAATCACATTCAGTTCCCATAGTCTTCTCTCTGGGTGTAGATGGCTCTCTCCATCTTACAACCATTAGAACTGGCCTGAATCATCTCATTGTTGAAAAGAGCCACAGGACCTCACTTTCTAATGGGGGAAACGATACATATAAGATGATTCAGTTACAGGTACAACAGCAAAGCATATGGGCAGTGGATCTTTAATATAATTTCCATTTCTATACTATATACATTTCTGATATTAAAGTAGGACTTGGTTGGTAAGAACTTAATTATGTGAGTTTTATTTGCTGGGACTAATTTGGAGAGCTGCATTACCTGCACAAGCTGTTGCTAGATCACATCTCCTCAAGCATTGCTTTTCTGATCGATTGATGGCCATAGGAATTGGTTTGGAAGTAGAGCCAGTGGCCTTATAACGTTATTGCTGTTTCTGTGGATTCTTGGACTACCCCTCGATGACTATTAGTAGTTGTGAAGCTGGATCCCTGTTCTATGAAAGATTATTCTTCTTTTTAATGTTTTTGGGGAATCAAATTCGAAACAGGGCTAGTGGTCTAGGGGTTGGGTACAGGGTCCTGGGCTATCTCTATTAAAGTCTTAAACTGCTTGTCAAGTGTTCTTTGTTGGATTTCCCTCCAGATACCTTGCTGCCTCTTATCTGCTCTGATTGCTATACCTCTTTTGGAGACAGGTGGAGCCAGGGTTGCTCCCCTGAATGATACCCTGGAACAAAGTTTAGTTTTCTGAAGGGGACATTTCTATTTCTAAGGCTCTTGGGTTTATCAAATAGTATTCCTCTTTCTCTTTTTTTAAATCTCCTTTTCCTTTTGAATAAAAAGTTGTGTGGTCATTTTCAGTTATGTCATACTCTTTATGACTCCTTTGGGGATTTTTTTGAGAGAAAGAATGGTTTGCCATTTCCTTCCTCAGCTCATTTTATAGATGAGGAAACTAGACAAACAAGGGTTTGAGGCTGGATTCAAACTCAGTTCTTCCTGAAATCAGGCCCTGTACTTTATCTATTATACCACTTACCTACTCTTGAATAAAAATGTACTTTTCCAAAGCCATATTCTTTTTATAGCTCTTGTGTTTTAGCAGTACTACGAAGTCAAGTAAATCAACTTGCACTAGGATATATAATTTAATTTTTCTCTCTCCCCTTTTCCTTTCCATTTACATGTATGTTTCTTTTACTGAATAATCCAACTTCAAACTCACACAGACCATGCATTTTCATCTACTGTATTATTAATAGCAAAAAGACAATTAATGGGCAGCACAATTCCTGGTTTAGAGGTGAAGGCCTTTGGCTCTTCAGAATTTCAACCATATCCTGGTTAACTTTACTGTAGTTGTTATGAACATGATTAGAGTATGGTTTTAAATCTGTTCAGATTGACATTGATTACCTTGGCACAAAGGGATTAAGATTATTTTACATCCTGAATTATACACATTACAGTGAAGAAAAGGGAGCCAATCAAACAGTTATGAAGCACCTATTACTTGCAAAACATTGTAAGAGGCATCACAGAAACAAGTGAAAGTCCTTTGTTAAAGATGCTTATTCTCCTAATAAGGGAGAAACAATACCCATGTAAAGTTACAAAATAATATGGAATAGTACTTAGGACATGAGAATTAGAAAAGGTCTCCTGTAGTAACTGTCCCTTAAGCTGAATTTTAAAGGCAGCTAGAGATTTTCTTAAGAAACTGAGATGAAGAAATGTATTTTTAACTTTGGGGGTCACAGAATTTTAGAAAACAAAGAAGTCTTAGTGACTATTTAGTGCCATTCACTAAATGAAAAGAATTCCTCTCAAAGCATATCTGGTGAAGACCAACTTGAACACCTACAACACTTCTGTCCACTTTTAAACTGACCTAATTGTTAATTATCCCCAAAATCAAACCTACATTTGCCTTTTCGTAGCTTCTACTAATTGTTACTGTTTTTTTCTGATTTAGAGAACCATTCTAATTCCTCTTTCACATGCTGGTTTTTCATATACTTGAAGATGGTTATCTTATCCCCTTTTAATCTTTCTTCTGCAGGCTAAACGTCCCTATGGCCTTATACCTCATTTGATAAAGATTTAATGCCTTTTACTCTTCTCGCTGTCTTCGGTGGGACAGTCTCCACTTCTTTGTTGTCCTTCTGTACTCAGAATGAGAGATGGTACTACAGATGAAAAGGACTAAGTTCAGAAAAAATATTTCTTTATCCTTGGAAGTTTTGGTCCTCTTAATTCAGATACAAATTGTATTACCTTTTTTGACTGTCATACTGCAATGCTGATTCATTGAGCTTGTGCTCTAATAAAATCTTTTCCAGTAGCTCCCTTGTCTTGTTCTTCTGTAGCTGATTAAATGAAAAAAAAGTTTTATATTATACCTAATGAATTTGTTCTTATTAGATGCAGTGTGACGCTACCATTCAGAGTTAATCAGCACATATTAAGCTCGTACAGTGCAGCCCTGGAAGTGGCTAGTGATTAAATGAATAGAGAGCTGGGCCAGGAGTCAAGAAGACCTGAGTTCAAATCCAGCCCCAGACACTAACTATTGTGTGATCCTGGGCAAGTTACTTAACCACTGTCTTCCTTAACCCACTAGAAAAGGAGATGATAAACAATTTTAGTATCTTTCCCAAGGAAATCCCATGAACGAACAGCATTGATGTACTATATAGTCTATGAAGTCATAAAGAGTTGGGCAGGATTGAACAACAAATGTGCCAGCTGTGTTAAATGTCTTATATTATTCTCATTTGCTCCTTACAAAAACCTTAGGAGATAGGCATTGTATCTCAATTTTAAAGATAAAGAAATTAAGGACAAATAGGTTAAGAAGTAATTTGTCAGGATCACACAGCTAGGAAATAGTGTCTCATGCTAGACCACTAACTGCCCTGCCCATAAGAGAATTAGGGTATACCTTTTGTAATAATTTATGCACCACCTTTATGGAATGATGGTATATTTAGAAAATAATGAAATGTAACATTGTTTTCTGTTGTACCAGAAGTTCAAAATTAATAGATTACAAATCTATTAAATATTTAATAGATTAAAAATTGTTTTGGAGGTAATTTAATTAGCTGAATAAGCAGTAAGAATATTTTTAATAGTATTTTATTTTCCAAATACATGTAAAGATAGTTACAACATTAATTTTTGTAAGACTGTGTTCCAGATTTCTCTCTCTCTCTTCTTTACCTCTCCCATCCCCAAGAATATAGATTAAATATGTTCAATTCTTTTAAACATTTTCATATGCACAAGAAAAATCAGACTAAAGGGAGAAAAAAAACACAAAAAGAAAGAAACAACAACAATAACAAAAAAAGGTGAAAATACTATGCTTTGATCCACATTCATTCTCCATAGTTTTTTCTCTGGATGCAAATAACATTTTTCATCCTGAATGTATTGGAATTGTCTTGAAACACCTTCTTGTTGAAAAGAGCCAAGTCCATCACAATTGATCATCACATAATCTTGTTATTGCTGTGTACAATGTTCTCTTGGTTCTGCTCACTCCACTCAGCATCAGTTCAGGCTTTTCCAGGCTTTTCAGAAATCAGCCAAGCAGTAAGACTCTTAACACTCTCCAATATCTATTACAAATTAATTGGCCCAGTTAGAGATATTCTTCCTACTCTGAGCAGATATAATATGCTGTCAATTTGTAGGCTCTATCACATAATCCGTAATCAAAAAACTTCACTTTTTAAAGTGGCTATTATGTTGTTGGCATCTGAGACACAAGCACATTCAACCTAGGAGATATGACATCTCATCATAGATTGAAAGTTGGAGAGGTCCTTAAGAGCCAAATCTAACCATTTTCACAGAAAGAACTAAAGCCCAGAGACATGTAATTTGCCCCAAATTTTATAGTTAATGTCAGATGCAGGAAGAAGTCATTCCAGTCATGAGAGAATTATTGTTGGAAAGGCATAGTGATGAGAAATATGGTGTACAATGTGAGAAATGGGGAAGGCCATTTTTTTCCCTGGATTTTAGAATGTAGAAAGGGGAAAAATATATAATGATGAAGAAAATTAGATTAGAGCTAGGTTGTGAAGGTTTTTATGAGGAAAACAGAACATATTACATCTCATTGGGGGGAAACGCTGGAAGTTTGTATAGTGGAGTTTAGTTTATATCTCTCCATTTGGAATTGGAGGTTTTAGCTATGTGGAAGGATGGATTAGAGTGGAAATTCCAGAAATCCTAGGCTGTTGCATTAGTCTAAGCAAGGGATGAAGAGAGCCTGAACTAAATTAATGATTGTATAAATAGAGAGGAGTGGATTTAGTTCATGTGGATTATTTGTGGCTGACTTGTAGTAGAGCCTGCCAAGTTCATATTGGTCTGATCAGTCAGTCATTTTGGTCCTCTGAGTAAAAAGGACAACAACTAATCAGTTGGTTACTTAATAACTATAGAGTTATAGTTGCAAGGAAGAAGAAACCCATCAGATTTGGTAACTAATGTCAAGAGAAGGGACAGTGAGGTATTGAAGATAACATGGTTGTAAAACTAAGAGACCAAAAGAATGGTGATGGTTTTGACAAATATGTGTCTTTTCCTCTGATACATACTTTCTCCGTGACACTTTAGCAAATCATTTAACCTTTCAGTGTTGCAGGCAGTTCTTTAAAAAAAATATAAATTACAGTGAAGCCATTGATCTGCATTGGTTTCTACATCTGGGACCTTTCCTATCCATTGAAATATGTCTGATGAGCTTAATGGTAATGCAGTGATTTTTCTTTTGGACATAGTTTGCGTTTAGGACATTGTATTGGAAATGTCCAGTGGTCATTTTGTTATGTGAGACTGAAACTTAAGGACATGATGTTGGATATATAGATCTGGAAGTCACCTACATAGATGCTAATTGAGTCCATGGGAACTGAAGAGGTTTCAGAAGTGGGGGGGCGGGGGAGGGGTGGAGCAGTATCTAGATAGTAAAGAACACTAAGGTCAGCCTAATGGAACAGGCATAAGGGACATGACATGGCGGACAAGTGAACTGTCAAGTCCAACAAGAATGATTCCTAAGAAAAAAAATCTCATTTGCTTTGGAGTTTAAGATTATTGTCAACTTTAGACATAGCAGATTCAATTGAGTGGTCAGAAGTCAGACTGCAAGAGAAAGAATAGAAGAGATGATCAGTACAAATAGATTTTCTTCTAAGAATTTGAGAAAGGGAGGAGAGAGAGTCAAAGATGGTGAGACAGAAAGACACTGAAAGACAGAGAGGGAGGGAGAGTGCTACAGGACAATAGCATAAGAGGGTGGTAGGAAGTGAGAGATGTGGAATTGTTTGAAGGCAGTCAAGAAATAGTTAAGGGAGATGGTGAAGATTTGAAAGATAAAAGGGATGATTAAAATTGTAATCTGGAAAAAATGAGTGGGCATGCTATGAAATCGACAGTTAAAGAGAGTTGGTTTTGATAAGAAGAGCGATCAGAGAGGAAAGGAAGAGGGGTAAAGGTGAGTATAAGAGACTTTGAAGAAAAAAGGAGGTGAGGGAACTTAGGGCTGATGTCCATTTTCTCAGTAAAAGTTCTTAATTGAGGAGAGGTGGGGTATCCATAGAAAGTAGCATAAGAGACTTTAGGAGAGAAGATTTAGAATAGCTTTTGTGGGAAGTGAGAATCAATTAGGGAGGAGTAAGAAGATTGCCTTGCTCCCATGAGGGCTTAAGTTGAAGATAGATAACATAAGTGTGTAGTATACTTTGTCAGCATTATTGTCCCACTTTGTCTAGCTGTATTCAGGAGTCAGATGGTGCAAATAAAGCAGTTTTAGGGCTTGGTAAAGGATGAGCATCAATATAACAAGATATTGAGGAATTTGAGTAGAGGATTCCAGACCTCATTTAAGTTTGTGGAAATTTTAGATGTGCTGGGATTCAGAAGGTACACCTTTTCACTGAAATGAAAGACCATTGGGACTTGTCTGCCTTTCCACTTGTTCTGAAATCCTCTAAACCATACCGTATACCCTGCTGCTACATGTTGAGACCCTGTCTGCTTAGTTGCTGAACCATTAGGACCTATGGGTCTTTCTAGCTTCCTTGCCACTGAATTTTTAATATGTGTTGCTTTCTCTAATTCTGTTTGCATTCCCAGTGTTTAGCACAGTTTGGAGTAAATACTTATTCATTCATTCATTTATTCTGGTATTGGATTAGTTAACTATAGCGCTGAAATTAGAAAAGGGGGGAAGTTCACATTAAAGCACGAGAAATAATCAAATATTGACAAAGACAACCTCCTTCCTCCCAAAAAAATTAGAAATTATTTAGGAGATAAGAAAAGTTGTCATTCCTTCTTTATCCCTGAGTATATTTAGGCAGTAAGTCTGTTTTTGGATTTTAGAACTTAAATCTTTTGGTGGTAAGCTAGAAATTGAAATTGGAATACTTGTAAGAGATATTGGTGGATCAGTTATAAGCCTAGCTTTTTGCCCAATAATTCAAATATTCATATACAGTTGGATTCCTGATCTTACTGTTGCAGGCATTCCTTCTAGTGATGTTACGTAATCTATCAATGTCTGCCCATCCTTTGTGACTCTAGTCCCTATTCTTGCATAGCTTTGCCTCAAATTTTGAGAGTTTTCCTAACAGTGGAGTTTATGATCTGTTCAGCAGTTACCTCTTCTCATTGCAAGATTAGCCCATCTTTTTTTGATTATATTATTGATGATATTATTTGATTACTTTGTTTGATATAATATTCACCATTCGCCTACCTGTTGTTGCCCTTTAGTCCATCTTCATTTTCAGTTCTTCAGGATGTCTCATTTATATACCATATTAATAGAAGAAAATTAGTATTAAAAATGTGTTAGTTATAAGGAGATATTTTCTAAAGGTAATTGAATCTCCCCTCTCCCTTTTGCTCAGGTCTAGGTTCAAGTCATAGTTTCTTTGTTGTGCATTTCCTAATATGCATAGTTGGAAGAACTCTTAGAACTTGTTCATTCAATTATATTTTGTTTTCTGGAAAATTAAAATAAATAGATCACCTGAGTGGCACAGTGAATATATTGTCCTGGAATCGGGAAGATTCATCTTCCTGAGTACAAATCCAGCCTCAGTCACTTCTGTAATTCTAGGCAAGTCACTTAATCCTCTTTACCTCAGTTTCTTCATTTTTAAACTGAGCTTCCATAAATCCTAGTTGGGGTCAGAAAAAGTCAGACATGACTGAAAACAGTTGAACAAGAGCCACAAATCTGGGAAATAGACATCTATCCATTTGTTTTTTATTCCTTTACACACAGTTAGCTATTTATGAGGCTTAGCAATGATTTTTTTCTTGACAAAATCTACATGATGTCATCTGCTAACTGGAATCTAGAATACTTCATTTATAGGGAATTATTACTTACATCTGTAGGGAAGTTACTCCTCAATCTGTATTCCTCTGCATTTTCTTCATGACAATGACAAAAACCTTTAGTTAACACATTTCTCTGTTTTCTTATTTAGTGGGCAGAGGATCATCAAGCAAGGTTATTTCATTTATGTGTTTTAAAGCAATTTTATATTTAAAAAGTACACAATTTGTGTGGGACAGTGCATTTTTTTCTGTTGTAGCAAATGTTTTTTTTATGGTCAACATTGTTAAATACAAAGGAAATCTTACTTTTTTCCCCCAGTTAATGTTTGGTAGCAGAGTGGTGAAAACTTGCTTATTCCCTTCTAATATCCTGTTCAAAGATGCCCTTGATTCTTCTTATAAAAAATTTATATAGATGCAAAAAAGAAGACATATGGATTGTTATTGATCCCATAGCACTTTCAACATTTTTACCTTCTTTTTGGATTTCCTATGTGTACTTGGTCTGTACCAGCTATCTTTTCTTTTTCTCTATGTGATTTCTATTTCATAATGCATTGGAGATGTGATATTACTGACTAATTGTCTTGTCTCCCTTGTCCCTTAAAAATCTTTGCATTTTTTCCTTGTTTTTCATCCTTAAATGCCCTTGGGGTGACTTTGCTTAGTGTTGTGTCTCTGGACAAGTTTTTAAAAAAAAAATTTTCCCTCTTCCATGATGTTTTATGAGCTGATATTTTTCTCAATCTCCCACTATATTTCTTTGTAAGATTTCTCTCAAGATTTTACAAACAGATTTATATTCTAAGTTGGTGTTGCTCTTCACTGCCATCTGTCTGTAGGAAGTCAAGCATTAGTAGCAGATTCACTTGGCAGTTGATTTATACCAATTGAAACTTCTATATGAAATTGTCTCACACAACTTCATTAGTTCCCTATTCCTTCCTTTTTAAAAATCAATTTAATCGTGCAGCTTAGGCTGAGATTGTATTAATTTTATACTATATCTTTTATTCTTTCATAGTGGATTCATTTTGATCTTCGATCTCAGAAGTGTTTTGAAAACCCAAGAATTTTGAATTCTGGATTTGTGGGGGAAAAAGGGCAACAATGTATTTTTCAGTTGTTGATTGAATTGCAGATTGCCATTCACATTCTGGGTCTGTTTAAGTAGAATTATATTGGAGTCACGTTTCCACAATTAGAACAATACTTAAATTAAAATAACACAAAAAAGATCTGAGAAAATAGCAGGAATCTTTTATTAAAAAATAAAGTATCTTCATTTTAGGCCTGTGGGAGTCATTGGGAATGACTATAATATTGCAGACAGGTCACACAAGAATTTTCCTTCTCAATTTCTTAAATTGTAATTAAAATGGGAATAAGGCATGCATGTTTATTAAATGTTTTAAAAGCTCTTGAATCATACATGTCTTATGGGTAAAGATTTCATGAAAGCAGATATTATGAGCTTTATTAAGTTAAGAACTGAGTAATAACTAACCAATAAATAAAAATACATGCTAATTTTTTTTTACTGATATATTGTTTGGTATAACCATATTCACTTTAAAAGAATGACTCATCTTCATAATTTAATAAATTACCTGAAATTTTCTATATATTCCTCACTTTCCCTTTCCTAGAGAGCCCTTATAACAAAAAAATACAAAAGAGTGGGGGAGAGGGGCACATGGACACAGAGATAAGAGATGGGCAAAGTGTTCACCAAACTTAATCCAGACGTTGCAAAAATCTGATATATTCAATAACTTAGCCAGGCTTCTACCACTGTAAAGTGGGGGCAGATTCCTTTTGTTTTTTGGAGGAAAGCTTTCAAACTATTCAAGTTTTTTTTTTTTTTTTTTTTTTTTTTTGTTTGTTTGTTTTTAATGTTCTACTTTTATATTGTTAGATCCCTGTCCTTGTTTATTTTTATCTATATAACCACTGGAAATTTTCTTCTCCCATTCTTCCACCATTTTTCTAATGTATCCTGATTACATGACAGTTAATAAATTCTTCTTGTCGTAATTTTTTCCCAAAAATATTCCTTTTTTGCTCCCTTTTGTGTCTTTGTGTTCGTAATCTGTACATTGGTTAACTTTTCTAGTTTTCAGCCAGACTAAATGATTTTGGATAATTGGCATAAGTTCTGGTACTGCTAGTCTTTCTTCTCCATTTTTTCCATATTCTTTTTGAGAATCTTAGGACAATTCTCCCTTTCCCATTTTGGTGTAATTTTTATGTAACTCTATAAAATAATGGTGGCATATTTTGTTTTTAGAAAGAATGTGGAAGAGACTAGGTCTTATTTCACTCAAGTTGAAAGTTCAATGGCTGGTCACAGAACATGCTAATTACATAGAAATTTTGACCTGCCCTATTTCCAATCTGGACTAATTTTTTTTGCTCCACTTAGGCAGCTTGGTGGTCCTGTGCTCGTGGTAGCTCTCTTTATTGTTGCCTAACTATGGACAACCAAAATAAAGAACTCAAAAGATCTATTGGTTTTTAGCCTCCCCAGAAGCAAAGGATTATACATGTCTGTCCCCTTGATTGGGCCCCTTTTGTAAGTAGTTAGGACCCTGGATAAGTAAATTAGTTTGAGTAATGTCATTTTTTATTATATTGGCATGTCTCAATCATGGGCATATTGAAATATTTAGTGATTATATTTCCGTTGAGAAATGTGTTAGTTATGTTTGTATAATTGCTGAATGTTTCTCTGTAGGTATATTCCCAAATATATGATATACTTTGCTGTTATTTTAAATAGAATTTCTCCAATTCTCCATAATACTGTTTTTTTTTTGCTAGTGTAAAGACTTGCCATTTGTCTGCATTTATTTTAAGTTATTTTCTAAAGTTATTAATCCTTTTATTTTTTTTTTTTTTTTGTTAAATCTATAGGGGGTAGTATAAAACCATTATTTTCTACCGAAATGGATAATTTTATTTCCTTTTAAACCTATGCTTATTACCTCAGTTTATTTTTCTAGTCTTCTAGTAGCAAGCATTTCTAGAGCTATAAAAAATAGTGTGGGAGTGGATATTCTTGCTTTGCCCCTGATTTTAAAGAAAATTCCTTTGTTGTTCCTGTAATTAATATTGTCCCTTGGTTTTAGGAAGATACTATTTACCATATTTAGGATAGGTCCATTATTCTTGTCCTTTTTTATTTTTTGCATCTGTTGATATTATTGTATGGTTTTTATTGTTTTTGTTATTTTTATCTTTTATAAGTTTCTGTTTTTCTCAAAATAGAATCAGTTCTACATTCCTGTATAAATTTATTGTGATCATAATATGTAGTCTTTACAAAATTGTTATGGTGTCTTTGCTATCATTTCACTTAATATTTTTGTATCTATAACGACATGATTTTAGTAATTATGGCTTTAATAGTATACTTTGAGATTAGTGCTGGTTAGACTTTTATTCATATATTCTAAAAAATACTCCTTTTGTTCTTTCATATGAATTTGCTATGTTAGTTTTTGAATATATTACCTTTTCATCATTTACCCTCTTAAGCTTTTCCTGTACTGTTTTAAGCTTTTCCTTATTAACTGAACTAAAAAAAAAATGAATATTTAAGCAAGAATAACTAGCACATAAATTGATTCTGACAATATGTGAAGAATTCTGTAATGACCGCACTAGCACCCAGGACACCCCAGACTCAGCCGGAGTCAGGATAAGCAAAAGTCCTCAATCTTTTTGCTCGGTTCTCAGTCGCAGGATTGAACAGTATGGAAGCAGATTCTCTGCTACCGCCTTCTTGCTCCTCTTCCTCCGTTTCCTCCTCCTTCTCCTCCTCCTCTACCGAGGAGGTGTCCCTGGCTAGCTTTACTCCGCCCCCTAGTCCCTCCTACAATCTATATACCAATCATTGAGCCAGTACAGATAGTGGAAAGGACCATTTTCCAAGCATATGCCCATAGAATATTGTCCAATCAGTAGTTAGCCTCAAGCGCTCAGCAGTACTAATCTCAGTGCATTGAATTCAATAGTTTCAGCCCTCTACAGTATTCCACATCGGTATTTCTCCACTAATTCAATGAGTTGATATAATTGCTTTTTCTCATTTTTTTTTTTTTTTGAGTCTGAGCTTGATTATTACAGCATTTAGTTTAATTTATTCTTTTATTTGTCATAGTACTTATATGTTTATATACAAATAAACATATGTATACATGTATGTTTATATGAGACTTGTACCTTTTCATGTATATTTGTAGTAGTAGGATTTACTACCAGAAAGGTTAGGAATGGTGGTTACTTTAATAAGACTCTTGGAGACACTGTCATTAATGAACTAAGTTGACTTTTTCAACTCTAAAATTTTATGGCCTTCTGCATCAGCTCAGTGCCTATACAGTGCATTTCTGTAAACAGCCAATATCAATTTTTCACTAATTTCTTCCTTTCCTTACATTCCTTAGGCATATTTCTGACTGTGGACTTGGTATTTTACTCTATTTAGATAAATAATCAATAACTTGTGATTAAAAACTAAAATGTGAACCTCTCTAATTATTCAAGAAATTGGGCCCTGCCTTTTCATAAAATGTATCTCCTCCCATGCCCATCCTCATACCTAAGGATAATTGTTAGATGATGCGGAGGTTTCACTGTGGTCCAGTGAAATTTAGGGGAGGATATTCTTCCTCCCTTTCCCCCTCCTCCCCCCCCCCCAAAAAAAAAAAATTTTCTTTCTACCAGTAATAGACATTCAGAATCATTCTGCTGACTTGAGGGCTTAAGCCCATGAGATTTGTTGATAAAATCAATAATTGATCTTTTACAAAAAGGAATCACTATTTCCAGAAGACTTCTCTAAAACTTTTGATCTGGAGGATTTGGGGAGATGGTTTTAGAATTTTGTTCCTTTTTATTCTTTGTTTTTCTATTGCCCCAGCTCCAAAGAACATTAGCACCTGGCTTATAGGGATGTGGGGAAAAGAAGGCGGGCCAAATTTCCTGATGTCAAATGATTATAAGTTATAATATAATGTAATATAGTTATAAGTATAAAATTTATTTTATCATCACATGGGAAGCTCCTTCTGTTTTCCTGCTGCTTCCCTGAGGTAATGAATATAGGAATATACTAGGAAGCATGTAATGAGGGACACTTGGGAGAATAGAAATTATCTTTGCCAGCCTATCATTAGAAAATACATAGCATGTTTGAGAAAAAATTTTTTTTCTCTATGGACTAATAGAAGCTGATGGAGCCTTTCTCCCAAAGGAAGGGGTCTTCTATTGGTACTAAGAGTATAATTGCAACTCTCAGAAGCCTTTATTATACTTTTATTTAGATTGAAAAGATGTATCAAATATATCATACTAAGGTGATACAATGAGCCCAACCTTTTATCTCTTGGGAGAGAACCAGGACCACTTTAAACTAAAAGCTTTTTCATATTAAATGTATCTTACCAGTTTCATATACTAATAGGATCTGTATTTTCATAGTTACCTTGACAAAATGAGCCATTTTTCTCTAGCCTAATAAAAAGAAAAAGTATCATTAATTATTTTAAAAGAAAATTTAACTTGTTCCTTCTGTTAATTTTGTTTTACAGCCTTTATAACAAAAACAGTTAACTAAAAATTAGGGGTAGGTCTTAACAATATACAAAATTCTGTTCTTGTAATTTCTGCATTTCATACCTTTGAGGGAGAGAGATGTTTCATTATGTTCTTGTGATTTCTGCCTTTCATACCTTTGAGAGAGAGATACTTCATTATCTGTTCTCTGAGACCATTATTTTTTTGTTTCCTTTTAGTATTACTAATTAATGAGAAATATTACTTAGGTGGTCTGTCAACATGTTTTTGTGTGCAGAGAAACCTTTCTGATTTGCAAGTATGTGCTGAAGGACAGACTAGTAGTTTATATTTTAATATATGAAGGCATATTTGGAAAATCTAGTCAAAAAGAAATACATAGAGGAAAACATGATAGCTTGTTATGTGGAAGAAATCTCTTTGACTCCAGAATAGAACTAGATTTGGATATAGCACAATAGAGGGAGAAAGAGAAGATAACGTGGGGAAGTTGCAAAACTAATCAAAATTGTTATACAGAAGACTGATGTAGTAAAGGGTAACAGAATACCTGGATGGTTGCTAGAATTCTCCCTCAGCCAAAAGCTAAGTTGTCGATAAATTTGTGAGGCAAACTTTTATTCTCTGCCCCATTTCAGACCAATAAAGGCAAAATAGTTGGTAAGTTAGAAACAGTAGGAATGCTGGGGTCAAATGACCTAGAGATTGTGATAGAGAAAAATGAAAAAGTCCATACTTGCTGTGCAGTCTAGATTTACATTTTTCTAATTAATACTGATTAAAAACATTTTTTCATACGATTGTAGAATTAGATTGCTTTGATGTGTTTGTCTAAAAACTTCCTGTTCATATCCTTTGACCATTTATCAATTGGGAAATGATTTGTAGTTTTAAAAATTTTACTCAGTTCTTTATAAATTTGAGAAATGAGGCTCTTATCAGACTTGTAAAATTTTTTTCCAAGTTTTTTGCTTTCCTTATCATTTTGGTTTCATTCACTTTATTTCTGCAAAAATTATTTTATATTTTATAATGGCATATATATATATATATTTATTTTTTATTTTTTTATTTTTCTTTTGGTCCTAAAATCTTCCCTTATCCATGGATCTGACAAACTATTCTATACTTCTAATTTACTTATGATGGCATCATCCTTTATGTGTAAATTATGCACCCATTTTGACTTTATCTTAGTATATAATATGAAATAATGGTTTATACCCAGTTTCTGCCATACTAATTTTTAGTTTCCCCAGTAGTTTCTGTTAAATGGTAAGAATTTGTTCCAAAAGTTTGGAATTTTGGATTTATCATCTATTAGATTACTGTGGTCATATATTAGAATGTAATTTTGCCTAGTTTATTCTATTGATCCAGCACCCTGTTTTTTAACCAGTACCAGATTGTTCTGATAATTACTGCTTTATAAGACAGTTTGAAATTTGATACTGTTAGACCATCTTCCTTCACTTTTTTTTTTCACCGATTCCCTGATATGCTTCACCTTTTGTTCTTCCAGATGAATTTTTGCTATTTTTTTAGATCTGTAAAGTAATGTTTTTTAATGATTTGGTTGGCATGGCACTGAATAAATAGAATAATTTAGGTAGAATTGTCACTTTTATTATATTGGGTTGGCCTACTTATAAGCAATTAATTTGGGAAAGAGGCTTCTTAAAAAGATTTATTTGCAGCTTTACAAGGAACTCCTCATTACTCAAATTCATTAAAAAAAAAAGTATTGCCAGCAAAGAGAAGTAACTGGTGAGTTATTTTCAGTGGTTTCAGATCACCACACTTTGAAAACCTTCATCTAGGCTTCTTAATTAAGTGTGCCATTCTGAACCAATCATTTAACCTTTGTCTGCTGTAGTATCCTTATTTGTAAAATGAGAATAATATCAACTTTTCAGTGTTATTATAAGAATAAAATTAGATAGATTTCCTAGTGTCTCAAGCAACCAGTACCTTCCTTTCTCCATATTACCTTTCATCTATTCTGATTATATTTTGTATTTATAAAAGTTATTTACATCTTGTCTATTAGAATGCCCACTGTTGAGAGCAGGTACCATTTCTGTAGTTGGTAATTTAATCTACTCTCTAGTTCTTGTATTACTATACTCCTCTTCTTTCTCTATCTTGAGCACTTTAAAGAATCAAGTTAACTCTACATTGTCTTCTTCTCTTGATTCTCCTATTCCCTTCCACTATTATTGATCTTGTCTTGCCAAATCTCAACTTTTGATTATTCTCACTGTCTGCTTCCTTCCCTCTTATATATTGTGGAAAGAAGATGAAGAAAATCATGAAAATTTAAAATTTGAGACCACCCACAAATTGTCACATAATCTCAAGTTGGATTCTCACTTTACAAAGCAGTCTTTACTAATCTTTGTTTATTTTGCTAATCATTTCACTCTCCTACTTACCACAGTATCTTTTACAAATCTTTTTGTGTCTTCTCAAGCTTCTCATGTCTCTGCCCCTGTCTCCACTGTCTTATTTGAAAACCTTGCTTTATTTCTCACTGAAAAAAATTGAAAGTATTTGCTTAGAGCTTCCTCTTACTCCTGCCATCTCATCTCCTATCAGTCAGATGCCTTCAGTTATCATTTCTTCCTTCACCTCAAAATAGATCTTCTAGGCAGTACAGTGGATAGAGCACTGGGTCTGGAGTCAGGAAGATGGATGTTCAAATCCAGCCTCATTTAACTTCTTTTTGACTTTGTTTCTTTACATGTAAAATGGGGCTAATAATAGCCCCCTATTAGGATTATTGTGAGAATCAAATGAAATAGCTATAAAGTGCTTACTTAGCACAGTGCCTGCCCTTTAGGAAGATAGTTGTTATTCTCTTTGCCAAAGGAAGCCCCTTTGTATGGATTAGTGGTTCTATTTCAATCCATCTTCTCCAGCAGATTTTTCCCATCTATGATTTGCTCTCTCTCACCATTCATCAATTTCTCTACTGCTTTTCTACTGCCCACAAACACGTTCATTTCTCCCCCATTGTCAAAGAACTCCTTTGATCTGTCTTTCCTTATTAGCTTTCTCTTCTTTAATGGCTAACCTCCTTAAGAAGGAGCCACCTGCAATAGGGGTGTCCACTCCTTCCCCAAAACTCCCTTTAACTCTACAGTGTGGCTTCCAATCTTTTCCCACTGAAACTGTTATCTACAAAGTTACCAAGTATCTCTTGATTAAGAGATCTGGTGATTGCCAGATTAAATTGCTTTTTCTCAGACTTCATTCCTTTTGCTTTTTTTTCAGTCTTTGAGCTCAATTTATCTCTGTATTTTTACTATAGCACCTTTTCTCTAGGATTTGCTTTTACCTCTGTTCTTTTTCTGGGTCTACTTTGTCAGAGATTTCATCATCATGGAACATGGTGCTGTGGGACTGATGTTTAGTGCAGAGATTATGACTTAACATAGATCTGGGAAGTAGAAATAATACTGGAATCTTGAATACCAATGAGTTCACTGCAAGAAAGGGTGAAGGAAAAAGAGAAGGCGGAGGAGATAGCATTGAGGGACATATTTCAAACTCTAACAAAGTGTACTACAAAGGAAGTGTTCCAGAGTAAGGGAAAAACTAGGAGAACTTTCACAGAAGCCAAGAGAGGAAAGAGTGTAACGGGGAAGGTTAATGACTACAGTGTCAAAAGATGCTGAGGACTGCTGTGAGGTCAAGAACAACAAAGACTGAGACCATTGTATTTTTCAGTTATTGCTAATCTTTTAATGTTCAATGATTTAGTCGCTGGAGTGAGATTTTGTAATTTCTTGTGCTAAACCATTCTCTTTTTCTTTCTTTCACAGAGCTCATTTTACTTATAAAATATTAAAAAACTTAGAAAAGTTTTTTGCCTTATCTCTTCTAATCTTATTTGAATTTGTGCCTAAGCTGTGTTTTTTTTTTTGGAGAATTTGGTTTTAGATGTTTTGAAGTTCTTTTCTGGGTTTGTGTATTGAGTTTCCCTGCCATAATAGATTTGTTCTTTTTGCTAGGATTCTTATTTTGTCTGCTCATTTTTCTAGCCTTCTTTCTGACTTCCATGCTGCACACTTCAGAACTCTATTTGGGGTTATTGAGTGTTGTATTTTTCTGGGATTCTCAGACTGGGAACCTGTAGTCTTTCAGTATTCCCAAAGTGGCGGGACCTAGGGAAAAATCTGACTGCTATGCTACTTCCCTAGTTTTTGCTGTGTATGATCTTTATCTGGATTTATGTATAAACAATAGTAAATTTTTGTGATACTTAAACTCCTAGAATATGGAATGTTTTGCTGTGTAGTGTCCCTTGAGTCTGGAATTACTGTCCTGGTCATTCCTCTGCCAACTTTATTTATAGAATTGAGACACTTTTAAACTTTTGGAATCTGAGCCAAACAGTTTTTTTCATTGAAGTAAATAGTGAAGTCCCCTTCCACTTGAAAAGGTAGTGGGAGAAGTGATTTTAGGGGAGAGAAGAAAGATTGGAACAACTTTTGTAGCTGTTTGGATGAGAAATCAAGAATCAATTAGGACAAAGAAAAGGTACTGGCTCGCCATTGTTAAGTGCCCTGTTTTTTGGGGGGGAAGATAGGGGGAAGAGTCAGGGTGGAATGAGTGGGAAATTGTTTTTAGCTTTTGGAAATGGATATTTATTGCAAAAATAGAAAAAGAAAATTAACACTGTTTTCTCCCAACATCATGGGTCACATTCTCCTCCATATTACCTTGATCCCTGGAAAAAGTGAGCTCATACTAAGGAATTTCTAAATAGTGTTTTACTTATCACTGTCATTAATTATAGCTGCTAGATTGTCTTAGCTATATCTGGACTGGGTTTTGATGGGCTTTCTCCAATCCTAGTTGCTGAACTGATTACAAAACCTAACATGGATTTTGCTCTTAAACCTCCTGGTGACCTGTCTTCTTACTTTTAAAATTCACATAAATGTTTGCCTTGCTGCAATGACAGCCCATTTGAGGATAAATTTTTAGTGGATTCATTTGCTATCATTTCATGAATATTTCTATTCAGTATGTATGTATGAACAAATGAGATAAATGGTTGCAGTAATGTATGATTAAGTTTTTGGCAAAGTGTATATGATTAGAGAAAAGGGCAGGGGAAGGATTGTAGAGTAAAGGGTTGTGTAGATTTGCTTACTAAAAGGAATTGATTTAGGCAAGGCAGGATAATATAGTAAGGCTTGCAGGTAGTGCTGATGGAGGGAGAGGATGCCATGGTGAGAATGAAGAACAGCTTTAGAGCTTCATATGGAGTAGGAAAAGATGTAAGATGAAGGATATGACTAATTCTCTACATAGGTGAGGTGGATGTGAAATAGAAAGTAAGTCATGAAAATCGAACAAGAACTGGAAAATACTGGTATATTAAGGATTAACAATATGTATTTGAAATCTCCTTTGAAGGGCAGGAGATAGAAAAAGACTTTGAGCTAAACACTGAACTCATGAGGAAGATAGGAGAATGCCTTGAGAGTCAGTGGATAATAGCCACAAGGACCCTACGTTTGGGTGACAAATTTGGTTAGCATGAACCTCAGAGGAGGAGAGATTCAATATTTAATTTCATTTTAATAGTCTGACATAGGAAACACTTTTATATTCTTATAACATTATGGGACTGGGCTTAGGAAATACATCATTATGGTGAATGATGGCCTTCAGCATCATGAACAGTTTATTTCCTGCCTCAAGTCTATCCTCCATTCAGAAATCAAATTCACTTTTCCCCAAGGCACAGTATAACCATCTTTCCCTCTATTTAATAAACTCCAACGGCTCCTTAATACCTCCATCGTCAAATATAAAAACATCTAATTCTGAAAGCCCTTCGTAATTTGGCCTCCTACCTTTCCAGACTTTTTACACCTTATTTTCCTCCTTGCTGTTCCTAACATAGGACATTCAACCCTTCTATTCTCAGCCTTTTCAATGGCTGTGCCCCATCCTTGAAAGTATCTTCCTCCTTATTTCTACTTGGCTTCCTGGCTTCCCTGATTTCCTTTAAGTCTCAACTAAAATATCTTCAGAAAACCTTCCCTGGTTCTCCGTTTTAATATTCATGCCTTTGCTTTGAGATGATCTCCAGTTGTCCTGTATATATGTTGTTTGTTCTTAATTTTAAGTATTGTGTGTCTCCTTTAATCTCTCAGTCTCTTGAAATTAAGAACTTTTACCTTTATAGCACCAGAGTGTAGTCATGACTGGCATTTCATAGGGTTTTATGCTGTCGATGCTAGTGACTGCACAAAAGTCAAAAATTTAATGCTTCTCATTTCTAGTATAGTAGAAGGAAGCAGTCATTAATATTAAAGTCTTCAATCCACTGTGTCTTGCTGTCATGAAATGCTCGTTTAAATATAGGTGACTAGATTGGGATTTTTAAAGGTTTTACCCAATCTGATAACTGCCTTGTTTCTAGGAGTATCTACTTACTATTTGTTTTGCAGCAACAATTCCTGATTTTTCTATTTATGGCATGACATAAAAGTGTTTAGTATAGCTTAGATAGTCTTTAGCAATATAGGACAGTTAGCAGTGTAAGTAGAAATTAATTCAACAAATATATTAGGAAAATGGAACAAAATTTTAAGTACATATGGATAGGTATGTGACAGTTTAGGAAAGGTTAAGAGAAAGGAGAAAATGATAAGAGAAGACAAAGAAAGGAAGACAGTGGTCTTATGCAAAGCAGGTTTTAGAGAAGAGACAGGATAAAAAAAGAGAGTAGGGATAAATAGAAGGATAAATAGAATGAAGAGAAATGCAGTTTATATATAACTTAGAATGAATGGGATGAACTCTCAAAACAGAAGCAGATGTCAGATTGTATTAGAAAACAAATTCCAATAATATGTGATCTACAAGAAACATACTTAAGTTAAAGAGGTGGAGCAGAATCTATTATGCTTCAGCTATATAGGCAGGGTTAACAGTCATGATTTCAGAAAGTAAAAAAAAAAAGATGTAATTTTAAATAAACAAGGAAACGATATTTTGCTATAATAGCCAATGAAATAATATCTGCATTAAATATATATGCATAAAATGGCATGGCATCCACATTTCTCTCCCTCAACTCTGCTGTTATATTTTATTCCTCCTCCTCTCTGTCCTCCCCCCTTTGTATGTAAAGTTAGTTTTCAACATTCACTTGTAAAATATTATGAGTTCCAAATTTTTCTTCCCTTCTTCTTTCCCTGACCCTTTCCCTAAGATAGTGAGGAATGTGACAAAGTCTGTAAAACAAAAATCAGAACAAAAAACAAAAATCACAAGGAAAAAAAAAGTGAAAATAGTATGCTTCAATCTTCATTCAGAATCTGTAGTTCTTTCTCTGGAAGTGGATAGCATTTTCCATTATATGTCTTTTGGAATTGTTTTGGATATATATTGCTGAGAAGAGTTAATTTTGTCATAGTTGATAAATGTACAATGTTCTCCTGGTTCTGCTCACACATCCAAAATACTAAAACTTAAATGCAAAATTAGAAAAAGACAGAAAAGCAAAACAAAACCCAAACACCAGCACAGATTGAAAATATATAACAATGAATTTCCACTTCAAGAAAGCATATATAATGATAATAAAGCATTATATTCATACCTGTCGATTTATTCTTTGCTTCTTGGTAGGTTTTTTTTTTTCCTTTGCTGTGAAATTTTTACTTGTTATTTGTTATTTTTTTTCCCCTTTTCCTATCACCCACCTCCCCTAAGCAGACTACAGTTAAGAACATTTGTGTATACACATAAATATGCATACTGACACACACATATACACATGATAGCTAAAACAATATTAATATGGCAGCCATATAATGTAGATTTCACTTGATTGAATCTTTTAAAATTTAAAATTGACTTTATATGAGATCAGTAATTACTACCCTACTTTTTTCCCCTAATAAATTCTACTCCTGATCATTGTTATTGTATTAGTGTGTGCCTCTTATTTCCCATCCCTGCTAACTCTTCTATTTTCTTTCTACATGTTAACTTGCCTTGCTGTTATATATACTTAACCTCTCTACCATCTCCTCCATTCCCATGAATTTTGCCTTTATTTTCTCTCCCTATCCCTCTCCCTCTTTATCTCATTCCCATCATTCCCATTAATCTTAAATTCCACTCTCTTTAATCCACACATTCTTCTACACCCCTCCATATCCTGTTCCCTTCCCCTTATTTCTTTATAGATTTTGTACTTTTTCTTGAGGTGTATGTATTGTTCCCTCTTTAACCCATTACCATTTTGAGTAGATTTTCAGAACTACCAGCTTCCCTCCTCCAGATAATTCCTCTGTTTTGGTTCTTGCT
The DNA here is from genome assembly GCF_902635505.1 of Sarcophilus harrisii. Taxonomy (NCBI): domain Eukaryota; kingdom Metazoa; phylum Chordata; class Mammalia; order Dasyuromorphia; family Dasyuridae; genus Sarcophilus; species Sarcophilus harrisii. The sequence continues at coordinate 239,478,941 of NC_045428.1, forward strand.
CTCACACTTTATTTGTATGTTACAGAAACTATTTATCATTTCCTCCTCAAAATTGGGAATTTGGGACTACCTAAGTACTAATGTCAGTCTTAGACCTGTAGTTTACATTTCCACATATAAAAAATTAACAATTTATATGAAATTTCTTGAAATTAGTCTTTGATGTTGGCTTTTACATATTAAATTTTCTATTGAGTTCAGGTTGGCTTGAGACAAAAATCCTGAATATCTGAATGTTTGTTAAATGTCTTTTTTTTCTTTTAATATTATGCTTAATTTTGCTGGATATAATATTTTTGACTGCAACCCTATAATAATTTCTTTAATTATTGCTATATAGTATTCCTGGACCAATGGTCTTTTATTGTAGCTGCTGATAAATCCTATGCAATACTAATTGTAGCTCCAGCATATTTGAGTTGGTGGTTTTTATGGTGGTTGTTTGTAAAATTTTCTTTTTGATTGGAGGTTTGTAAATTTAGCAATTATGTTCCTATAAATTTTCCTTGTAGAGTCTATTTGAGATAGTGATCACTAGATTTTTTCCATTTCTACTTTCCTTTCTTGCTCTATTACTTCGGGACAATTTTCTTTAATTATTTCTTGTATTGTTTTGTTAGTTCTTTTTTTAGTCCCAGCTTTTAGATAGTCCAGTTATTATGCTTTCTTTTTTTGATCTGTTCCCTAGATATAAGAATAATTGGACTAAATAAAAGCTTGCCTGTCCCATTGCTTCTGTACTCGGAGTGTGCTGGTTCCTTTTTTTTTGCCAGTTTCAGCTGGCTAACTGAGCCTAGTGTTTATCAGCAGAGGTTTCCTCAATCTGAGCCCAGCTCAGACTCCTTCTCCCTTACCCCCCATTCCTCATGCTGAAAAATTGATATGGTTTGGGTTGAGGCTACTTCTGAAACCAGCTATAGCTATAGACTCATTGGAGGTAACCTGGAGGTGTTTATATTACTTCTTCATTATCCCAAAAGGACCCCGGTTCTGTCCCCACTATTATTTGATTTTTATCAATCTACTTTGTGTTGTGGGTGAAATTTGGAGAGCTTGAAATTTTATGACCTACTCCACTTATATTCCTAGAATCCTCCCTCGCATCCCAATTTTTTTTTCTTTTTTTTCCCCTGAGGCAATTGGGGTTAAGTGACTTGCCCAGGGTCACACAGCTAGGAAGTGTTAAGTGTCCCAGGTCAGATTTGAACTCAGGTCCTCCTGACTTCAGGACTGATGCTCTACCCACTGCGCCACCTAGCTGCCCTGCATCCCAAATTTTAAAGGCAAAGTTATACTTGTGAAAACCTCTACTTTTCCTTCTTGGGTAGATAAATCTGATTATAAAATAAGCAAGAAAGAAGTTAAGGAGATGAATAGAATCTTTAAAAAATCAGATAAAATATAGCTCTAGAAAAAATTAAAAGGGAATTTAAATGAATGTATTATTTTTCAAATTGTACATAGTAGGTTAACAAAAACTGCCCATGTATTCAGGCATAAAAACACAACAACCAAATATAGAAAAGCAGAAATAGTAAACACTCATTTCATTAATTTTTTTATTATTATAATAAATTTTTATTGACAGAATCCATGCCAGGGTAATTTTTTTACAACATTATCCCTTGCACTCACTTCTGTTCCGATTTTTCCCTCCCACCCTCCACCCCCTGCCCTAGATGGCAAGCAGTCCTATATATGTTGAATATGTCGTAGTATATCCTAGATACAATATATGTGTGCAGAACCAAATAGTTTTCTTGTTGCACAGGGAGAATTGGATTCAGAAGGTAAAAATAACCCGGGAAGAAAAACAAAAATGCAAACAGTTTACATTCATTTCCCAGTATTTTTTCTTTGGGTGTAGCTGCTTCTGTCCATCATTGATCAATTGAAACTGAATTAGTTCTCTTTGTCAAAGAAATCCACTTCCATCAGAATACATCTTCATACAGTATCGTTGTTGACGTATATAATTATCTCTTGGTTCTGCTCATTTCACTTAGTATCAGTTCATGTAAGTCTCTCCAAGCCTCTCTGTATTCATCCTGCTGGTCATTTCTTACAGAACAATAATATTCCACAACATTCATATACCACAATTTACCCAACCTTTCTCCAATTGATGGGCATCCATTCATTTTACAGTTTCTAGTCACTACAAACAGGGCTGCCACAAACATTTTGGCACATACAGGTCCCTTTCCCTTCTTTAGTATCTCTTTGGGGTATAAGCCCAGTAGTAGCACTGCTGGGTCAAAGAGTATGTAAACACTCATTTCAAACCATATTGCAATAAAAATTACATTCACTAATGGGCCATAGAAACATAGATGAAAAATCATTTCAAAATTAATATAATCCTAAATGATGAATACATCAAAGATCAAGTCATGGAAACAGAAATCAGTAGTAACAACAGTGAGACAGTTACGGGATGCGGTTAAAGTAGTACTTAGTGATAAATTGATAATCTCTAAATATGTACATCAATAAAAGAGTGAAAGAACAGATGACTAAATTTGGCATGAACTAACATAGATAAAAAGAGGACAAATTAAGCATGCTAATTAAATAATTGTACATGGGAATCCTGAAATAAAAGGAGAAAATAATAAAAATGAAAATAAAAAGAGTTGAGCTTTTAACCAACACTAAGAGCTGGCTTTATTTTATTTTATTTTTTTTTAAAGATAGATAAACCAGAGATTCATTGGATTTAAAAAGAAGAAACCATGTCATCAGTATCAAAAAAGAAAAGAGTAAATGCATCATCAGTGAAGATGAAATTAAAGCAATTATTAGGAATTATTTTGCTCATTATATGCCAGTAAAATTGACATTCTTAAGTCAACTGGATGAAGATTTACAGAAATATAAATTGCTCCTAATTGGCAGAAGAGTTAGTAGAATACTTAAATAAGTCTACCATAAAAAAAGAAATTGTAGAAGCATAAATGAATTCCTAAAGAAAAAATTGTCAGCAACAAAATAGTTTTACCAAACTGAATTCTACCAAACATTTAAGGAAAAATTTATTATAAATTATTTGGAAAAATAGATAAAGAAATTCCATCATTCTTTCTTTGAGAGAAACATGGCTTTGATACTTAAACAAAAAAGAAAATTATGGACCACTTTCCTTAATATTGATACAAAAGTTTTAAATAAAACCACTTGCAAGGAGATTACAGCAATGTATCACAAAGATTATACTCTATGACCAGGTAGAATTTATGCTGGGAATGCAGAATTCATTCAATATTTCAGAGAGTATAAGTATAATTTGACCATATCAGTAACAAAAATGACAAATTACATAGACTACACTGATAGGTACAGAAAAAGCTTTTGACAAAATACAATACTCATTCCTATTTAAAAAACCCTGGAAAGTGTAGAATTATACTTTGCTAGTAGAGCGAGCATTATATGTAATTGGGATAGACTAGAACTCTTCCTATTGCAATAGTGCAAGAAGTTGCATTATCACTATTATTGTGTTGTATTGGAAATGACAGCTATAGCAATAAGAAAAAGTTGATGCAATAAAAATAGGCAAGGAAGAAGCAAAACAACATTCTTTGCAGAATATATGATGGTAGTAAATTTAAAAAATCAATCAAAAATTTATTGAAGCAATTTACAACTTTACCAAAGTTTCAGGATATAAAATAAAACCATATAAATAATCAACATTTTTATGTATTACAATGAAGCACAGAAAGAAAAGAGCAGAAGAGAAATTGGATTTAAAACATTTGTGGACATGTGTGAATATCTACCGCCAAAATAAACCCCAGGTACTACTATATGAACATGGTTATAAAACACGTCACACAAATAAAGACAGAGCTAATCTTTTGGAAAAATATTAATTGCTTTTGGGTAGGCTAAGCCAATACAGTAAAAAATTATAAATTTGCCTGTTAATTTTCTCATTCAATGCCATTCATTTAAATACTGAAGAATTTTTTTTTTATAGGGCTAGGAAAAAAGATTAAATTTATCTGGAAGAAGAAAAGATCAAGAATATCAAAGGAATCAATGAAAAAAATTATGAAGGTGGCCTAGTTTAGCAGATTTCAAAATAAAACAATAAATATGTAGTAAGCATGAAAACAATCTGATACTAAGAAATAGATTAATGGAATAGATTAGGTACACAGTGTCCAGTGAAAAATGATCGTAGTACTCTGGTATTTGATGAATCCCCCAGTTGCTAAAACTAGAAAGCAGTTTGGCAGGAACTAGGAATATACCACTATCTCAATCAATCTAAAATCAAAATGAAAAAGTGATTTAAGCATTATGATACCCATAAGTAAATTAGGCTGGGAATTTGGAAAAATCTACTTGTCACATCTGTGGATAAGAAAAGAGTTTACAAACCAAGTATCGAGTTGGTCTTGGAAAGTAAAATGGAAAATTTTGATTACATGAAAATTTTAAAAAGTTTTGCATAAATGAAAGCAATGTCACTTGTCTCTCTGTCTTTCTTATCTCCTCATATATAATGAAATCAAATTTATATAAAAAAGAAAGTTATTTCCCAGGTCGTAGTTAAATGATATGAATAGGCTGCTTTAAAAAGAAATTAAAATGAGAAGAGGCCATTTGGTAATTTAGAAATCATTAATAACTTTTTAGAGAATAGTTTTGGCAGATCATTAAGATCAAAAGTCAGATTGTACAGGGTTAAGAAGAGAGAAATAGCGATATCTTTTGTAGATGGCTTTTCAAAGAATTGAGTTACAAAGGGCAGAAGAGATATAAGATGGTAGTAAGTAAGGATAGAATTATCAAGCAAAGTTTTTTTGAGAATAAGAGAGAAATGTACATGCTAGTAGGCATTAGATAATGAGCCAGTAGACAAATTGAAATCAAAAATTAATCTGAAGGAATGAAGACAATAAAACAATGCCAATCTGTTAAGAGAAGATAAGATGAAATGCAAGGACTTGAATGAGTAGAGAAGTAAGACTACCTCATTCTATAAGACAGGAGTAAAGGGAACAAGCATTCCAAGGATTATAATGTAAGTCTTTAGTCAGAGACTTTGAGGTGGATAAATTGAGGAGGATGTCAGTGCCGTGGGAGAGGATTTGGAATGGATGATAGTATATAGAAGTTCAGAGTTACTGGGTTGTGTGAAGCACATGATCAGGTAGGTGTGAGAATGTTCATCATTGAGTGAAGGGTATCACTCATCTCTACTCAACAAAGTATGGAGATCTACCTCAAGACAAGTGAAGTATGAGGGTGGAGGCACAGCATTGGATTGTCTGTCTTTTTTATTTTTCAGTTCATGTCTGACTCTTTGTTACCCTGTTTGGGTTTTTGTTGGCAAAGATATTGGAATGATTTGGCATTTCCTTTTCTATTTTAGTTATTTTTAACATATGAGGATCTGAGGTAGACAGGATTAAAAGTAACTTGTCCAGGGTCACATAGCCAGTAAGTGTCTAAGGCCAGATTTGAACACATGAAGATGGGTCTTCCTGATTCTAGATCGGGCACTGTACCTACTTACTCTACCACCTAACTCTTTCTCCCACCTCTGTCCCTGTAATTCATCATTACTTCACAGTCTGGAGAGTAGGCAAGAAAGAGTACACAGTTCATTATCAAAGTTGACCTTTCCCAGCAGCAGAAAAAGTCTTATTCCCCATCAACTTTTCCTTTCCTCATAGGATAGGGACAGCAGTTAAAGGGAAGATGATATATTGGAAATTTTATTTTGATTTTATTAAAGGGCTTAATGAAGAGATTATAGATGTTTAAGAGCTGGAAAGTACCTTAAAGATCATTTAGTCCAGTCCCTCTGTTTTGCAAATAAGACACCCTGAGGTGCTAAGTCATTGTAAAACAATAAAGCTAAAATTATAAATCATGTTTTATAATAGACTTCAAAGCTTGAGTTCATCCTACTTTACTTGGTTGCTTCTGGATTTCACTATAGTTCTGGTATAACTTGGATGTGCATGTCTAAAAATCATACCTAAGCAAGATTTGCATTAAAAACCACAGGCCTTTATGAGAAAAGAGGGTCAGGGCTTCTACTCAACAACTTCATCTGTGATGTACAGAAAAAGATAGGAATCTAATTAAAACAGCAACACAGTTTTATATACACTGACATTACAGTTAATAATGACCACATTCCATACTAGATTGCTGCTACTCCTGGACCTCAGTTCTCTTGGTAGTTAACTAGCAAAGTCAAAGTTACAATTGATAGTTTGGCCTCCAAGAAGGTGAATTGCAGGTTGAAGTGTGTGGATATTTTGGACTCTGCTAAGATCATTTATTATACATAAAGAGATATAGTAAATCATAGTACTTAATCTTGAAAAAGACCTGAATTTTCATTGTGGAAAGTTGTTTGAAAGGTATATTATTGTGATATTATTGTGAAGTGGTTCAGTTTTCTGCTTCCTTGCTATTTCTTCTGATTGAAATTGTACTTTATGCTCATATTTTCTCAATACATTATTATCATTGGAATGGATTTGCTTATTCAAAACAAATGTTATAAAAAGAAAATAAGGCTTAGAGAGGCAAATGACTTGTCCTTTCATACAGCTTAAAGAGTAAAAATTTTGATCCATGTTTCAACTTTCTTTATTTTAGTGTCCCTTTTATACTGCCTTTTGTGAATGAGATGCAATGTGTAATAGTGACTATATCATGATAATGGATCAGAGGAGTCATTAGGATGGAATGAATTTTAAAAATAATTGAAACCATCTCCTCTATTTAAGAAGGGAAGAAACTGAAATGAAATCCCAATATAATAGGATTTAAAAGTAGAAAGGAAATTCTAGAAGTAATGTAATCACAAGTCCCTCATTCTATAAATGAGGAGACTTAAAAAGTTTAGCAACGTGACTAAGGTAAAAAGTTAGCTAAATGGTGGCAGGAGAAAGTTTGGCATGGTCTTTAACTGATTTTTTGAGACCTAGGTTGGTTCATAAACTGCTACTCTATTGATGCATAAATCTACTTTTATCTGTCAGTATTAGATCTTAACTTTTAATTTGCTTGCTCCTAAATGTTAAAGAAATTTCTCAAGAAGAGACAGTAAAGTAGTTTCATGCATGCATGATTGCCATCCTTTGGTGAAAAACAGATTGTAAACTTAAATTGTTTTAATTTGAAGCCACATGATTGAAATCTTCATAGAAGGAAAAAAAAATATTGGCATAGTAGGGTCAAGTTAAAAAGCACAAGTATAGAACTATATCTTCTTGACATGTTCCAGAGCATTTTCTGATTAAAAAAAAAAGTTTAGCAAATTTTTTTTTTTAATCATTGAAATGGATGGTTAAAAGAGAACTATATTTATTAGTTCACTCGATGCCTTTAAACTATCTGAATTATATTTAAATTGATTTTGAATGTAATTTTATTTACATTACACTTGAGCTTATTTTCTCCAATTTTTGTATTTGCTCTTAACTACCTAATTGATATTTTAAAATTATTTCTTTAAGTCATATAAGTTTTGTAGGAAATCTTGAATACATAATTTTTTGGGAAGTGTGAAGGAGGGTCAAATAAGTTTAACAGAAAAACTAGTCACCTATGCTTTCTGTAGTAGTTCTATTTCATTGGGACAGTTAGTCCTTTTAAAAAACTGCATGTTGAAGCATTTGTAGTGAAGGTTCCCTACAACAGATTATGTTACAAAAACTATGCATTTTTTGCCTAAAAAGTCCAAAGTGAACGGGAAAAAATTATAATGTAAGATGTAACTGTATAAGCAAAGATGTGTCCCTGGAATTGTTCTTTTTTGGTTAGAAATACAAACTATGATTCTAATGCCTTATACCTGCAGCTAACTTGAAAATGTGACAAAGCTCACTTTCATTTTTTGTTTATTGTTCTCCTATTGGACAATTCTGCCCTGGCAACTAAAGCATGCTATTTGCATAGTCCATTTTGATTGGCCAAATCTGAGTAACATTTCCAATCACTTGGTGCTGATTTAGTGGTAGGCTATGCTAATTAGCTACTGTTGCTGGGTTTCAGGGTAGTTTCTCTGTGCTGTTCTGCTGCATTGTGTTATTTAGTGAAATACATGAGTATTTAATGATCTCTAGCAGTTTCCACTCACTGTGGGCAGGCAGATTTTAGAAAAGAAATGGAAATAAGGATTTAATTAAATAAGTGCAATACACTTATTATTTTGTACAAAATCCTACTCAGTGAAATGCTTTATAAGAAATTTTTTTTTAGATCTCTTAAATATAGCTAAATAATAGCTGTTTTATTTAACATTGGGAAATGTCTTATCTAAAAGGCTTAGTGAAGTAAATTTGTTTATCTCTGGCACCATTTTCAGGAACTACTAATGTAAATGCAAATAGTCTTTGTATGAGACTTAGGGATTTTTATAACTATTACACTTTTCTTGCTTTTAATAAATAAGATATAAATGACAGGAGTCAAAATGTACCTTGACCTGCTAATTTTAAACAGCCAGAAGAGTAAGTTTTTCCTGCATGATCTTGCCATTGTTTTAAAAACTAAAAAACTACGTGGGACTTTCCCACTATTGCTAGCTTAATTTTTCTTTCATTTTAAAAAATTACTTATAGTAAAAGGAAGATTGATTTTTGGCATATTTTTATTCTAAAATATGATGTTAATTTTTCCTGTTTTCAAGTCTAGCAACAGACATTTGGTAATTTGTTGTGGAAAATACAAAGAAAATTGTCATTTTGTCTTCAGGAAATGGCTGATCTAGCTAGAAAATTGAAGCCTAACTGCTGAGGAAATTAAATAACAATATAAGACCACCATAGGAAATGAGTTATAAGACAATTTGGTATAATTCAAAAATGGGTGCAAGATTTGATATTTAAAAGGATGCCTATTAAGGGAGGAATGGCCAAATTATGGTATATGACTATAATGGAATAATTTTGTTCCATAAGAATGAATAAAAAGACTAGATTCAAAGAAACTTGAGAAACTATGATAGTGAAGTGATGAGACATAGGAGAACAATTAGTATTCAGTAATTCCAACAGTTTAAAGAAAAGCATCTTTAAAAGCCTTTGATCTATGCACTGATCACCTTACTTCAAAGAATAGTGATGAACCATGCAATGGACCCTGACCGAGAGTTAGGGAACTTAGAGAGTTTGTTACCAAACTCTAATATTACCTTTTGGATGTAGGTAATGTCGATTTGTTTTGTTTGACTATGCTTATTTTAGGATATTTTTCATGCTTTTATGGAGGGGGATTTTGGAGGAAGAGGAATAGAGGGAGAGGAGAGATTAAAAAATAAAATCATTTTAAAAACATTCAGAAAAGAATAGGAGTTTTAAAAGTAGAAGCAGAAGCAGGACGGCATAGTTTTGAAACTTAAAAACATTCAACATATATTATTAGTTCAAAAATACAAGCTGTATATATTAGAGATTCATGGTTTTATTTCGACCTTTCTATACTGTTTATTTGGAAATGTTGGGTATTATATGTAGAATAACAAAAACAATTTTTTAAAACAATAAAACAAATGAAAAGGTTAAAAAGAAGATATTTTAAGATTTTATAGGATGAGACAAAATTTAGATCTGAAAGGGACTTTAAATCCATATTGAGAGCTGTTACTTTCCTCATTTTATGGATGCTGTGATTAAAATAAGATTATTAAGTTAAGTAAGTGATTTTACCAAATTTGCACAGACAGCTAATATTCTAATGTGCCAGAGTTGAAATTATGAATACCTGAGTTCAGAAATCTGCTTTAGATACTTAAGAATTGAGAATTGAGTGACCTTAGTACAGTCATTTAGCTACTCTTATCTCTAACATGTATAACAGTTGAAGTGTCTACCTTAATAAGGTTATTATTAGGATCAAATGATATGACATATGTAAAGAATTTTTCAAACTATAATGCATTATATAGACAGCTATTATTATTGTAGGTCACTTTGGTCAGGAAAAACTTAATTAGGAAAGGTATTTTAAATGAAGTTTTGAAAGGTGAATAGAATTTAGAAACATTGAAATGATATTCCTAAGTGGGTGGGGAAACTAAACTAGGACATAGGCAGGAAAATAGAAAGTGTATGCAAGGAGTAAGACTAACTTGTTTGTAACTAAGGTTGCTCCATAGTGGTACAGTGTGCTATAGAGGTTGAGGCAGAATTGTTAATGTATACACACACACACACACACACACACAGACACAGACACATAGTTTGGGTTCTCCTTTAGAAAGAGTTGAAAACTGCAAATACATTCAGGTAAAAAGACGTCTTAGCAAAAATGTTTTGGAAGGATGAATCTAATAGCAATATATAGATTGAAGTGGCAAAAATTTCAAAGAATTGAAGCCAATTTTGAGATGTAATTCAGCTTTGATAGTGGAAATAAAAAGGAAGAGATATGAGAGACTTTTCAGAGGAATAAAAAAGGAGGAGGTGAATTGATCGAATCTCAACGAGTCAAATATTCTGAGGTTTTGAGTCTGAAATAATGGTGATATAATTAACAGAAATATGGACATGGATCTCAAAGGATCATAGATCTAGACTTTGTCTAGTCCCCTAATTTTCTATATCAGAAAAACCTAAAGTCCCAGAGAGACTAAAATAATTTGATTATTTTGGAGTCCAACCCAGGAAATTTTATTCTAATTATGCTTTCCACCATATGTAAGGTGAAGGGGTTGTTTTTGTTCTCTTCATCCCTGTGATTATGGGATTGTGGGGATGACAGAAGTTGAAGTGATGATTTTAAGGATTAAGAGTGAAGTGGTTGCATTGGGGCCACTTCTGTTCTTTCCTTCCCATAAAGAACATGCGTTTTTAACTCTTTTGGGTTAGTTACCAGATCTTGATGATTCTGGGATGAGGGAAGGTGATTTCAGGCAGGATAATTTCTTTTTTAACTTTATTTTTCTTGTGAAGACTTTTCTTCCTCCATTTCCTATTCTGCTTTCTCCTGCAGAATAGTATAATGAAAAGAGCTTTGAATTTGGTGTAACAATACCTAAAGTTCAAGTAATAGCTTTGTAAATTATGCTATCAAGAGCAAATAATTCTAGTCACTCTAGTGTCTTTTTAAAAATATGTGTAAATAGGTTTGACTAGATGATAATCTAAAGCCTTTCCCTGAAATAAATTTACATTTTTATGTTAAGCCCTATATGTTTGAAATGTCTTTATAGGTTTTAAAATTTCTTACCCAGGTCAAATTCTAGTTCTTTAATATATCAAATTTGCATGATATCTTTTTGAGCCCACTGTCTATATACAATTCCAGAACATATATTCCAGAATAGACTTCCAGTTTTGTTTCTCAGCAAATAAGTAGGATCAGCTTAGTGGCAATGATCTGAGACTGAGTTTGGCTAGGCAAGAATGTCATAGAATAAGTAAACAAAGGGTTTGGCAGTAGAATATATTGTAGAATTAAATAATTGAGATTGAGAAAGGAGAAAAATTAAGTCAGAGCATTCATGTTCAATCATCATCAGGGAATAACATGTTTTAGTGTGCCTTACTTAGCTACATTATTTTTTTGTAGTTTTGTGAAAGACCAATTTGAGAGTAAAGATACTAGAATCAGACAAAAAGTTAAGATGATATTGTAGTAATTGAATTAAGTATTTCATAGTTCTGCAGTAGTATTCTAACCCTAAATATCTAATCATCCATTCAGTTTTGTCAATTCTACCTTCACATCACTTATATCTTGTGTTTTATTTATACAGCCACCACCCTAGTTATAAATTTAGGTGAATAGCAGGATTTTAGTACTCATAGTAGAAGTAGGAAATTTTGGAGGAAAAATAATTTTAGGGGTATACTATGAAGAAATTAATTTGGTGCTTATTGAGTTTTATGCCTTCAAATATCCATGTGAAAATAATCCAACAGACATTTGTTGTTAGTAGACTGGTGAAGGTCTAGGACTTTCTATTTATCATTTTTGCTACTTCATCTCTTTGCTTAGTGATGCCATTAGGTTATATGTGTTGAATCATCTCTGTGGATAAATATTGATAAGGATTGGTCAGGAGTCCCATCAACTATATATTATATATTGTGTAGAGAGAGGGAACTGAAGTTTATGCTCGGGGTCACAGCTAGTAAGTATGATTTTGAAATAAGGTCTTCCTGGCTTTGAGGCCAGCCTTTTATCTTCCTTTCAGCTTCCCCCTCCCATAACCTTTTTGTGTCTTTCCTTTCTCTCCCTTCCTCCTTTCTCCCCACTCCCCAATCATCTGCATAGAGATGAGATCACCGGGAAGTTTATTGAGGAAATAAAGAGGATTAACATACATTTTTAGGGAGCTTGAGACCGAAAAAAGGAAACTGAAAAGGAGTGGTGTGATAGAACCATAGTGTCAAGTTAAGGGTGAGTTTAGAGGGGGTTGCTGGATGAGGAAGAAAGATAGATGACATTTTAACTTTGTTTTGTCACTACTTGTATTTGAAAATCAAGAACATGACAGAGTACATATAGCTATCCTGTATAATAATGAATAATGGAGGAAGTGGAAAACAGACAAAAAAACAGTACAGCAAAACTTATGTAGTTTTTCACACCTGTAGTTTACCACTAGGTGACCAGGTGGCACAGGGGAGGCCAACTCATCTTCCTGAGTTCAGGTCTAAACCTGAACTTTACACGCATTAGCTTTGTGACTCTGAACAAGTCACTTAACTCTTCAATATCTTTGCCAAAAAAAAAAAAAAAAATCCCAAATGAGGTCAATAAAATAATCAGACATGACTTGAAAAGAAGTTTTCCATCTCTCTACACAAGGAAGGTAGACTTCTCATCTCTTCTTTGGTTCTGAAACCAAATTGGTAAAAATAAATTTTTATTTTTACCTAATCATGCATATTGGGGTAGATACCTCAGAGCATCAGTAAAATTTTATTCTTTGAGAGATGATATATATGTCAAACTCCTTCCTATATCCTCCCTTGTTAAAAAAGGGATTCTTACTCTTTTGTTCTTCTAGATGATTTTTGTTTTTTTCTCTATATTATATAGTAATTCTTAGTTTGATTGGTAGGGCAATGAATAAACTAATTTAGGTCCAACTAGAAGCAATTAATTTCTAGTTATTTAGATCTATTTTGTTTCTCTAAAGATATTTTATAGTTAATTTAGTTCTTTTGTATGTCATGGTAGGTGGACTCCTAAATTTTGTGTGTTCTCTAGTAATTTTGAATAGATTATCTGTCTTTTTTTCTTGCTGAATTTTGTTGGTAGGAAGCTGGTGATTTGTGGGGGGGGTTTCTTTTTTAGCCTTACTACTATGACTGAAAATATTATTTCCATTAATATTTTAGTTTAATCTCTTGGCTTCTCTAAGCACATTATTGTCTGTAAAATGTAATACTTTTTGTAGTGGCTAGAAACTGAAAACAGTGGATATCCATCAGTTGGAGAATGACTGAATAAGTTATGGTATATGAATGTTATGGAATATTATTGTTCTATAAAAAAACGATCAGCAGGATGATTTCAGAGAAGTCTGGGAAGACTTATATGAGGAGAACCAAGAGAACATTGTACATAGCAATAACAAGATTATGTGATGATCAACTGTGATGGAATTGGCTCTTTTCAACAGTGAGGTGATTGAGGCCAGTTCCAATGATCTTGTGATGAAGAGAGCCATCTACACCCAGAGTGAGGACTGTGGGAACTGAATGTGGATCACAACATAACATTGTCATTCTTTTTGTTGTTGTTTGCTTGCATTTTGTTTTTGTTCTCTGTTTTTTTTTTCCTTTTTGATCTGATTTTTCTTGTGCAGCAAAATAATTGTATAAACACGTATACATATATTGGATTTAACATATTTTAACATGTTTAACATATGTTGGATTATCTGCCATCTACAGGAAGGGGTGAAGGGAAGGAGAGGACAATTTGGAATACAAGGTTTTGCAAGGGTTATTGTTGAAAAATCCATGCATATGTTTTGAAAATAAAAGGCTTTAATTTAAAAAACCCAATTTAATATTGAAATTAACTTCTTGGATTGTTTGGTAGAATCTTTTTAAATCTATCTTTTAAAATTTCTACATTGAAAATAAATTATTCTGTTAACACAGGCATTATATATTTTTGTAACCATTCATTTGCATTTGTTATCAGTTCTATTCCTTTAGAATTAGAAATTTTTTCCCCAATATTTCCATTATTTATTATTTCTTCTTAATTTGTTGTGAATTTTTTTCTACTTTTATATGGGAAGTTTGATTTTTTCTCTGTCTGAAAATGAATTGATTTTCTCTTTTGTAAGTTTTTTTTTCAAGAAGAAAAAAAATGTTCCTAGATTTGTTTTTCAATTGAGTCATTTCATTGCTTTCAACTTTTTAGTCCTTGAGTTTTCAGAATTTCTATTTTGGTGTTTAATTTGAATTTAATTGACCTTTTTATTGTGCCAAAAGCTATTGTGTGCGTTTATTTCTCTTAATTTGTTCCATTGACCAAGTCTCTCCTTCCCCTCCCCCTTCTTTTTCTCTCTTCACCCCTCTTATAGTTTTAATGATTACAACTTTATAATAGTACAGTTTGAAATTTGGTTCAATATACTAAGCTCCATTCTTTCCCATTTCCTGACTTTTTTGCTTGTTTCTTCAGATGAATTTTAATGTATTTCCTAGCTTTTATAAGATGCTTTTTTTATACTTTGATGTTGTGTTAAATTTGTAATTTATTTTAGGTATTATCCTTTTATTATATTTCCATGACTGTCCCATAGACGACTAATAATTCTCCATGTATTTAATTTTTTATTTCTGTAAAGATTGTCTTGTAATATATTCATATAATTCCTTGTATATCTTGGTGTGTAGGTTTTTAAACATTTTATACATAATAATTAAATGGAATTTCTGCATTTTTCTCCTAGTTGTTTCTGGTAATGAAAAGACTGACAATTTGTGTGGTTTTATTTTGTCTTGTCACATTGCCAAAGTTATTGTTAAATAAAATATAAATATATTGTTAAATATAATATTATTAAATATAATTCACTTGTTAAGGTTTCCTAAGTAGAATATTTGTAAAATTCAGTAATTTTCTTTATTTCATTTATCCTTAGTTTCTTTTTTTGTTGTTGTTGCTATGGGAAGCATATTTAGAACTTTATCAAATAGTAGTGAGTGGACATGGATCATGGACTATTGCAAAGGCCTCTAGAATTTTCTTATTATATACAATTTTGGCTCTTGTTTTTAGATAGATGTCAATTTTCATATTATTAAAAATGGTCTATTTATATCTGTGCTTCTTAATTGAAAAAATCAGAAAATATTAAATATTAATTTTTTAAAAAAATTTGCTTTTATTAATTTTCATATATATATATATATATTTCATCATGTTTATAGTTTTTTCCTAATTTTAATCTCACCTTTCATTGCTGGTATAAGTAAAAATTGATTATAGTATTTCTTTTCCTTACTATTTTGCTATTCTTAGAAGAGAAAAGTAAAAGGAAAGTATAAACTATTTTTATCTCAAAGATTTTGTTTTTATCTTATTTTTGTTTAATTTCAGTTTGTTGAGTTATGGTCAATTCAGTATACAGTTGAGAATTAAATATAAATTTGAGGTATCTAGTAATTTCCTGTGTGTCTGTCTGTCTTAGAAGTCAAACTTTAGTATAAATTTGTAAGATGGCACTTTTTACCTAATAGAAATTGTTGAAAAATATTTTTCTTTTGTTGCTAGATTTTTGCATTTAATATTTCACATCTTATTTTCCTGTTCAAGGATGAATATTTTACCTTTTTTCATGCTTTTTATTTCAGAGCTTGCCTATTATAGAATCCTCAACTTATAAAATAGGGAATAAAATTTTTATGGATGAATTATTTTAATTACTGAAACTTAAATAGAAGATCAGGACTTGGAAGGTCCTTTTACAGTGAAGCCTAGACTGAGCGTTATGTGATTTGATCAAGATCTCAGAATTTTTGTACCAGCTATGGTTATAGTCTTCTGTTTATAAATTTGATATGTGAACTTTTTGTAATGCTGAATTGAGATTTTTAAATAACTTCCTTGCTTATTTAAATTTGTAAAAGAAAATCCCTACTCCAGTCATTCATTTCTATTATATCAGAAACTTAATTCATTATCTTTTTTTCCAAGCTCTCTCCTCTCCTAACTTAAACTATTATTATTAAGGGTACCATCATGTTCCCTGTGACGCAGGTTGATGATCTAACAATCTGGGTTACATCTTCTTGTAAGTCCTTTACTTCACTGTCCTGAGCTCCTCTCCTCAGCTAAGCATTTGTCAGATCTAGCAATTCTACCTTTGTAGTATCTCTTGGGTTTTTCCTCCTCTTCTTTGACTGCCAGTATTTTTTTTTTCAGATACTCATCACATGGAATACGTTTCTGGTTAGTTTTCCTTCCTTATATTTTCCTTTGTTGTCCATTCTTCACTCAGCAGTTACATTGATCTTCCTCAAACTGAGGTATCTGATCATGTTAATTCTCATTTCTCTCTGCACTCAGTCCATTGGCTATTACTTCTGAATATAAAATCTTATTTGGCTTTTAAAGCCCTTTAAAGCCCTGGCATCTCTTTACCTTTGCAGTCTTTTTGCATCTTACTTTCTTTAGTACTTTCAGATATGATGACTCTGGCCTCCTTTCTCTTTGAATAAGATACTCTTATCTCTCAATTCAAGTATTTTGACTGTCTCCCTTTTCCAGAAAGCTTTCTCTCATCTCAGCTTCTTTGGCATTTTTTAAGTTCCACCTTCTGCAAAAAATCTTTCCCATTTTAATATAATCTTAGTGCCTTCCTTCTGAGACCAAAAATTTAACTTGTATATATATATATCTTGTTTGTACATAAGTTTGTTTACATGCTGTCTCCCTCATCTTGTCAGTCTTTGGGAGCAGACTTTTCTTTTTAAAATATGTTCTTGACTTAGCAGGCTCAAAGTACATGCTAGTTGACTGACTGATACTGACCATGGTAAGATCTCTGTATGATATTGTACTCCCTTAGCACTATTGTAGTGAAATGAAAGGGAAAACAGTCCTTGGTCCATTGGCCCCTATAGGATGTGGTAGTTGGGGCCAACTGTTAGAGTGGAGAGAAAGGAACAAAATCCTTATGAAATCAATAATGAGCTATATCCATATGTTCCAAGTTATATATGCAGGGCACAGCATAGTAATTTATAGAATTCAACAGTTCTCTACTTAGTGACTATTTTAATCTTAATGTTCCAGATGGAAGTACTAAAAATAAGTTATTGGCATTGTATTTCAGCCATAAGACTTTGGCTTGCCTTTTTTTTTTTTTTTTTTTTAAATTCCATTCCAAAGGTTAAAGGTCTTTTTTGTAGAATTGCTCTTAAGGTGTGGTGTGTGGGTTTTTTGTTTTTGGTCCTATTCATTTTTCATTAATAGGATAGGGATAGGATTTATTTTGTGGTTTCATTAATATTAAGAACTTCTGGATAAGGAAATTCCCACTACTATTGTATGTTGGCACCTACTTTGAAATCTATAGCTTTAGTGTTTAGAGTACTGAAAGGTTGTGACTTCCCCATGATCACACAGTCAGTAATGATCAAAGGCAGTATTTGAAGTCTGGTCTACCTGACTCTTAGGTTAGCTCTCTTTCCATTACTCTTTGTTGCTTTCTGCATCTTAGCTGGCATTTAAATTACATTTAGTGATATTACCACTGAAGTGTGTATGAAATATACTTTATCCATGAGGGAGCTCAATAAATATTAGTTGAATTTTAAATAATGTATTTTCATTCCAATCAGAAACCCTCTTTCAGCTCTTTATTTTTTAAGTGAGAAAACATTTTCAACAATCTTTGCTAACATCTTACAAGTAGCAAAATAAAGAGGCAATATTTGAATCCAGGTCCCCCTTATATAGACTTTTATTAATGTATATTTTTTACATCATCTGTATTCTTTCTGAATCCTTTCTTTTCCTATAAGTGGTCAGTTCCTTAAAAGAAGAAATTCTTAAGGGAAAAAAAAAGTATTTTTTAACTAAAATAAATGTTTATTGATTTATTCAGTTAGTGGCATATTAAAATAATATCCTGGGATCAGGGGGTCTGAGAAAATTGTTTTATGTGCATCTAGTTTTTTTTCCTAGGCCTTGCTCACTTTATTGTTACAAACCAATCGCCAGTTACTAATTCTGTAATCTTGTTATCATAATGTCACAGTTATGATGTACTTGTGGAAGAAATATGTAGTATTTTGAGGGCAAAAAAGTATAGTGGTGAGGATTTAAAATAATATGTTTTTTAAAAGAAGCTATTTTATTGAATAAACATTTATTAAACACTATATGCTAGGTACTGTGTTAAATACTTAGTTTGCTAACCTGGATTATTGGGAGAATAGTAGTACCATTGATAATTACAGAGAAGTTAGGACTAATAAGATTTGGAGGTTTAGTTATGGATATGTTAAGTTTGTTATATTATTTGTTGTTGTGGACAACGAATTGGTGATAAGTATATACTTAGATTAATCCTACAATTCTATACTTAATCATTTGAATTATGTTTGAAAGCATGCCATTTTCATTAAACCTGACAGAACTTATTCTTAATAAGTTCATTTCCATCATATATTGAGACATCATAATGGGACTTGGTGGATAATTCTGTTTCTTGAGAACATAGATAACCAAAGAATTATAGTTTTAGAACTGGAAAGGGCTTTAAAAGATAAGAGTCCAACCTTCTTTATTTTGTAGATGAGGAAACTTGAGGCAGAGCAAATAAGTGGTTTCCTTAGGGTCTGAGATAGATTTTGTATCTAGGTCTTCCTGACTTTAGTTAACAATCATACCAAATCACTTTTGTTTGAATCTGTCAAAGCCTATAAAACAGCCTGATGCAGTCAGGAGCACTAGATTTGGAGTAAAAAAGATCTATATTTGAATCCCAGTTTTGTTATAATTACTGTGCCATTTAAATTCTTCTGGCTTTAGTTTTCTTGTGTGTACACTTATACTGGTCCTTTCCCCAGCTCTAATTCTTTCCTCTTTTGCGCCAATGAAAGCGTTATGATAGTGCATCAATTTATTTCATAGCTCAGCTTGCATTTATTTTTTGCTTTTTGATTCTTAATCTTAAATAGTTGAAATAAAGTGATTTGTGAATGGTCAGTAAGTGAATTAAGTGTTGGAGCTCAGGGGGAAATACACACACACACACACACACACACACACACACACGTTTTTACTCATAATTCTTGAAAGCTATAACGAAGATTCTTGAGTTGCTTGGGACTTTGGGTTAGCAATGCTGGATCAAAAGAATTATAAGGTTTAGAATTGAATAGAACTATACCAGTAGACTTTAGAATTGGAAAAAGAATTCCCACATTCTCATTTTATAGATGAGACAACTGAATAGCAGAGAAATTGAGTTTTCAGAGAGTTGTCCAAAGTCTCATGAGTAGTAAGAAAAAACAACTGGGATTTGAAAAGTGTGTTCTCTAACTCCAAATTAAACCCTTTTGACTGTGACAAGTTGCTTTTTGATTGACTTATAGAGGACTTCTGCCCTAGAGCTCTGCTACTCATTTCACACAATCAAGAAATAGTGTTAGCTATAGTTCTCTTTCAAGTGTGATCTTTTTTAATTACTTGGAAGAAATGTAGGACTACATAGTATCATAGTATACTAATTCACATTCCCACCCTCACATATTAAGGAATATTTACTTCATCAGGCATTTATAGTAGTGAAATTATATTTGATTGTAGGGTTTCTCTTAAGTTATAAATCCATGGAAAAATCTGTATTAACAGACTTGGAAGTTCTTATTTTGGCCTAGTCTCATTCACCATTTTTATCAGTAGGTTATAAAGCCATGCTTATCAAATTTGTAGATGTCAGGGAACTGAGAGGAATAGCTAAAATGTTAGAAGACCTAATTAGAGTACAGAAATATTTTGATAGAGTGAAATGACGGTCCAGATTTAATAAGATGTAAATGTAATAGGTGGTCTACATATTGGTTCAGAAATTAATAGCCCAAATACAGGATGAATTATAAACATAAAGCATTTATTAACCACTTACTAATATGTATTCCTTGAACTATACTAAGGATGCAACTTTAAATAAACAAGAAAATTCCTGCCCTTGATAGATTGACATTGCAGTGCAGTAAGATAGTAAAAAAGGGGAGCCAGAAAGAGTATGTGTGTCTGTATGTATATGCATGTGTGTCAGATAATAGACTCCTGCTGGAAATGATGAGGAATTGGGAGGTGCTGGAAATGATGAGGAATTGGGAGGTTTCATTCTTGTGAAAGTTCTCCTTTTAAGAGTGCAGGTATTTCTAATAGGAGTGTTGAGAGGCATTCAAATAGGAAAGACTAGGGTAGGTAAAAGTTCATGTTAAAAAGAACCAGAGATTTTAGTGCCATATAAATTATGAGTTTAACCAGTAGCCACATAAATTAATTCATTGGTCACTAATAGGAATGTTGAAACAGAAGAAATAGAAGTGGCAATTGTCATTCTGCTCTTCACAGTCAGGCTGAATCAGCTCTGTGTGTCAGATTTTAGGAAAGACAATAATAACCAGGTTAAAGAATGCATATAGGAGAATATTGAAGGAATTCGAGTTGTTAAAGGAAGTAAAGATGTTTAAGCCTGATGAGGAGAAGACTTTACTCAGAAACTGAGTAAAATAATAATATGGTAAAATAAGTAATATAACTTGTTTCACGTATTTGAAGATTGTCATATGGAAAAGGTATTAGTTTTGTTGTTCTTGCTTTGCTCTTTTATAAGATGTTTTAATTTTGCCTTTGTGTTTTAGTAAAACTGAAAGTTTTAATGTTTCCCTATGAAATTTATTTTTAGTGTTGTATCTTTTTGTCCTTTTAATATAGCTAAACGGAATCGATGATTACTTTAAAGTACATCATCTAGATTACAACTAGCATTTGATTCAGGTACTTATATTTCTGAATGAGGCTTGGCACCTGCAATTATCAGGTTGCCTAATGGGTAACTCGAAGGAGCAGCTAATTCAGTTTTTTTTTTTTTTTTTTAGTTTGCTCTTAACATATAATAAAAGTGTTAACAGTGGCTGCTATCCACCACTAGAGGGTAGCAGGAACATACCCATTTTGTTTAATTATTACCTATTTCTGAAACAGACTGCTCAGTATATATACACATGCGCCCATTATAAATTATAAATTGTGGATTGTAGTGATATTTTTCCATTTTCTGGTTTCAGGTGCTCTTACTTTGAAAATATACTACCTATATTACAAGTCTTTATGATCTTTTTTGTTTGTTTGTTTGTTTTATTATAGCTTTTTATTTACAAGTTATATGCATGGGTAATTTTACAGCATTGACAATTGCCAAACCTTTTGTTCCAATTTTCCCCCTCCTTCCCTTCATTCCCCCCAACCCCCTCATGACAGGTTGACCAATACATGTTAAGTATGTTAAAAGTATAAATTAAATACAATATAAGTAAACACGTCTTAACAGTTATTTTGCTGTAAAAAAAGAATCGGAGTTTGAAATAGTGTATTATTAGCCTGTGAAGGAAATAAAAAATGCAAGCGGAAAGTCTTTAAATGTTATTTAGCATCTTTACTGCTAATTTATCTTTTAAAATTCTTTTGTTAAATCCTTACATACTAGCTTCTATCTCTATAATTTTAAAAAATTACATGTAACTTTCCTTGTAACTTAAAAAAAATCCTAGAAACTTGGAAACTTCCTCCACCATTGCAGATATTCTGCAGTTTATCATCTTAGAAAGTTGTCTGGGGATATTGAGAATTTAAGATACTTGCTTAGGTTCACATAGTCGGTAACAGGGAAGAGAATTGAATAAAAATAAAAATCTTGCTGACACACAAATAGGTCTTCAGTTCACCATGGCACATTTCCTTTTTTTTTTTTTTTTCTCATATCTTTGGTAAAATAATATCCATTCTATTTTTGTTTCCTTTCCTTTTTATCCTTTTCTTTCTTTTCCACTGGGAAGAGCTCTAAAAAGTTCTGTTCTCTTGTTATCTCTTTTAGTGAGAGATCTTTCAAGTAGTATGGTAGAAATGCAAAGTCTACTGGGCGTTGCATTTAAATGTGTGATTTTTGATAATTTAGAGTTTAATAGGAGCATGACTTTAGAACTATAGTATCTATATCTCAGCTTCTTTAATAAAACAGTAGGGTTAGATTGGATAAACTCTGAGGTCTTTTAGAATTTGAAAACATGATAGGAATCAGATGAGCTTCTAGTTTCAAGTTGGCTAAATTCAGATAATATAGAGACGAAATAGATCACTGTCAATAGATGATGCTAAAGAGATAATTCATGTGCATAAATAAGTTTGATATAAAAGAGAGACATCCTAAACTAAGTGCTTTGAATAACTGGAAGATTAGGAAATCATTTTGGAAGGACTGGGAATGAAAATATGAGAGAAGGCTTTGTAGAGAATATAACACTGGCACTAACTTTAATAGAAAAAGGGAAATAAAGAGGTTTTATCGTGTAATACTACTAAATGTGGAGTAAAGAGCTTCATTGATTTAAATTTCATTTATCATTTGGTAGTTATGAAACCTTGAGGAAATCTTAAGTATTTATTAAATACCTGTACTGTACCGGGGAGTGTGCTGGCTCTGGGATTAGAGAGACAAAAATCTGCCCTCAGTAACCTTATATTTTTTGAGGGGAGAAGGAAGATTGCAATACGTGTTCAGAAAATAAAGTATAAAACATATATGCAAAGAAATTTGGAGGCACTAGAATAATAACAAATTTCATTATCTCTAATCTTTCCTTCAAGCTACTGTGCCACAACACTAGCTTATTCCTGGATTTATTTTGCTTGGTCATTTTCTGCTGCTTCTGTTTCTAAGAAATGAGTCCAAAAGCCATTTCTGGATGGCTGCCTGCTTTAACCCATCACAGATTGGACCCTTCATATAGGAAGTAGGGTAGAGAGCCAATTAGATAGCACTGTGTTTAGAGTCTCGTCTTGGGGTCAGAAAGCTGTGAATCCAAATCCAGACTTCGGCACTTCATGTTTGACCTTGGGGAAATCACTTCACTCATTTTGCTTCAATATTCTCATCTCTAAAATGAAGATGATAATCCCAAAGTTGTTGTGAGGCTCAAATGAAATAATTGTAAAATGTTTAGCTCAGTGTCTGGCATATAGTAAACTCTGTATAAGTGTTAATAGTTGTTATTTATTGTTTTGTGATGATGATGATAATGTGATGATGAAGTTAAGTTAGGTTTTGAAAGGAGGCGCTAAGGAATCTTAAGAGATTGAGGAGAGAATTAAATTCAGGAACCAAATGATACATGAAATTTAAATAATAGCCCCTACAGAGGCATAGAATAGAAGATAGAGTGTTTCCTATGAAGAACATAAACAGGCTGTTTTGACTGGAAGAAATATAGGATTAAAAAAAAGGAGCCTATAAAGAGTTATTTGGAGCCAGGTTAGGAAGGGCTTGATGTAATGAGCTGAAGCTCGAATTGATGCACCGTGGTCTCAAGCACGTGAAGCTAAATGGCAATTGGACAATACTCTATTAATATATGCTTGGAGAAAGAATGGCCCTGCCCATTCTCTGTGCAAGTTTTGATGTGTTGTATAGGAAATGACGGAGAGATGATTTTGGTGGGTGGAGAGAGAGAGAGAGAGAGGCGGAGAGATTGCTGGTCCGGTTTGTGTTGCCACTGCTCTCACTTCCCATTGCCATCTCCCTTCATCTCAGCAAAGAGTAAAGATTGAGGATTTTCCCTTAACCTGAATTCCTGACTCCAGCTGATTTTAAAATAGGTGGTCATCACAGCTTGAAATGTCAGAGAAATTGACATTTGATTTTATAGGCAGTAGGATCAATGAGTGTCTTTAAATAAGAAAGTGACATGGTTGGACCTGTGTTTTAGGAATATTACCACTTTTATAGTTATCTGGAGAAGAGAGATATTGAAGGTAGAGAGAGACTTGTAATAATCCACAGAAGATTACCACAGAAGATGATAAGCACCTAAACTGGGGGGAGGAAAGTGAGTGTGTGTGTGTGTGTGTGTGTGTGTGAGAGAGAGAGAGAGAGAGTGTGTGTGTGTGTGTGTGTGTATGTACACATATAGATGTGACTGGAGAGATTGATGTTAAGTATAGAATCTACAGAAATGGGTGACTGGTTTGGAATGTGAGGTGAGGGAAAAGAAGAATTCAGGTTGATTTTGATGTTGTGAACTTGAATTCAGTTATTTGCTGATAATTGCTGCTAAACTTACAGCCTAGAAAATTTGTTCATGAGATTATTGTGACAGAGAGATGGTCTTCCAATTGCTTTCTCTCTTTCTTGCTATCCTCCTCTGTTTTGATCTATAATTTGCATAGGAATTTTGATTTTTTTTTTAAACTGATTTCAAGTGAAGAAATGCACTACCAATAAATATCTGTACTTGCTCTGCAACTTATTATCTTGGAGCCTAAGGCCTTGGTCCCTAGAGTTAGATGACTTCTTTAGAATTACATAGCTATTTTGTGTCAGATACAGGAAAACAATTAAACAACAAATTTCCTTCTTATCTTTTATTCAAGCTACTGTGATCCAAAGTACTAGAATATCCATGGATTTTTGCTTGGTCATTTTCTGCTGCTTCTGTTTCTAAGAAATGAGTCCAAAGGTCATTTCTATATGGCTTCCTTCATTAACCCATTACATCTATTCATTATCAGAAACCTATTCCCATTTCTAAGTGTATACCAAATACCAATGTGGTATTTATATTATAATTAAGAAAAGTTATTTTTTGCAACATTATTTCTCTGAGGATAATGTTATTTTTTAGTTTATCTTTTTGTTTTGTTCCCCCAAAGAGCCTAGTTCTCGAAAAAGTATCATAGTTAATTAAAAAAATATATTCAAATTCAGTGTTGTCATCCTATGAGTTGTCAGTTGCTCTTTACATCTAACGTGCTATGTTTAGCCTCCAGAAATATTAAAATAAAAACTAAATGTTGTGATTTTTCTTCAGATTCATGTAGTATCGGGAGTAAGAATAAAGGCATTTGCTAGAAGGAGTAATCTAGCATGAAGGTTTGGAAGAGCAAGATCAGATAATTTAATGTCTGTGTGAAACACCTTTGAAATCTATAAAATACTAATGAAATATGTAGTGGGATCATTATTCTTTTAAAGTTTTATACTATAAAAATTATTGTTATAGATATTAGGATAGTTAGAATCTCCCCATATTTTGCTGAAGCAATTATCAGTCTGAAAAGATCATGTAACAATTTGAGCAGCAGCCTACATTCTGGTTAAGAGAGCGATTTACCTTACACATTTCTTTTTTTGAGTTGTGGAGCTCATGGTTATTTAGCATGCTACTTTTAAAACGTGAAAACACTTAGGTTAAACATTCTCTTTGAAACATTTTGTTCTGATAGAAGAGACACTTTGCAACAATTTTCTTTCCTGACAAATTATATTCCCTGAAAATGATTTATCAATTCACTTTCTGTTGGCCTAATCTTTGTTTATTTTATTCTTTTAGCTCAATTTCTTTTGTTTTCTCATATTACTTTTTACTGATCTTCCCATATTTCTCTGATTTTTGTATTCATTCCATATAATGAAGTGTATGAAGATTAGGTGTCATAATTTTTTTAGCCACTCCCTAATTCTTGAGTATATAGTCCATTCCCACATCCTTGTTATTACAAACAATAGTATTATGTTAATTATTGTATTTGTGACTAATTTTTTTTCCTGTCAGTTATGTCCATATAAGATCTTTCGAACGGATAGAAAAATTTGTTAACTTTTTGGACATAATTCATACCTGTTCCCTCTCCCTTTCTGTCTTTCTTTCCCCTTCCTCCCCCACCCCCAGAGTGATGAAACAATCCCCTTAACAGACTCTAGATATCAAATTTTTTATTTGCATTTGTTACATTTATGTTTTTTTTCCTTTTTTTTTTCCAGTTGAGGATGTAACATTAGTTTAATAAAAGTTTAAAAATTAAATTAGGAATTTGATAGTTAAAAAACACTTTCATGATATTTTGACCTTTTTTAATGACTTTTACATATTCTGGCTCATACCGTTACCTGAAATTCCTTTAATTTATTAGATTGTAAACATTATTGAGGCCAGTTACTTTGTTAGTGTTTTGTTAATATATAATAGGTACTTAACAAATGAGTAGTGAATCTCCTTATTTGTGCAATATCAAATGTTGTTAGTAAATACATTTTTCTAGTAAGAAAACAGATGGACAGTTAAATCATTTATTAAGAACTTATTACATGCCAGGCAGTTTGGAAATCACTTAAAATATAAATACAGGGTAAAATCTCACCCTCCATCCTTTGGGAACTTGTATCTTCTCTCCCTCTCCTTTCCCCTCCTCCTCCCCCTTTCCCTCCTTCTCTCTCTCCTCCTCCCCTCTCTCTCCTTCCTCCTGTCTCCTCCTCCCTTCTTCTCCCTTCTCCCTTCTCTTCCCTTCACTCTTCCCCTTCTTCTCCCTCTCTTCCCTTCTCCCTCTCTCCCCCTCCCCCCTATAAAGTAGTAAAACTGAATTTGATTTACAAAGAAGTAATCTTTTTTTAAAAATTTATTTTTAAAATAAAAAAAATTATTTTTATTACAGCTTTTTATTTTTAAAACATATGCATAGATAACTTTTCAACATTGATCCTTGCAAGATCTTGTGTTTCAAATTTTTCCCTCCCTTGGGTGGCAAGTAATCCAATATATGTTAAACTTGTTGAAAATATATGTTAAATCCAGTTTATGTATACATATTTATACACTTATGCTGCACAAGAAAAATTGGATTAAGAAGAAAAAAAATGAGAAAACAAAAATGCAAGAAAAAAACGTGAAAATGCTGTGTTGTGTTCCACATTCAGGGAACCTTGTATTCTAATAAGAGAAAAAGGGAGCTGGACAGGAGAGCAACATGAAAAAAGTCATTAAAAGTTTGAATGGAATTGAAGAGAGAAATAAAATGGATGGCCTAAATTTTAAGTGAAATTATTGTCCTGGGCAACACTTTACTAGAGGAGAGCTCTTGGGAGCAGAGATAACTTCAGGGAGAGAAGTATCTTTTTGGAAAGTAGGTAGAAGCTTGAGAATCCCAAGCTGTGCCAGGAAAAAATATGAGTTGTAAATACAATTAAGTGGGCAAATATCTTAATTTTTCCTGTGGTCTACATTGTTGAGCTAATTTTAAAAATCTAAGGATTAATTTAATTTGCTCTATACCTGGAATGCACTCCTTTTTCTTTATCTCTGTCTCTTGGAATCTTTACCTTTTTACCTTTGTCCTTTGGAATCTTTAGTTTCCTTTGAAGCTAGTTTCAAGCCCATCTGTATGATCCTTTCTTGATTTCCCCCAGCTATTAGTGCATCTCTTCTCCATTTTCCTTCCTCTTTGCTCTTTTATTCCTGTATTCTCTGTACCTGTCACAATGTCTGGCAGGCCCTTGATAAGTGTTTTTCAATAGAGCTATGACACCATCTTGCTCCATAACAATGGATTTATGATCTCATTGACTTCAATAACTAGTCTTTTTAGAGTTAGTGGAACAGATCTCAGTCCATCTTGTATTGTGCAACCTATTGTTGTAGTTGGTTATTATTATCATGAAGTGTTTCTTTCAGGCTAGATTTTTTTTTTTTTTTTTACAGGTAGAATTAATTTGTTATAGTAGTGTTTGTAGAACTCATTTGGTCTCAGTATTTTGGGAGGGTCTTGAAATACATAAAATGGTATTCATTATAGTTGAAAATGACACCAAGAATACCCTTGTGATTAAGTAAATAATTGAGAAAAAGCAGGAAAAAATTGAAATAGTATTCTCAAAAATTTAACCAGTTTCATATGTAATTTTGAATATAAATATGCATAAAATGTTCTTATTCCACATTTTGCATATAAAGTTTATTAAAAACCTAATTTTTAGTGTCTCTAGAAATATTAAGAAATAATAGTTTTTGCTCAAGCCCTTTACAGACTCTTAGAGAAAAAGCTTCTTGGAAGGGTGGGAGATAGGTCAAGAACAAAAAGATCTTTCTTAAGAAACAGATTAAGTTTGATAACCAAACTCTTCGTCTTATTAATTTTATTTCTTCTCCATCCACTTGAAGTGATTGGTCTTAGGACATTCTTCTCCATGGATGAAAAAAAGAAAAGGTTCTTTTTTTTAACTTCTGGAATTAAATGGTCCAGAAAGGAATAAGATGGTTACTTGATTGGTCATAATTTAAAAAAAATTTTTTTTTACATTGTAATCTTTTCCCTGCTAAAGATTCCCATATTTATGTGAAACTTTTAAAAATTCTTTTTGATTCTGTGGGACCTGGAGAAATCTTTGCTACCTTGGACATCTTTCCAAGTGAGTAATGGTTTGGATAGAGATAGATATAATTAAATTGTTTTTGAATTTTTTTTTTTCAAAATGCAAAATGTAGATTAAAGATATCCCTGTTTCATTGGTACAATAATTACTGGCATTGTAGCCTCATCCCACCTGGAGTTATGAACTCTTCTTCATAAAGAAGCGGAATCATGGATTTGTTGTAAATAAAACCCAAACTGGAAAGATCCAAAAGGTCTCTCTACACAGATTAAATGTTTTTTTAAATGATGTCCATTTTCATGGTACTAAGTTTCAATTATCTAGTCTTAGACACTTAACTAACCATGTGAACCTGATCAACTATTAGCTTCAGTTTATTCAGTTGTAAAACGAGGACAATGATCCCATGCTTTCTCACCTAACTTTATTAGCTCCATTTTTTAAAGGAGCTGTTCGGCTTGATTTCAGTTCTGTCATGCCATGTAAGCTTTCTTTTGTCCTTGACTTTCCCAGTTTGATTGTAAGATCCTTGAGGGCTGGCACTCTCTTATTTTGTATCTGCTTAATTAAACGGTTATTTCCTTTCTTGCTAAGAGCATCTTGGGGGGAGAGGAGTTGTGAGTATAAAAAAATCTAGATAGTGACTTGGGATGGTATGAAATAGTCTTACATGGCAAAAAAAACCAAAAACAAACTGAAGAGGATCCCTTTTTCTTTCATCTGAGTACTTTAAAATGGGCATTCTGGGAGATGAAAAAAAAAAGCTAACATTTATGAGCCAGCACTTCACTAACATTATTTCATCTAATTCTCACAGAAACTCTGGGAGATAGGTGCTATTATTATCCTCATTTTACATGTGAATAAGCGGAGAAAGTTAAGTGATTTGCTGAAGATCTACTGTACTTACCTAGATGGTTTAAGCGAAGATTAAGAGAATCTTTCAAAGAATTCCAAGTCAAAACATTTAAAAATTCAATCATGAGCATTTAGTGGACATCTACTATATGTAATGGCAAAGAATGAAGTAAATATTCCCTGCTGAGAAGGAGGTTACATTCTCTCCCCCCCCCTCCCCCCCACTATTGTAGTATCAAAAGGATCTAGACAGAAGCATTATTTAGAATCCAGGTTCTTAACTTGAATTCTGTAAATTTATTTCAAAAAAATATTTTGATGATTGCATTTCATTAGAATTGATTTCCTTTGTAATCTTATTCATTTTATTTTTATGCACTTACAAACATTCTGAAAAGAGTTCGATGACACAAAAAAATTTAAGGACCTTTGGCTTAGAAGGCAATGCTTGAACTATATTTTGAAAGAAGTGAGGAACAATGTGTTATTGGGTTAAATGTAAGACAAGGAAGTCTGAAGTTTTATATATAGGAGCAACAGGCATCTAGGTGATATGGTAGGATGCTGGACCGTAGTAAGGAAGACTCATCTTCCTGAGTTTAAATTTGGCCTCAGCATTTAATACTTTGTGACCCCAGCCTAGTCACCCTATTTGCCTCAATTCTTCATCTATAAATTGAGCTGGAGAAGGAATGATAAATCACTCCAGTTTCTCTGTGTGTACCACCAACCCCTTCCCCCACAATGAAAACAAAAACAAAAAGTACAAGCCTAAATGGGGTCATGAAGACATGCCTGAAATGACTGAACAACAACAATATGAGTAACCAAGATGACCAATTCGTCTGAACTATGGAGTATAAATAAGCAAGGAAGGAAATAAGCATTTATTAAGTACCTTCTTTGTGCCATGTTCTGTACTAAGTGCTTACTAGAAATATTATCTCATTTGATCCTCATAACAATCCTTGATAGTAGGTGTAATTATTATTTCTCTTTTGTAGCTGAAGAAACTCAGATTGGCAGGTTAAATGACTTTTCCAGGGTCACACAACTAGTACATGTGAGGCCAGAGCTGAACTCAGATCTTTCTGACTCCAGACTTGGGTCTTTATCCAATGAGCCACCTTGCTACAAGAAACTACAAAAGAATACAAGAAAGGAAGTAATTAATGTATAATAATGCTTGAAATATGAGTTGGTTCTCCATGGTGATGGATTTTAAAAACCAACCAGGGGAATTTTTATTTTATCTTGGAGGCAATAGAGAACTACTTGAGTTTTAGTAGCGAAACACTGTACTTGAGGAAAATCATAGTTATATTTGTATGGAGAATGGATTGAACCATTGCTGTGCCAGAGGGAGGTGATATGTTATTTGAAATAAAGGTTATCTATGAAAGTTATATTTTTCAGCAATAGCTTACCAATATGTGCCCACAATATTACCACAATGCTTGCCAATTTACAGAAGAGTTTTTATCTGTATTGATAATGATGTAATTATAGATCATTGAAATCATAATATCTGAAAATTCAATATTTGAGTAGTTTATGTTACCAGAAGGCTTTTAGAAGTTTCTCTAAATGACAATCATCTTAGTACATTTAAAATACAAAGACTAACTTAAAATAGTTTTTAGATACAACTTTTAAACGAAATTTATCTAAAGATAGAATTTAGATAGAATTCTTTCTGATGTTGTCTAATGGCATACATATATTGGATTCAGTTTTGAAAGATCCCGAATGAAGATAAAAACCCTAAAAACATTATATGATTTGCATATTAGGAGAATATAGATATTTCCTTCTAATCTTCTTTTCTTTTTGTAGGAGAGACTTCAGCATGCAAACCTTCATCTGTTCGCCTTGCACCATCATTTTCATTCCATGCCGCTGGTCTTCAGATGGCTGGACAAATGCCCCATTCACATCAGCAGTACAGTGACCGTCGTCAGCCAAACATAAGTGACCAACAGGTTTCTGCCTTATCTTACACTGACCAGATTCAACAGCCTCTAACTAACCAGGTATTTTTTTTTTTTTTTTGTCATATTAAGTGACTTAATTTGGGGATGATAGTTTTGAGAAAGTAAGAACTATGAGTGGTTTGTTTGGTTTAGTTGAATTTTGGAATAGTGTTGATTCTGTTTAAATTAAAGATAAACTATTTTCAGTTGAATTAAATCATGTTTTTTAATTTAAAAAAAACACACATTCTTATGTTAGAGGAGAAATGTTAGTCTGAAAAGATTTTTTTCCCCTAAATTATTTCATTTGAAATAATCACTTGTTTTCTTGAAAGGTGAAACCAAGTCATGATTTGTTATAGTAGAATATCCAGATATCCTATTGTTTTTGAGTATGGGTTGCCCCCTAAATAACCTGTGCCTCTACAGTGAAAAGTCATTAAAGGGAAAAAACATCTAAATTAAAAACCAAAACATTTCTATCCTCTTGCTATATTAGTATAGCTATAATTGCTTTATAATTTTTTTATATTTGTTTTTTTCTTAAATCACTTTGACTTAATATCACCAATGACTTTGTGAAATTCACCCACAAAACCTGGTGGACCTCTTCCTTGTAACAAATAAGTGTAGGCAAAACATTCATTATGTCTGAAAAGATATGCCTCATTTCAAACTTGTTTCCTATCTTTCTGCTTAGGCCAGAAGTGTACATCATTGTGAGAGAAAACTCTTACTTACACAGCTCAATCTAATGAAATAAATTCATAGTAATGAGGGTGACAAGTGCTTTAGTGAGTGCTAGTAAGTTATCTGGCAAATTTTAGCAGTGTTGATAATTCTTCAAATTCCAAAGTGAAAATGAATGGATGAACAGATATAATTTCACGTTATCTATATCACAATGTAAGCAATAGATTTCCATATTCAAATTTCTGTTTAATAGTATTGGAATGTTAGACCTGAAAGGAGCTGTCATTGTACAGATAATGAAGCTGAAGCCCAACTAGAAGAACTAACTTTGCAGTGTCAAACTAGAAAGTAAGATACACACCCAAATTTATACCTATGTCTTTCTGATTCCCAAGGGCAGTTTATTCAGGTTACTTAATTTGTCAAATTATCGTTTTTTTAAACTGATGTGCAGAGTAGAAGTCTCCCTTTCTCTCTTCTTCCTTTTTTCTTTTTCTGTTTGTTCTTCACATTGTTAGCAGCAAAGCTGCTTTTTAGTCAAGTGATTTTATAATAATTCAGTGGCCTCCCCAGGGGGAAAAAAATTGTTCATATTATTGAATTATTAGTATTGTCTTCAATTTGCATTTTTGTTGCAGAAGTCTTTTTGAGGATTACTAATGTAATCTGAAAATTCATGTAACTCAGGCAATACATCAGTATAATGTATCAGAATACATTGGAAGCACACTTAACTATTGAAGATACCACAGATGTATTGTCTTTGAGAAATAGCTAAGGTACTAGACTTGAAATCAGAAAGACCTTGGTTCAAATACTTTGTCACTTACTCAGGAGAGCTTTAATCTTGGACCTAGACTCTGTCACATGTTCCTTTTTCATCTATAAAATGAATTGGTTGGACTGAGTGGCCTCTTAAGTATTGTTTCAGATTTAAATTTATTAAGATCTTTTAGGATACCTTAAGTATCTTGTGACAGTTGGCTATGACCTGAGGATTGAATGAGAGCACTATCTTGTATTGAACATGTTAGTAAAGCATTTTAGTTTTTTTTTTTATTACCTTTTCAGATGAAAATAAATATAAAGTTCTAATGTCTTCTTCCCATATTTTAATCAGAATCATTTTGCACATCATGCTTTAGGAGAAATACTTACTTCTTAGTATTTAGAAAATGAAAAGTAAGTTTTTAATATATTTTCTAGTCTGTTAATGATATGGAATATTTTATATGCTTATTGGTAATTTGCATTTACTTATATTTTAATTGTCTGACTACTTATCTATTGAAATCACACCATATTTTATAGACATCTTAATTTTAAAGAGTTTACTCAACCTTTATTTTTTCTGCTACTCATTGATTTGTTCATTCAAAAAACATTTTTGAAGAATTTTTTATCTTTTATGATCTCTCTGGTTCCTTGTTTGATTAAATTTGATAAAA
This sequence comes from Sarcophilus harrisii, assembly GCF_902635505.1. Lineage (NCBI taxonomy): Eukaryota > Metazoa > Chordata > Mammalia > Dasyuromorphia > Dasyuridae > Sarcophilus > Sarcophilus harrisii. The sequence goes on from NC_045428.1 coordinate 239,512,315, forward strand.
TTTTCCTCTATCCATAGTTGTGAAAAATAGAAATTAAATCTTTTTAATCTAATTGTAGTGTGAATTTTTACTTAGGTTGTTTACCTTGCTTATGAAAGCACTGAATTTCTATTCATACCATTTTCTGGAAAAAATTTATTTCAAAACTATTTTACTTGTTTGTATGTGCTCTCTTCTGAACTTCTTCCTCCTTCCCCTATGTACTCTTTAAATAAAATTTTCAACTGCTTTTTTATTTTCTTCTTTTTTTTATCCCCTTACTACCACTATTGGTAATACAGACCAGAGAGGAGGAAAAAAAAATCCTTGCCATGAATAAGCATAGCTAGACAAAATAAATCTGTCCAAAAATCTTTTCACACTTTGAGTGAAGCCTCAGGAAATAGTGTGCTTCATCACATAGGTTTTTTGATTAGAAATAACTAACTAACTCTCTCTCTCTCTCTCACTCGCTCATTCTCGTGCTCTCTGTGATGTTGCTTCTCGTTAGTTTGTTTGATCATTACTCATGTAGAATAACTTTTAAATGTTTGCTCAACTGGCTGCTTGCCTCTGTTTATACTACTGACAACTCCTAATTCAAGATTTATATAAATGTAATTATGATTTATTTCAGTAAATTATTATAATTTGCTGAAATAAATAATTATACAACTATCCATTATTCCTGGCTAAGCTGTTGCCTTAACAAATCTAAACATTTAGTGTGTGGAAATTTTTTGTTTTTTTTTTTTTTGGGGGGGGGGGTGTCAAATAACCCTGAGGGCCTCGTTCTTTCCTCATAGAAGTGCTAACATCAAATCTGAAGTCAAGAAGTAGACTGTAAAAGTTGAGCACCCTTCCTCCCTTCCCCCCCGCCCCCAAATTCCCACAATAAAAAGTAATTTTGATGACAAGGATGCCTAAGACACAAGCCTAGAAGGAAGGAATGACTCCAATGCATCTACCATTTAATCCTTAAAGAAAAACACTCCTTGGTCATAATTCAACAAGAATTCTGAAGGAGATGAAGTAAGAGTGAGGTAGAAAGTGTTTTATCAATGAATGAGAATCCTACAGGAATAAATTGGAAAAGAAATGTAAACCATGGAAGAAATGATTGGAAGGAGAATAATGGAGCTAGAAAGACACAGAACGTTTTCAAAATAACTAAGTCCTTCAACCAATTGGAATGTTTTAGAAAAGCTAGAGATTCCATGAGTCGGGAAGAAATGTACAACAGAGTTAAAGGTCTGGGGAAAAAAAGGCAAAAGAATGTGTGGTGTATTTAATAGTGTGTGGTTAAAACAAATCAAGGAGAAAAAAATTAAGATTCATTGTCTTACCTGAAAGTCACACCAGAAACAAGAGCCTAGTTATCTTATTTCAAGAAATCTTTAAAGAAAACTTCCTAGACTTCTAAGAACAGAAGAGCAGAGTAGAAATAGAAAGAATCTGTTTGTCATCACTTAAAAGAAATCCCAAAATGAAAGCCCCTAGGAACATTATAGTCAAAGTCAAAAGTTTCAAAAGAAAAAATACTGCAAGAAATCAGAAGGAAAGAAGCCACAGTCAAAAATCACACATGATTTACCAAGCACCATGATAAAGATTGGGGGGGGGGGGGGGGCGGAGAAGTGAAGGGCTTAACATATTGCATAAGGCAGGCGGTATAGGTTTCCAGCCAAGATGTATTTACCCAGAAAAACTGGCTATAATTCTGTGTGGTGTTCTTTTTCCAAAACACAGCCAGGTGATAAAAGTTTAGATCTTTTATTGTGTCCTTTAATATAGCCTGGTTAGCTCAGAGGCCTATCTCTCTGCTTGGTTCCAAGAGCTCCCTATGAATGTCTCCAAATCCAAAGGTTTGTCCTTCCGACTCCAGCCAGCACCAAGGTAGAAGATGCAATGAACCTCTCTTGCCTCGAAGATAGGGCTTGTGGGCTTCCTCCCAGAGTGCTCCTCTCCGACCCCTGGGACTGTTCCCAAGTAAAACCCCCCCCAGCTCTAGGAGCTTTGTGTGTGTGTGTGTGTGTGTGTGTGTGTATATATGTGTGTGTGTGTATATATGTGTGTGTGTGTGTGTATATATATATATATATATGATCTCCCAAAGGTTAACTCCTCCTTCTGGAGAGAGAGGGATTCTGGGTTATCTCCCAGAGTGCTCTCTGGCCCTAAGGGAGGTGTGAATTCGGATGTCTCATACTAAGCCTGAAATCTCCCAAACGTGTGAACTCCATTGAGTACTTAGATACTTATGAGCTCTCTAAAGGTGTGAACACAAGCATCGTTTTTATCAGTTGTACTTAGTACAGAAGCTTAGTACAGAAACAGAAATAGAACTTGTTTCAAGTTCTGGCCCAAAATATCTCCTTCTAAGATCAAATCAATCATATTGAACCATGCCAAATTAGATAATTATTGTCTCTATCAACTCTAATGGCTTAACAGTTTGTAAAGATTCCAACAATTCTGCAAGGTGTCAAAGTGAATTTTTAATGAACTAGATGGCTAACTAGCATTTTTGATGAAAATACCAGAGCTGGGAAGAAACTTTTTGAAGTTCAAATACATGATTTAAGAGAAACATCAAAAATGATAAAGGATTAAATTATGTCTTGTATGTCCCCTCTGAATTCTGTTATTACCACAGGTCTTAGAGAGAGTCTAATTAGATGAAAGGTATGGAAAAGATTCTGATAAGTCATAATGATCTTTCCATTTAGAAAGGGAGGGGGAGCAAAATATACTTGAGGGAAATGAAAGGGAGGAAAAGGTGGAAGAAGGTCGGGACAATTATTTCACATAATCAGATTATGAAAAGTAGCCATCTTTACAAATGAAGAGGAGTACAAGGGAGTGTGACTGATACTCATATCTTTCTCTTACTTGAATTTGTCAAAGGAAAGTAGAATACATAAATTTAGAGAAACTTTTCATTCAACAGAGAAAAAGGAAAAGGAAGAATAACAGTAGGAAAGGAAGTAAGCAAAACAAACCCTAAGGATTTATGAAAATACACGTGTGTGTGTGTGTGTGTGTGTGCGCACATGCACGTGCACTCACATGCACACGCAGTTTCCTATGTGTGTGCCTGAATGCATGGTAATCTGAGGGAGATTAACTTCAAATAGTGTTTTGTTTTATTTTTAAAAGCTTTTACATAGAAGCATTTACTTCAGAAATGCCCAAAGAAACCTGGGTTACACATTTCCCACTGTTTAAAATTTGTCATTCTAGCATATATTCAGGTATGCAGTCTTTCTTTTTCTTTTTCTTATACATAGTCCTTGACCCAAATTCAGTTTATTTCTTTGATCTCTGGGGAGGCATAACCAATGTCCTTTTACTTCTTTCACAGTGCCATATAGTAAAGTCTCAAAACAGTCAATGTTACATTGTCACATTTCAGTTGTACAGATGAAAATCACAATTATCGCTAAATCCAGAATTTTGTAGTTTCATAGAACAAGAAACATTTCTCAGAATTTCCCAAAAAAGTCAACAGAATGCAAAGCATTTTAAAGAATTTAAATTTTTTCTGCGTGCTTAGCCTTAGTCTTTCTAGGGACTTTGTCAGTCTATTAGAAGAAGAAAGAGTAAAGTAAACTGACTTCTGTCTTGACCAGAAATCTGATCTAGGCTGAATTTTTCAAACTATATGAAACTATCTCTGTGGCAGTTTGGGAGCTGAAGTCAATTTAACTGTCTTCTTTCTCAAATGGAAACTATCATGGGTAGAACATCTTCCAAAGATTCCTTTAGTGCTTAAGGCATTCACTTGGTAGATGCACAGAAAATGTCCCTTTCTGCACAGGGCATGCTAACATTTTTCAGGGGTCATTCTCTTAGATAATTCATATAAGAGGTTCAGGCAATTTACTCTTTACCTTAAGAATTTGTGGAATATTTTCCTATCACAGTTCTGTTTAAGTGCAAAAACACCAATATGAACATTTCTTTAAAACATTTTTTAAATTTAATTTTTCAAAAATTTTAATGGTATCTTAATTTCCAAATATATATAAAGATAGTTTTCAACATTCATTTTTCTAAGACTGTGGTCTAGGTTTTTCTTCATACTTCTTTTACTTGCCCTCTCCCTAATACAGCAAGAAATCTGATATTGATTAAATATGTCCAATTCACTTAAACATATTTTCATATTTGTTATATTATGCAAGGAAAATTAGACCCAAAGGGAAAATCCATGAGAAAAGCAAACAAAAAAAAGTGAAAATGCTATGTTTCTATGCACATTCTGTTGAGGGCCATAAATTATGAAGCATTGTCAATATTAAACATATATGCACCAAGTGGTGTAGCATCTAAATTTTTAAAAGAGAAATTAAGAGAGCTGCAAGAAGAAATAGATAGCAAAACTATAATAGTTTTACTTTAATAAGAAATAGACAGCAAAACTATAATAGTTTTACTTTATTAAGTAAAGATAGACTATCCCTTGCTCTCCTAACTTACTTATAGTATCACCCTTTATGTGTAAATCATGAACCCATTTTGATCTTTTCTTGGTATAGCATGTTAGATGTTAGTCGGTTCCTAGTTTCTCCCATACTATTTTTCCAGTTTTCCAGAAACTGGAGTGTCTGACTTTATGAAACACTAGATTACTGTAGTCATTGACCAGTGTGTCTTATTTACCCAATCTAATTCACCAATATACCACTCTGTTTCTTAACTAGTACTAAATGGTTTTGTTGACTGCTGCTTTATAATATAAGTTTAAGTCTGGTATGGCCAGGGCAGCTTTTTTTTTTTAAATTAGGTCCTTTGATATTCTTGACCTTTGCTTCTTCCAGGTAAATTTTTTTTTCTAACTTTGTGAAGTAATTTTTTGGTGGTTTGATTAATATGGCACTGAACAAAGAGATTAATTTAGGTAGAATTGTTATTTTCCTTATATTAGCTTGGCCTACATATGAGCATTTAATATTTTCCCAATGTTTAGATGTAGCTTTATTTTTATGAAATGTGTTTTGGAATTGTGTTCAAATTATTTAGTTTCTGACTATGTCTTGGGTAGGTATATTGGCATTTTATATTATTTATACTTACTTTATATGGAATTTCTCTTTCTGTATCTTGCTGCTGAGTTTTGTTGGTAAAAGAAATGTCGATGTTTATTTGTAGTTAATTTATATCCTGCAACTTTGTTAAAATTGTTAATTGTTTTTTAGTAGTTTTTTAATTGATTCTAGGACTCTGTAAATATACCATCACATCATCTGCATAGGTGATAGTTTTATTTCCTTATTACCTACTCTAATTCCTTTAATTTCTTTTTCTTCTCTTATTGTCAAAGCTAACGTTTTTAGTATTGTATTGAATAATAGTGGTGATAATGGGCAACCTTGTTTCATTCCTGAATATAAACATTACTTACCAGACTTGAGCAATCTTATAATTCTAAATACTATGCAGGTACTTATACAAGACTCAGTGCATATCAGAAAATATCAATACATTAAAAACATTTTAAAATGTCTCAGTTTATCAGAAATAAAAAGTTTGCAAAATCATACTAATGGAACTCACTTGTGAGAGAACACATACCAGGAAAAAAAAATCCACTGTATATTTATAGCCTGGAAAAAACCACCATTTTTCTCTTATATCTAGTGATCTAGGATATCGAGAATAAAGTCTTGGGCAGAGAATCTCTCTAGATGTAGTCACTAATGTAAAGATCTGATTTTATCTCAGACAAGGTTCCATATATAACAGAATACCATGGCTCTTACTGCCTATAAGATTAGATTTCAATCCACCCCCAGAATTCTCCATGATCTTTAAGACAGATTGAGGGTATCTGGATTCTGCAAATGACTGTAGCCCCCAATTATGCCATTCCTCTTAAATATAAGGAATGCTTTCCTTTACCTAGTTTCATTAACTAGCCACTAATAGTTGGAGTAGTGTTATTCCTCCAATACATTTGTATCACTTCAGCTTCAGGGAAGGGGGGAAGAGACCTAGGTTCACAATTTAGTTCACAACTCATAGATCATAATCCCACTTCCAATTCCTAGTCACCTTCCCATTTCAAGGCTTCTATGATTGGTTGGCTGGCTACATCATCCTTTCTAAAATCTTGCCTCTAAGGTCATAATGGCTCAAACAACTGGGTCCATAGGAATCATTCCTGATGCCTGGAACAGAACAAATAATGTGAAACCAAAAGAGGGACTGCCTAGCTCTATTTCTAAAACCCTGGGTAAAAGTGAGAGAACCAGAGCAATGTCTTTCTCTTCTCATCAGTTCAATCTTTTCAGTTGTGGTTGAAATGGCATCTTCATCCTTAGCACAAAGAGTAGCACAAAATAGCAGGAATAGTATTGATAAAATGGAAACTGGACCCATTTTCATAAACAGCAAGAAAATTTTCATGCTTTAGTAACAAAAGAGGTGAATTTTAGACTAGAAACACCTGCATATAAGATTGTATGCCTTTCCCAATCCTCCCTTAGTCATTTTCTGATTGATAGGCCTTTTTGGGAGGAGGGGAAGGTAAATTAGTTGGGATTAAGTGACCCACCCAGGGTGACATAGCTAGTGTCTGAGGCTGGATTTGAATCTAAATCCTCTTGACTTCAGGGTGGGTGCTCTATAATCTGTGCCATCTAACTGCCTCAGATTAATGGGCTCTTGAAATTTGTCAAGTGGCTTTCTGTAGAAAGCCTTGTTATCAATTACCATTTCAAAATGTCAAGTATCATTTTATTAAAATAATGTATTAACAGCAAAATAACGTTTTGGTCATGTATACTTATTGTGTATCTAATTTATATTTTAATATATTTAACATCTACAGGTCATCCTGCCATCTAGGGGAGGGGGTGGGGGGGTAAGAGGTGAAAAATTGGAACAAGAGGCTTGGCAATTGTTAATGCTGTAAAGTTACCCATGTATATATCCTGTAAATAAAAGGCTATTAAATAAAAAAAATAATAATAAAATAATGTATTAATGCTGTTAATTAAAAATTTTTGGTTGGAAGCCAATATCTATCTTTCTGTTTTGGAAACCAGATATCTATACACTATATTAAAAAAAAAAAACAAAAACTTTTATTGACACTTTTCATTTCTGCCTAATTTCTAAATATGTTGCTCTTCCTACTCTTTTTTTTCCCCATAGATCCATCTTCTTTAACAAATATTAACAAGAAGAAAAAAAATTAGTTCTGTAAAACTTAACCAAGATATTACCTAAATCTATGTATGAAATATTCCCTCATTCATGGTCCCTACCTCTGCAAAGAAGACAGGGAGATATATTTTCTCCTTTCTCTTTTGGCGTCAAACTTATTATGATTATACAACATTCAGTTTCTTTTTTTTGTTGTTGTTTCCATTTATGTCATTGAAATTATTGTTTTTATTCCTCTCCAGTTCTTATTTAATTTTATATTAATGTATATGATTTTTCCCCCCGATATTGGTTTGTATTCTTCAGTCATTGTGTGAAATAATTTTCCATTACATGAATGTATTTACAATGTTTACCTCTTTCTAAGTCATTGGACATCTAATCTGTTTCCATTTCTTTATTTAAGCATGTAGCTATAAATATTTTGGTCTATTTAGATTACCGGCCTAACTGTGAGATTTCTGAGTCAAAGAGTGAACCTTTTAGTAATCTTAGTTTAATTCCAAAATGACTCTTTAGAATGATCATAGCTCTGCCAACAATATATTATATTCTTGTCTTTTTGTAATTCCTTTAATGTTGGCTCTTCAATTTTTTTGTTGTTATTTGATTTGAATTTCTCTTATTTATAACAATATTTTATTTACTTATTGTTTACCATGTTTTTTTGGGAATTGTTGCTAATCAGTTAGCCATTGAGGAAGAGCTTTTTGTTCCTCCATAATTAGGATTATTTCTCTGTATGTCTTAGATAACAGGCAGCCTAATTACAGATTTGATAGAAAAATTTTTTTCCTCAGCCAAGCAATTATCTTTGACAAGAAATTCATATTCAATCATAGGCAAGGAAGTTTTAGAACGAACTACATCACTGTATTGTAGAGTTGGTAAATACCGTGTCACGGAATTGCTTGAGTCTCTGTAATAAGTTTCTCTTATGCCAGCTGATGCTAGACTATTATCTTATTCAGGGATTTAAGCCAAAAGAAGATGTTGCTCTTACTATGCAGGAAGTCCATAACAATTCCATAGTATCTTAGCTGTAAAGACTTGGATACATGCTGCAGGGTTGTTGCAGTTAGCCATAGAGATGTTCAGCTAATAAATCTAAATGACTGCATTTAATTAAATGATGATTGCCTTGGAAAATATCTGTATATTTCTATTTGTGATGAGTGAAAAACCCCAATAGTATTTCTGGGTAATGAATGATTTGTTAATTAGACTAGTTAATAATCAACAGATTGATGGTCAGTGGTGGCTTTTTTTTTCCTTTGGTAACCAAAGACAAACCATGGAGACAATGAATTCTTTAAAGTCTTTGCAAAAGAGAATGCCCCAGACAGAAGAAATCAACCCTGATTTGTGGACATTTGATGAGGAGGTGGGCTAGAAGCATTTAGCTCTTACTGCTGAAAACAGTGATTTGATCATGAGACTTAGCCACTTGTAGTAGGGGGCAGGGACTTGGTTCCCTGGGCCAAGAATTCACCTAAATTAGATTGTGTTTACCCTCTAAACATAACAAAGATTTTCTTTGCAGTTCCCTGAGAATTAGGGATATCTTCATCAAACTGCCATGTTCTTCAGACAATGACTGACTGACCTATAGGGACTGAGGCCCTAAATGAGGAAATAAAGGAGAAAAGACTTTAATCCCAATTGAATAATTGGATGTTAATATAATAGCAAAATAATATTTTTTCTCATTCATATATACATGCACATACATTATTTCTTTTATATTGGAATTTTAATTTTTAATTATAGATACAGTTTAATGTAGTTTAGTTAAAAGTACTAGTCTTTTCTGTCTATTTAAGGTGATACCTGATATTGTCATGTTACAGAGACGGATGCCCCAAACCTTCCGTGATCCAGCAACTGCTCCTTTGAGGAAACTCTCTGTTGACTTGATCAAAACATACAAACATATTAATGAGGTAAGCAAGTAAATTGTTTATTTTATACAAAAATGATTCTGGTAAAGAGGTTGAAAGCTATGCAGAAAACCATTTTGTGAATAATAATGTTTTCCCTCATTATCATATTGATGATGAATTCGAAGGCCTTAGTAAAGAATAACAGTTATTCCATGGATTTAAAAAACTTAATATTTAAGTTATGGAAGACACTATATTAGAGTGGGGGAATAAACACTTCTTCTGGAGTCAGAAAATTAGAGTTTAAAAATTAGTTTATTCCTTGGACAATAATGTGTCATCCCTGGCTTTCACTTGGCTCATCTTTATTTTAATTGGCATAGATTGAACTACTTCTGAGGTCTATTCCAGTTCCAAATCTATGATCCTAGCAATATTTCTACCTATATTTTGATTTTTTCAGATAATATCTGTTAGGTATTGTCAGATACTGTTACCTACTTTAGATTCTGTCAAAGATAGCTTTGGAGCATAATGTCAGTTTGCTCTCTATCTTAATCCTAACTGGTAATTAGTTATTGAATGAATTTCCTTTAAGAAAATGTATGTATTTGTGTTTCCTTTTACACTCAGAATTTAGTCCTATAATTTATTTGTATGAAAAGCCAACCACCTCCTGAGTTTTGAAGTAGAGGAATGAAGAAAGGCATGTATCAGTGTGGTTAGAGGAGGTGATAGTTGTACATTTATGACATTTTGAATGGGTTGCTGATGAATTATTATGGCAATAAAGTATGATAAAAATAAATATGAAACTTTAAAAAAAGAGAGAGAAATAAATGACTTTGCATTCATTATTGTTTTCTGTGCGAATTTCTTGGCTTTTATTAATAAATCTGAAAAATAGTAATTTTAATTATTTTTGACTACAGAAATATTTTATATATTTTCTCACAATAATTTAGTTTTTATTTAGAAAGCATCAAGTATTATAATATTCATCTGATTTTTGTGACAATAGTGTAAGCTGTTTCATTTATTTATTTATTTATTTATTTATTTATTTATTTATTTATTTTGGTGAAGCATTTGGGTTTAAGTGACTTGCCCAGGGTCACACAGCTAGGAAGTATTAAGTGTCTGAGACAAGATTTGAACTTGGGTCGCCCTGACTTCAGGGCTGGTAGCTATCCACCTAGCTGCCCCAGATGATTTGTTTTTGCAAATGCTTCTTTGCATTTTCTTTTGTCTTGGTAATTTATAAGAAAAATAGCAGTTAAGGGTATTTACTGCATTTATTTTGAATAGGGTATAGCCTCAATGAGTGCAGAAATCATATCTAATTTAAACTTTTAACTTCCTTAGCATAAGGAATAGAGTAAGCATTTTAATGTTTCAAAAAGGAATGACTATGTGGTACATAATTCCATTAGTGTTGGCAATTGAACTCTCCTCCCCAAATACTTGTAATCTATTATCTAAATTATTTGCATACTTAGAAATGTAAAAATATAATTATATGTCTTGAATTTCAGGTTTACTATGCAAAAAAGAAGCGAAGACATCAACAGGGCCAAGGAGATGATTCTAGTCATAAGAAGGAGCGGAAAGTTTACAATGATGGCTACGATGATGATAACTATGATTATATTGTAAAAAATGGGGAAAAATGGATGGATCGTTATGAAATTGACTCTTTAATAGGAAAGGGTTCCTTTGGACAGGTAATTCAATAAAAATTGTTAAATTGTTTGGATTAGAAGGATAGTTTAGCTTTTAAAATAAAGACTAAAGCATCACAAGAAACATTTTTCTTTTTGTGAGTACTTGATGTTTATATATTCAGTAATTAATGAGGCTTGGGAGTTATAAGAGATCATATTTCTTCTGTAGAGAATTTATTTTATAGTAGACATACATGTAGCAGAGTCATATATCAGCTTGTTGGGATTCTTGTAGTTGGCTTATCATATCTGTTATGAGAACTAGATTGGTGTAGTAAAAAGAGAGCCAACATCAGACAGCTATCGGTTTAAGTTCCACATTTGACATAGTGGATGTGTGACCCTGAGTAAGTCCTTTAAACTTTGAGCCAGACAACTTTTGAAAATTAGAATTTTCAAGAAGATAATCACCTATATTGAAGAGGAAATTTGTTAACCTACGTGGAATAAATCAATTTCAAGTTTGAAAGATATTTTAAATGACAAGAATGAATCTTTTACTATCCCCTGGAAAATTATAAAGGTAAAATCTCACATGTCAAAGAAAAACCAGAGGAATAATCTCAGTCTGTAGCTATCCTGTATTTTAAATTTCTTCTTTTGCTTTCATTTTGTTTACTATTGCTTTCAAGTTTGATGTCTTACCTTCTACCTTATGAAGAATGAAATAATTATATGTAAGAAATATAATTAAGGTTCAGTTTAGTGCAGACTGTGCCATTCAGATAATTTTGAATGTCATTATGCTCATTTAACTATGTGTAGGTCAACTTTTTCCATTTTTTAATGGTCAGTTTTAAAAATAATATAGGTAGATTAGAGAATTGACTGAATTTTAATTATCTATTGGAAAATTAGAAAATTGAATTATATTTTCATTTCTTGATAATTTATTTCTAATATTTCTACATTTTCATTGCGATATTGCCTAATTTAATCTTTCTTAAATTTTCCCTTCAAAAACCCATCTTTGCATCAGAATCTTGAACAATGAACAAGTTAATGGCACTGCAACACACATTCTCTGTATTCTACTTCTTTGAATTGTTCTAATGAAAGACTATACATAAAATCTAACAGTTTCCTGCTTCCATTAAACCATTCCTTTGTTCTTTTTTCAAATAATTTAAGATAAATTTTTTAATTAAAAATTGAGTTATAGCACTTACTATTCTTGTTGGTAAAGTTTGTTAAAGCCTTTCAAAATTAACATGAAAGTTGTTCAAGGTCAGTAATTTTGCTTTCATCTTACCTTTTTCATTTACAAACTATTTTTTGATATGTTTTTAAAATAACAACATTACAAGTAAAAAATGATTTAAAAATTTGTTTTTAATAAGTTTTAGGTTCCAAATTCTATTCCTTCTTTCCTTTATTTCTCCATCTGTTGAAATAGTAATCAGCCTGATATAGATTATATGTTAAACCATCCCTTTGTATAGTAGACATGATAATATAGATTTGAGATTGATTTGTGGAAATACAAGGAACGAAAATAAGCATAAAACACTTATCTTTCTTTTTATTTGGTATTTAGAGTTTGTTATAAGAGAATTTAAGGGGCAGCTAGGTGGTGTAGTGGATAGAGCACCAGCCCTGAAGTCAGGAGGACCCGAGTTTGAATCTGGTCTGAGACACAACACTTCTTAGCTGTGTGACCCTGGGCAAGTCACTTAACCCCAATTGCCTCAGGAAAAAAAAAAGAGAGAGAGAATATATAATTGGTGTTTTCTCTGTTATCTAGTTCTATGTACTCCTTTAATCCTTTTTTCCATAAAAAATCATATTTGCAAATACTTTGTGATTTAAAAATTAGAAACATAAAAAGTTATTATTAGTGTGATCTTTTTTTTTTTCTTTTTGGGTTAGGCAATTGGGGTTAAATGACTTGCCTAGATCACACAGGTAGGGTTAAGTGTCTGAGACCAGATTCGAACTCAGGGGTCCTCCTGAACTCAGGACTGGTGCTTCATCCACTGACCACCTAGCTGCCCCTATTATTGTGATTTTAAAAAGAATTTTTCTTAACTTTTTTTTATTCATTAACTAATTTTTGCCTAGCTCTGTACTTATCTTTAATTAAACTTCCATCATTACATTGTCATTTTTAATATCATTTAACTGGAATTAGACTAAAGTTGGGTGAGGAAATGTAAGATTTGAATCTTTTTTTTTAAACCTCTTACAATTGAATTTTTTACAATTTTTCATTAGAAAATTTCTTTTTGATTTTGATGACTCACTTTTTCATAAATGTTTTAATTTCATGACCTATTTTAAATGCCTAAGTTTTAAAGATAAACTAGATTATTTGAAATTAGGATGCAGCCTTACCATTTAATTTCTGTCTACAACTAAATTAGTCTTTAGATCAAGAGGAAAAAAGGATAGAGATGGCAGCATAGTTTAGTTTAAAAAAAAAACAACTGGATTCAAAAGGCTTTGGTAATAGATTAGAATTGAGCCCTACTGCAGAGCTTATATTGTCACTGAAACTCAAATTATTAGGGATGCTGAAGGCCATTTTGCCTAATGTGTATTAGAAGACGCATTTTCTAATGTAGCAAAAAAAATAGTCATCCATTATTTTTGGAGGCCAGGCTTAAAATAGACCAGTCTGACAGGTTCAGGGTTCAAGATACAATAAACATTTGTGGATGATAAAAATCAAATTGAGAATAGGCTTTATTACTTAATAATTTTATATTAAGGGACGCATAAATATAAAACGGTACTCCCCTCCTTTGTTAGTAAATAGATCTTCAGGTATTTGAAGCTTTGGCATGTAGCCTAAGCGATTCTCTCACCTTCTAAAAGCCTTTTATATATTTTGATCACTGACTCTGTTTGCTGTGAATAAAGAGTTGGGCCTGGAGTGAAGGAAAAAGACACTCAGTACCACCATCCTAGGCTTGAAACCTAGATATCATCCTTGATGCTTCACTACCTAGTACAGGACACTCTTATTTATTCTACCTTCTACAAGAAGCTTTTTCAGATCTCTCTTAATTCCAATGTCTTTACTCTGTTGATTTTCTTTCTTGTTTATTCTGTATGTAGCTTGTTTGTATGTAATTGTTTTCATGTTGTTTCTCCTATTAGACTGAGTTCCTAAGAGAAAGAGGCAGTCTGTTATTTATCTTTCTTTGAATTCCCAGTGCTTAATATAGCACCCATACTGGTCGTTACTAAGACTAACTGACTCATGATGAGGCCTGGTATCAACTCTTTTGCATTTAGTAGAATCTTTGTTCTGCTGAAGAATTGATAATCCCTTCTACATTGTCCTTATTCCTCATTATAGGTCCTAATCATCTGACTTAAAATAGCTTAGAAATTGCAGGCCTCTTGGATATAACTTGTTCCAGAGCTTTTTAATATTGCGACTCAGCCCATATCACCACATATTCAGTGTTCCTTCTTTTACCTGGTACATGGAATCATAACACTTTGATTGGCACTCTGAAGAAATGGCTGTTTTATTTTGGTTAAGAGAAGTTTATAGTCTCCTCATATACTACAAAATAGCGTCATGGTCCCTGTGTCCATCTGAATGATAGACCTCATCTCTACTATTTCAGGCATCAACAAAATTCTGCCATCAGTCCTTATCCTAGAAACTTTTATTTTGTTTTGTTTTTAAAATTTTCATTGTCCAGTACAATTCTATCCAGGCCCTAGACCATCCAACCAAACCCATATCTGTTTTACTCGGAATCAGTATAGATAAAAGCCTTGGTGGCCTCATCCTCCAAGACCCTCAGTTTACAACTTGACTCATTGGAATTATTTGCTTTTATTCTTATCCCTGAATTTGTCCTTGGCTATTGTATATTTGCCTGTTAAGATTGACTTTTGTATCTCTTTCTCATAATGAGCAGAACCAGATATAAATTAATCAGAAACATGCCCCTCAGTTCCTAGATTTAAGGACTATTTGGCAAACAGAATTAAAATAGAGACTAGAAGTCTTCAACTCTTTGGGCAACATCACAATCCATCTTGTAGGAGAACTTATCTTGCATTATTGAACTTATTCATAATGGGCACCTGTAGATGAAGTGTAATAATATTGATTCCATCAACTATCCAGCTAATCTCAATAATAAGTAAGCAGTTGCTTTTCAAATGTAATATTGTGAATGATTACTTGAGGAATGTTTTGTTATACCCTCAAGTTCCACTCAGCCTCATCCTTATAAATTAAAGTCTCTAAGAATATAGGTCCTCACAAAATTATAAGGACCCAGCAGGAAAGACTCAACCCTCCTTGAGTCATCTTATATGTCTATTATCTGTTCTTGTTTTTACTCAGCAGGAATAGATTTGTGAGAGAGTGAGTAATTGGAGTTTATTAAAATACCTATATAGGAAATAGACATTTTCCATAACCTGAAGTGACCATTAAGTCTCTAGGCTTCATTTGCATTTGAATGATCTAGGTCCTGAATTTATTTGGTGGGGGGGGAGGGGTTAATTTTCAGTACTTGTTTCTTGAGCCACCATCTGCTTAAATGCTCTTTGCCAATATCAAAATTACACCATTAATGTAATTTTGGAAGTTTGTGCTGTCATGAAATAGTATGTTTTTCAGATATTTACCACTAAGCCAGCAATATGAGGGACTCAAATGAGGGGAAGAATGATGAAAGTATATTGAACTCTTTCCCACTTAAGAGCAAGCAACTGTTCTTGACTATACCTAGTCAAATATAGAAGACATTGGGGAAAATGATTCCATTGATTCCAACTCACTACACTGGGGATGGGTTATCTGGCCCATTGTGTTGACAAGTTCAGGAATAGCTTCAATAATTGCCTTAATAGCTCTATTCAGCTCTTAGTAATTTGTTGTTAATTTCCAGGTACTAACTTTTGGGGAATTTTTAGGGATATTATGAAGTATTCCTCTTAACAGTGAGATTGGACCAGACTTCTTTGTTCCAGTGATGATCAAAAGCCCCATCCAAAAACTTTCACTTGAGCTCTACTGTTACCTTTGGGACCGGGCATATCAATTTCCCCATCGATAAAATGACAATATTAATACTTTCTCTACTTACTGCAGGCTTGTTATGAAAAGATTTTTTTCCTCCATAAGTAATAAAGGTGCGTTCTTTTCCAATTATTCCAAATCTAGGATCATCTACTCTAGAAACTCTCATGGTATCCATGCTGGGTCTTTGTTCATTATTGTCATGCTGTCTTAAGTTTGACGCTAATGAAGTTAAAGGTGTATTGAGACCTTTAAAGATGTAAAAGAGACATTATCACCACATTTGCTTTGGGCTCTCCAAATTGATCCCTTGGGTTTGTTTTTGCAAAAGTTTGGTGATAATATTGTCAGGGCAGCTGGTGACTAGAAAGGACTTAGGTATCATAATGAAAGTTGCCATTCAGAACAGATATTGAAATTGAGATTTCTATTTCCGCCTTGATCATCAAAGTCCTTAAAAGAATCTCCCAAAACAAAAAGAATTGGAAAAATATTAAATAGACCAGAGCTGTCTGTCTCAATGAAATTATCAATAGATGAGGTCCTGTTTTCTGGCAGTAGATCTGTCTGGAATGATTGAATAGTTTACTTGCACCAGCCCAAACCACTGGCTGCAACCTTATATATTTCCTCATGTCATTGATTACATTGGTGCTATAGAAGGTCTAATGAATTAAGAACCACAAAGGAAGGAGACTTGTAATAAACAACTACAACCAAAAAAGAAAAATTTCTTCCTGAACTTCAGTGGGTTAAAGAAAAGCCAAGTCTTATTTTTACATAAGTCTATAGCCTTAGTTATACAACTTGGCTTGGCTGGGTGTCAGTTTTTTATATATATATATATATAAAATTGGAACTTAAGACTTATTCTCTTTCAGCTTTCAGTTCAGTAATCCTATTGAATGTAACATTTAATGTTACTAGTCCAGATTGCTTTTGGATTTACAAGTGATTAGATGTTTTCTTATAGAATAAGTCATAATTTAAGTTGATTCTTTTTTAAAAATAGTTTTTGGTATCAGTCAATTACCAAACATTTATTAAATGTCTGTTTTATAGCAGACATTTTACTTGATTTGGAGCATATTGAAGCCAAAAAATGAAAGTTCATTTCTCAGGGAAAAGTTTTATTGATAGACAATATGTGCTTGTAAAAATGCCAGCAAACATATACAAAATGATTAAATAAAATAGGATCTGGCTGTGCTTGAGCTTTATATTGAAGGAAGTGAGGAATTCTCTGAGACAGAGGTAAGAGAATATATTCTAGTAATAGGGAATAGTTAATGCATAAGCATTGAGGTGGTAGGATGAAATGCTATGTGTAAGGACCATCATCATGACTAACTATTTAAATAACTAACATTTGCCTGCTATTGGTTAAAGAGCTGAGGATACAAACAAAGCCACATATGGTGGGGGAGATAATATGCAGACAACCAGATATATATAATGTAAACATGGTCATTTCAGAAATAGTTGGGGTAAAGAAGGAAACTAGGAAAGACCTTCTACAGAAGATAGGATTTGAGCTATAACTTGGAGCTATGAAGTAAAAACAAGGAGGGAAAACATTCCACAGAATGAGAAGTACCATGTGAACAGAACACCAAGGAGTCTTGTATGATTTGCAGAATAAACAAAAGGATGTAAAGTGGAAGAAAACTGTAAAGTTAGGGCCAGAACAGGTTGTGAAAAGTTTTAAAAGCCAAATGGGATTTTCTCTTTGATTCTAGGGGTACTTAGATATGAGTGGAGTTAATTAAGCAGGGGGTAACAGGTCAATTGTTTCTTTTTGTATATAACTTTGACACATTGGTTTAAAGAGGTAGTGAGACCATTCAAAAGGTTATTGAGATACTATTAATTTGAAGTGATTAAGATCTTTACTAAGGTGAAGACTGTCAGAGGAGAGAAGAGAATGTATTGAGAAATTTTGACAAGATTTGGTGATAGATTGGCTGTTAGGGGTAATTGAGTGAGGAATCAAGACTATCACTGAGATTAGAATTCTCCGGGGAATGACTGATAGGATGGTGATATCCTTGAAAATAATAAGAAGGGGTATAGATGGGAGTGTTGAGGGAAGGAGGAAGGGAAAGATAATTCTACTTTAGCCTTGCAGATTCAGATGCCTGGTTCAGTTTGAGACAACCAAAAGGTGAAGAGGCACTAGAAGTCAGAAAAAAGATTCAGGGAGTGTGTGTATATCTGAGAATAATGTATATAAAAATGACAATTCATGTAAGTTGATGTGGCTGCTTAGAAACAGTGGAGAAAATTAGATAGCCAAGGACAGAGCCTTGTGGTATTACCTGTGGTTGTTGGGTATGACCTGGCTGAAATTCCAGCAAAAGAAAAGTGAGGAATGGTTGTATAGGTAGGAGAAAAATCTGGGGAGAACAGTGTCATGGAAAACCAGAAAAGCTAGAGCATTTAGAAGAAAGGAATAGTGTCAAAGGCTGCAGAGATGTTAACAAGAATAAGATTGAAGACATTGCAACAGAGAAAATTTGTCTGGATTAAAGTGGGAAGGTGAAGAGAATAATGTATATTCAGACAGGGCAATAGCATGGGGCCATATCATGAAGTATTTTAAAGTTAACGAGAGTTTATATTTGACCTTGAAGCCAATAGGGAGCCACTTGGAGTTTACTAAATAAGAGAATGACATGGTCACATCTACACTCATTTTGACAACTATATGAACAAATATATTGGAATGAAGGGACACTTGTGGTAGGGAAATAACTATCATTTTAAAAAGTATTGTGTTCCATTGTTTCTTCTGGGAAAATCTAATTGACATTCAGTGTTTAAAACTAAAGAAGGGGAAGGAAAAAAGCATCTTTCCATTAGTGTAAAGAAGAAAAAAAGTACTTTATATATAGTGTAATAATATTTGTAGCCTTAGGACAAACTTAATTTGAAAAAAAAAATTCCAACTGCAAAATTCAATGATTAGAACCTAAGTGGGCCTGATAAAGATATTGATTTAATTACAATTGAACATAAGCATTTATTTTTTACATTTATTTAAACATTTATACCATTGTAATTTTCATTCATTGCATCAAAAATGTATTTTTAGGATTTTAATTTTGATTTTAATTTTTTTTATTCTAATCTTGACAGATGGAACATTTGCTTATTTTTTAAAATTTTATTTATTTTTATTTATTATAATAACTTTTTATTGACAGAACCCATGCCAGGGTATTTTTTTTTTTTACAACATTATCCCTTGCACTCACTTCTGTCCCGATTTTTCCTCTCCCTCCCTCCACCCCTCCCCTAGATAGCAAGCAGTCCTATATATGTTGAATATGTTGTAGATATAATATATGTGTGCAGAACCAAACAGTTTTCTTGTTGCACAGGGAGAATTGGATTCAGAAGGTAAAAATAACCCGGGAAGAAAAACAAAAATGCAAACAGTTTATGTTCATTTCCCAATGTTCTTTCTTTGGGTGTAGCTGCTTCTGTCCATCATTGATCAATTGAAACTGAATTAGTCTCTTTGTCAAAGAAATCCACTTCCATCAGAATACATCTTCATACAGTATCGTTGTTGACGTATGTAATCTTATGGTTCTGCTCATTTCACTTAGCATCAGTTGGTGTAAGTCTCTCCAAGCCTCTC
This sequence comes from Sarcophilus harrisii, assembly GCF_902635505.1. Lineage (NCBI taxonomy): Eukaryota > Metazoa > Chordata > Mammalia > Dasyuromorphia > Dasyuridae > Sarcophilus > Sarcophilus harrisii. The sequence continues at coordinate 239,531,716 of NC_045428.1, forward strand.
TGTATTCATCCTGCTGGTCATTTCTTACAGAACAATAATATTCCATAACATTCATATACCACAATTTACCCAACCATTCTCCAATTGATGGGTATCCATTCATTTTCCAGTTTCTAGCCACTACAAACTGGGCTGCCACAAATATTTTGGCACATACAGATCCCTTTCCCTTCTTTAGTATCTCCTTGGGGTATAAGCCCAGTAGAAACACTGCTGGATCAAAGGGTATGCACAGTTTGATAACTTTTGGGGCATAATTCCAGATTGCTCTCCAGAATGGTTGGATTTGGAACATTTGCTTATTCAAGTAATGGAAAAAATATTTCATATTAAACCACAAAACCCTTAATTATTTACAGCTTGGCTTTTTAAAAGTATATAATCAGTTTAACACATTAATTTCAAAGTTGTATTGCATGTATTTTTTTAAAAGTCTTTGTCTGGAATTTAATTCTCTTGATAACTGGAGAAATGTTGGTTTACAGTTTATTTAGAAGTTCAACATTTTGAGCTTTTAGTTTGGACACTGAATTTTAGTTAGTATGTGACTTTTCAATGGTAGGTACATATACCAGAATTAATAGACTTATAGAGCTGGAAAGAACTTGAATTTGTTTAGGAAAATCTGGGCTTGACTGAAAATTCCATGTATGTCATTCATAAAAAATGATCAATACCATTTAACGATCTCAATTGGGGGAACCTATTACTTGAGGCAGCACATTACAATTTTTGATGGTTTTAATTGTTAGGAAGCTTTTCCTTTCTATTAAATCTAAATCAGCTTCTTGGCAAGTCCTACCTAGTACTCCTAGTTATGCCTTTTTCATTCAAGGACATCAAATCTTATTCTTTTTTATGTGTGGAAAGTATTTCTGATTACTGAAGCATTTTCACTTAAACAATTATACTAGATAAACTTTTCCCCCCCTTTTTTATTTGTTCTGAATGAAAATAATTGCAGGGTGGCAAGGTGAGAATCATTCTGGTACTTTGAATCAGAATTACTAATGATTTTAAAGATTCCAAATAGTTTTAAAGAATAGTGGTTCTGGGGAACTCTAGCTGTTTAGTAAAATAAATGCAGTTGTATCTATCTGAATTCTTTAATTGCCTTTTTTTTTGTTTCAAAAAAGGTAGAATTATCCATAAGTTAAAATGTTTGATGTTTTCAATAGTTTTTAATAGTTTAAAAACCTATTTAATATAATCCCCTAAAAGGTCATGTGAAACAAAGGTCATGAAATGTTGAGGTAAAGTTATAAAACTTCATTTCTTTAATTAAGAATGATAAGAAATAATGATGAAGATGAATGGGAAATTTAAAAAATGAATAGTGAATAATAGTAAAAACATTTTTAAAAAACAAAGATAATTTAGGTGTAGCAGAAAGATCATAACTAGGCAGAAGGAAGTACCCTCTACTAGTAACTAGCTTTGTGATCACTTAATTTCTGGTTTTGTTTTTTTCCATATTTATAAAATGAGGAAGATAGACCATTGAGGCCTCTCCTATCACTGATAATATATTTCTTTAATTATGGGATATATTTTTGTGTGTATTTAATTAGAATTGTGGGACCTTTTTCATGAATAAAGTATAGATATAGCTACATAACATTTCTTTTTGCTTTTATAGGTTGTAAAGGCATATGATCGTGTGGAGCAGGAGTGGGTTGCCATTAAAATTATTAAGAACAAGAAGGCTTTTTTAAATCAAGCCCAAATTGAAGTGCGACTTCTTGAGCTTATGAACAAACATGACACTGAAATGAAATATTACATAGGTAAATAAAACTTTGTTGTTTGCTCCCCCTCCCCCTTCTAAATCTTTGAATCAAACCATTTTGAGGTGCTTGATTAAAATTTCTAGCTAACATGGACAACTAGGTTGCATTTGGGGACTAATAAATTTGCATACATGAGCTCAATTCTTTCCAGTGTGATCTATTTTTTAGAACACATTCATATAAAAATTTTCAAGGTTTATATTCCAGGAGATGATTGATATATGAAGTAACTCATATTTGAATATTGGATCTGTGATCTTATCAATTTGGGTTACATCTGTGGTGTATAGATCAAATCTTTCATGTAATTTGTTATCTGGTGTGTATCTTTCCATAAATCTTCCATGGGGAGAGCTGTCAAGTGCTCTTGAGCCCTGCGTTAGTAGTTGTGTGGCTGCTAATGTATTTATTTAGTCTGTCCATCTTTTCCCATTCTTTCTTTACATGCTCAGTACACACTTGCTGTTATGATCATACATTTCTGGAATGTTATCTTTTCTGTCATTTTGGGGGGCATGTTATTGTTGATAAGATACTATAATTTCACATTTACCATATATATTTTGTATTATAATTGTGATAATTTTGAAGTTATGGTATTCTCATGATTTTCAGCATCTCTAGAAGTTTATTAGTGTTTTAATAAAAAAGTTCAGTAGAGAGGACTTAGCGTTAGTAGGGAACAACTTGTAGTCAATTGAAAATGGTACATACATAGTTTCTACTAACTTATACTAATTTTCTCTTACCTTGTACTAGTCCCATTTCATAAATATAACAGTGTCACCCATGTAACTACGTATTGCAGTCTGGGATTTTCAATATGGTTTATTAGACAGGTCTCTTAAGTGTTTTTAGGACATCCTGTAGCAGGGTTTCCTAATCAGATCTAAGAAAGTTGTTGTTATTGGGTTGTTGTTGTTTTCTTAAACATTTTGGTAAATATTTTTCAATATAAATGGTCTTTTTTTTTTTTTTTTTATGCTACCTTATTTCATGCATTTAAAACACTATTTTATTCTATAGGCTCCACCAGACTGCCAAGGGGTCCTTGACACAAAAAATAGATTATGAACCCTTGCCCTATAGTATTCTCAGACTTGATGAAATCGGCAGTGCCATCTGCAAACAGAAACGTGGTGGATCTTACTATATATTGCATGTATTTCAATTTTTACTCTGCAAGGTTTTCTTCATGTCAGTCAAGGCCATTGGCAAACATCCTTGTTTGTTATTGATAGTCATATAAGTTGATCATTAAAGTGTTATTTCTGTTAGTATCAAGGAATCTTGGGTACTCTTAACATATGCTTGGGGAAAACCTTATTGGAGGATATCCTTTAAGATAATGCTTTTCCCTGCTTCTTTATATTTTTTATAAATATAAAATTTATATTTCTTTACACGTTTAGTCAAATGCTTCTTTATATTTGATAAACACATCCAAGAGGAGAAGGAATCAAGCAGTTATTAAGTACCTACTATGTGCCAGGCCCTGTGGTAATAAGCTTATTACATATATCTCCTTTAATTCTATGGAATCTTGAAATTTCTATGCATTTAACTCATTTCTGTGAGTGAAGTTGTATTCCATGGAAAATAAATGGTAAAAGTGGTTCAGCTTTCTTTTCTTCTTCAAGGATACATTTAGTGAATGTATAAATCATTCTAAGAAACTTAAGTAGACAGAAAAGTGGGCTTATAGAGCAGTAGATACAGTTGTTTTCTTGATTGTCTCTTGGGGGAGTGATAATATTATGTGATCTTCCTGCCATCCGATCCCGACAATCATGTAGAGTCTTCTTCAGATATTTTGAAAATAGATTCCTTTAATAATTTAAAAATTATAATGCATGTAGAATAAGTTTCTTTGAGTAATCTCCATCTTTTTCCATTTCTATTGTCCTTTGTGCTCCTTCATGTAATAAGTACTTCAAAAAAATAAGGTATTAGTAGTCCAGATGTGGTTTCACTTTCATTTATGATTAAAGTAAATCAGAGAAGATATTTTAGCTGATCTGTATTGGTTTTCATCTATTCCCTTTCCATTTGCATCTTTACACATTCTTGAGATGATTTATCCTAGTTGAGTTCCTTGCCAAGCTTTCTACAGACTCATTTTTCTCTGTGCTTTTTTCTCTCCTTCCTTCTCTCCCTCCCGTTATTCCTCCCCTTTTCCTTTCCTTCTTTTTTCTTTCCTTCCTTTCTTTTTCTTCTCTGGTTCTCCTCCTTCCTCTCAGCAAATATTCCAGAAAAATATGCAAGCATTAAAAGAGTTGACATTATGACCAAAAAAGATTAAACATTTTCTCTGCTCATCATAAAAGTCTTTTTAAAAAGTAGTCAAAACAAATTTCCATATTAACTTTGTCCAGAAAATATTTCTTCTCCCCTTCTTTCTGTCTGTGTCTCCCACATGGATGTGCATGCACGCGTGCGCACAAACACACACACACACACACACACACACACACACACACACACACACCACCATCACTACCACCACCACCACCGCCACCAAAAATTTGATCATCCATTTTATGGGTACTGCCTTGGATTCTCATTGTTTGCCAACACAAAAGGAGCCTTAATATTTTTGGTACAATCTTAGAATCTATTTTTCCTTCACCTTCTACCCCTTCCTATTATGAATAGAAATGTCTAAGTGTATTTTTTCTGTTTTCCTATTGAATGAAGTGTATTTTTGTACCCAACTCTGTGTAGTATTTTTTTTTTAACCACTACAGATGAGTGTGTGAAATATCAATTACTCTCTTCCATGTGCTCTTTTTTGTATAGATTCTACTTGCGTACTTTCTTTGTGAGGTTATTTTCCTTAACTTTCCTTTCTTTTCTTTCCTAGTGAATTCCTCTTCCCTTTTCTTTTCTAAAGATCATTAAGCCATAACAGAGACACTCCAAGATCTTTGGATTCTCTCTGTGAGTCTTGATGTAAACAGTTTATTGTTATTTGGTCTTTTATCATGGTTTATTCATGTTTACCTTTTTGTATTTCTTATACTTCTCTCCATTCTTATTTTTGAACAAAACAGAAACTTCTTCAAAGCTTGTTTACTTTTTGATAGAAATGCTTAGAAATTTTCTCTATCATTAAAGGTTCACTTTTCCTCTCTTTTAGTATTATCTACACTTTAGTAAGTTATTCTTGGCGGTAAATCCATATCCTTTGCCTTTTGGAATATTGTATTCCAAGTTTTTCACTCACTTATAGCCCCAAAACATGTGTGACTGTCACTTTGGAACCTTGGTATTTCAGTTTTTTCTTTCTGGCTACTAAATACATTTTCTTTGACCTGGAAACTGAAGATTTTGGCTTTGATGTTCCTGGGAGTTCTAGATGATTGGTGGATTCTACTATCATTTAACCCTCTGATTATAAGAGCTCTGGGTAATTTCCTCTTAAGATTTTTTGAAATACAATGTCTAGGACTCTTTTGGTCAAGGTATTCATATCGTCTTAAATTCTTAAATTTTTTCTTCTTGGTGTATTTTCTAGGTCAGTTATTTTTGCTATGACATACTTTACATTTTTTTATTTTGTTTTTCAGTCATTTGATCCGTTTTAATTTTTTTTATTGAAATTTTCAGGGACTTTGTTGCTTGGCTAGAGTTTTGGTTTTCATTAAATCTTGTGCTGTTTTTAATTCCCTTTCTGATTCTTATATGTGTCTTATAAAAACATTATTATCTTTTTTTCTAAACTCTTCCTTAATTATTCTTTTAAAATTTTATACTTTTAACATCCTCCTTTATAGCACTTTACAGGCAAATCTGTATTTTAAGTTAATGTTACCTCTGGTTGCTCTGTATTCTGCCTTGCATTCTCCATTGGTAAACATTGTCTTTTATGTCTCTGATTAAACTTTGGACTAGAAATGAAATAGTCCTTACATTCTATTTAGGGAAACATTGTATACATATGTAAAAATATGCTAAACAAGTAAAAGGTAACTGGGAGGATGACAGTAGGGGTGAGGGTGGGATCAGGAAAGATCTAATTTATAAATTGGTGCTTAAGCAGAGCTTTGAAGCCAGCTAGGAATTCTAAGAGTCCTGTGATGATGAGGAAGGAAATAAATGCCAGACATATGGACTCAATTTAAGCAAAGGTACAGATGGGAGATGGACTGTTGAGTAAGAAGCCTGATTTGGCTACAGATTATGTGAAGAGAAGCCCAGAAAAGTATGGAGACAATTTATGAAAGATTTTCTGTATTTGATTCCAGAGGTAATTACAAGCTATTGCATTATTATATTGTACAGTTTGTCCATATTATATCATACATTTTAAGAACCCTTGTTTTTATTTTTATTTTAATTTATTTATTCATTTATTCATATTTATATTATATTATATTATATTATATTATATTATATTAACTTTTTATTGACAGAATCCATGCCAGGGTAATTTTTTTTTTACAACATTATCCCTTGCACTCACTTCTGCTCCGATTTTTCCCTCCCACCCTCCACCCCCTCCCCTAGATGGCAAGCAGTCCTATATATGTTGACTATGTCCTAGTATATCCTAGATACAATGTATGTGTGCAGATCCAAACAATTTTCTTGTTGCACAGGGAGAATTGGATTCAGAAGGTAGAAATAACCCGGGAAGAAAAACAAAAATGCAAACAGTTTACATTCATTTCCCAGTGTTTTTTCTTTGGGTGTAGCTGCTTCTGTCCATCATTGATCAATTGAAACTGAATTAGTTCTCTTTGTCAAAGAAATCCACTTCCATCAGAATACCTCTTCATACAGTATCGTTGTTGACGTATATAATGATCTCTTGGTTCTGCTCATTTCACTTAGCATCAGTTCATGTAATTCTCTCCAAGCTTCTCTGTATTCATCCTGCTGGTCATTTCTTACAGAACAATAATATTCCATAACATTCATATACCACAATTTACCCAACCATTCTCCAATTGATGGGCATCCACTCAGTTTCCAGCTTCTAGCCACTACAAACCGGGCTGCCACAAACATTTTGGCACATACAGGTCCCTTTCCCTTCTTTAGTATCTCCTTGGGGTATAAGCCCAGTAGAAACACTGCTGGATCAAAGGGCATGCACAGTTTGATAACTTTTTGGACATAATTCCAGATTGCTCTCCAGAATGGTTGGATTCGTTCACAACTCCACCAACAATGTATCAGTGTCCCAGTTTTCCCGCATCCCCTCCAACAATCATCATTATTTTTTCCTGTCATCTTAGCCATTCTGACAGGTGTGTAGTGAGAACCCTTGTTTTTAAAATATTACTATGGCAGCTATTTGTACAGTGAATTAGGAGAGATAAGCAGATAGTCAATTGTGAGGTTAATTTTAGTAGGTAAGAGATGAGATGGGTGTATGAACTAATGTTTTTAAGTGTGAGAAATGTTCTGGGGAATTAACACTTGATTGGAGAGCAGAGAAATTCATGATGATGCTAAGGTTATGAACTGGGTGACTGGAATTGATGTTGGTATCATTAATATAAATTAAGGAGAGGGCTGGGTTTTCAGTTCTCTTTTGGACTTGTTAAGTTTAAGATGCCTATAAAAATTCAATTTTAAGTGTTTGATAAGCAGTTATTAGTGTGGGAGTAGAGTTCAGGAGAAATTAGGAAAAATCTAGATAGAGGTTATCTACATAGAGCTTATCATTAAACTCATGAGACTTGATGAAATCTCTAAGAATATACAATCACTCAGTTAATAAGTATTTAGCATTGCATCTGATAATTTAAGAAGCACTAAATACTTGCAGGGGTAAGAGGAGGGAAGGAAGAAGAGAGAAACAAAAGACAGAAGACAGATTATGTCCCTGAGGATCCATAGGAAGGTGGCAGAATATAGAAGAAAATCTAATAAAGAATATTGAGAAGTTCTCAGATGAATAGGAGGAGAAAGCAGTGGCAAATCCCCAGAGATATTAGACTATCTAGGAGAAGAGGGTAGCCAACTGTCAAATTTCTTCAGGACACAGTGGTGTGCTCTAAGCAACAGTTTTCTTATCTCAAAAATAGGAATAAAAATGCCCACCTCACAGTGTTGTTGTAATGAAATTAATGATTAAAATCTTAAAGTTCTATATAATATAGCTATATTATTATTATTATTGAAAATGGAATATTACACAAGTACATATATAATATATGTATTTTTTAATTGCATAAAAGTATCATGAGATAATTTATCTTCTCTGGGTTCACTGAAATGTCTTCAGTTTCCCTCTAGTAGCAAACAGTTCTTTTGGGGGGGGGACTGTTTTAATATGTTGACCTTTTTTCGTGTTTCTTTTGCATTTCTATCTGATAGTTCTGTTCTTTTCTGGTGGCTTTATTAGGAGTGTTTAGAAGTCCAAAAAAACACTTCATTGTTTCTCTTGTAGAATTATATTCAGTTTTGCCATATAAAGTATTCTTGGTTCTAAACCTTTATATTTTGCCTTTTGGAATAGTATTCTATGTTTTCCTTTTCTTTTGAATGATAGCTGACAAGAATGAAAGCTTAGAGTACTAAGTCACACATTTTAAAAAGATTATAAATTTGATTTAAGATACAATCCTAAATGTGAAGTTCTTATCCATTGAACAAATAGAGATACTGTTGGCATTTAGTGATGTCAGTGTTGACATCTTGCTATAAACAAAAAAGAACTAAATTAGAGTGAAATGAAAAGATGGCTCATAGGTACTTCTTGCAGAGACGATGAAAGGAGTTGGCAGAGTGGGTTTTATTATATCCCTAAAGATGACAAGAAATATTTCACATGATCACAGATTTCAAGCTTGAAAGGGACCTGAGAGACCTAATGATAAGTATCTACAAAATGACCACCATAAAAATACTTGCTATAACCAACATTGCTAAAGATTAAGTGATAAAGAAATTTTTTTCAAAAAACTTGGAAAGACCCTCCACACTAAGTTAACAGATACACTGTACAAGTATTAATTTGATAACTTTAGTGTAAATTTGGGGAAATGTGAGAGTGGAAAGAAATACATGGGAAAACATAGTTTAGGAAGAAGATATGAAGATATGAGATTACTCATCTCAAAAATACATTATCAAATAAACACAATAAAGATGTACATGTGTATATATATAAACTGAAAAGAAAAGCCTTATTGTAAGAGTAATCTCTGTAGTTGGATCAGAATTAGGAGGTTGGAATTAGTTTTAAAGAAAAAAGGAAAACATGATAGTTAACAGCTTAATCTTGAACTTCTTAAACAAGTGGTTCAAAATAAAAAAGGGGGGGGGGGGAATTGACCAACAGAAATGATATTGACATTGAGGATAAGAATTTTATCCAGAAGTTTAACCAATGTAAATTAATTGCTTCAGTAAGTAGATGAAAGAAATTGGAAAGCAGCATTGTCTGCAAAACATTTATTTGACAAAGAATAATGAGTGGCTGCTAGAAGCATCACTGACTTAGAATACAAACTCATTTGTAGTATCTTATTAAGTTGAATGATAGATAGATTGTGAATAATATTATCTTTAAAAAGCAGAGATGAAGTGAAGAATAAAAACCAATATATAAAGAAAGCTTAGATATCCAAATGCATAAGATCATTCCAGTCATGAAAATATGTGAAGACGGCATATTTTAAAATCAGCCGGAGTCAGGAATTTAGGTTAGGGGAAAATCGTCAATCTTTATTCTCAGTGAAGAAAGATCGGAGGTGGAAGAGAATGGGCAATAGCAATGTGTGTAGCTGAGTCAAGAAGCTAGCTAGACCAGCAGCCACATGACTAGCAGCTAGGAGCATAGAACCCAGGCCAATCTCTCCCAGCTTCTCTTCCTGTCTCTCTGTCTCCACCCACCAAAATCGTCATTTCCTATACAACACATCAGGACTTGCACAGAGAGTGGGTGGGGGCCATTCTTTATCCAAGCATGTATATTAATAGAATATAGTCCAATTACTATTTAGCCTCACGTGCTTGGGACCTCAGTGCATCAACTCAAGCCTCAGCCCATTACAAAAATAGAAGGAATTACAAACAACAACAAAAAAAAAAATGGAAAAGATTTGCAAAAATCATCCAATAGCTTTTTTCCATTGAGGGCATTCTTTATATTACAGTCTCTCAGATATGCTTATAGAGGAAGGTTGGAATGGCAAGTACAGAAATAGACTGATTGAACATGTGTATGCTTAGAAGATCTATACTGGAGGCAACATAATTATGAATATGAATTATGAATTTAGAGATGTATAAGGACAGAGAGATCCTAGAGGGGTGTGAAAAAATATCTCACACCTTATTAATATTGAAAAAAGTACCTGAATGAACATTAATAACTGTGGATCTGCATATGATCCATCTATACAGAAATTGAGGACATCCTTAACAATTTGTTTGTAAGGAGTAAGGCTTTCATAAACATTATTCAGCAATGAACTACAACCATACTGTTTCACAAATAACATAAATTTCCCACTGTGCTTATTGTTGGTGAGTAAACAGCATTTTATTTAATAGACTATGATTATGCCTGATAGAATTTCCCCCTTCCCCCTGCCCCCTGAGGCAATTGGTCTTAAGTGACTTGCCCAGGGTCACACATCTAGGAAGTGTTAAGTTGTCTGAGACCAGATTTGAACTCAAGTCCTCCTTATTTCAGGACTGGTGCTTTATACACTATGCCACCTCGTTCCCCCTCCTCCCGACAGAATTTTTTTAAACAAGGTATATTACTAGTTGAATAATATAAGATACTTTGGAATTTATAAGAGAAGTAATACTGTTGAATAACATTTAAAGTCAAAGGTGCAAATTTAGGGTTAGAGTCAGAGATGCACATTTGGGGTTAGAGTCCCAAAAGTCTTAGTACTTTTTAAATCTCTGCTTACATACACATGTACACATTCACATATTATATCTATAGATTATATACACTTAAATATCTGTATACATTTTTATAGTTATACACATGTACATATAACATATATTAGGTGAGTCATGACAGGATCTGTAGTCTCACCAGAAGTATTCACTTTTCTGATAGAGGAAATCTAATGCAGAGTCCAAATTGAAGAAGAGTGGATAATGATATCCTCTCTGGGGATGTTACTGTCCTTATTTCATTAAGCTCTAGAAAAATGCAGAACTTTTTACTTATAGAGATCATAATCACTCAAAAGATTTGGCCCAGCCAGCCAGGCGATTATTTCTTGTATGTCATCATATATTTCAAAGGATTTCTGTATAGAACTCATCCATCAATATGTACTGTCTAGGATGGACAGTAAGAGCATGAGCACAATAAACTGGTCCTCGAGTGGAACTGAATTGCTTTTTGAGAAATTGGCAAAGCACCTTTTTTCCATTGAGGACATTCTTTACATTATAGTCTCTCAGATATGCTTATAGAGGAAGGTTAGAATGGCAAGTACAGAAATAAGCTGATTGAACATGTGTATGCTTAGAAGATCTATGCTGGAGGCAACATAATTATGAATATGTTTAGAGATGTATAAGGACAAGGAAATCTTTTTTTTTTTCTCAGAAAAGAGTATTTTAAATTTAAGCAGCAGTGCTCCCATAGCAATCAACGTGGTTTCTAACAATTTGGGGGTCAAATCTTTCATCATCATCATTATAAAAATCTCTAAACTGTCCATGTCTCCTGTCTCTTTTTTTCCCCTTCCATAAGTCATAAAGTAATGTTCTAGAAAAGATGCATTTGACCAGACCAGGTCTAGTTTTTTTCTTTCTTTAAAAAAAAATTTTAATAGTATTTTATTTTTCCCAATACATGCAAAGATAATTTTCATCATTTACCTTAGCAAAACTTGTGTTCCAAATTTTTCTACTTCTCTTTCTTCCACTCCAAGACAGCAAGGAATTTGATATAGGCTAAGCATATGCAGATATACTACACATATTTCCATATTCATCATGTTCATAAGAAAAATCAAATCAGAAGGAAAAACAAACAAGTAACCAAGTAGCAAAAAAGGTGAAATTGCTATGTTTTGATCCACATTTAGTCTTCTTAGTTTTCTCTTTGGATGTATATGACACTTTCCATCACAAGTCTTTTGGAATTGCCTTGAATCACCTCATTGTTGAAAAGAGCCAAGTCCATTATAGTTGATCATCATATAATCTTGCTGTTGTGTTCAGTGTTCTCTTGATTATGCTCACTTCACTTAGCATCATTTCATTTAAATCTTTCCAGGCTTTCCGGAAATCAGTCTCTTCATCATTTCTTATAGAACAATAATATTCCATTACATTCATAAACCATAACTTATTTAGCTATTTCCCTACTGATGGGTATCCACTCAAATTTCAATTTCTTGCCACTACTAAAAGGGGTGCTACAAATAATTTTGTACATTTAGGTCCTTTTCCCTCTTTTATGATCTCCTTGAGATACAGGCCCGCTGCTGAATCAAAGATGTGTTCACAGTTTGATAGCTCTTTGGGCATAGTTCCAAATTGCTCTCCAGAATAATTGGATCATTTCACAATTCCACCAACAATATATTCATGTTCCACTTTTCCCACATCCTCTCTAACATTCATCATTATCTTTTCCTGTCATTTTAGCCAATCTGAGATGTGAAGTAGCACCTCAGAGTTGTCTTAACAGTGCATTTCTGTGATCCACTAGTGTTTTAGAGCTTTTTTTTCATATGACCATAAATGCCTTTTAATTTCTTCATCTGAAAATTGTTCATATCTTTTGCAGTGTGATATTCTTGCTTTAAAAAAGAAAAAAGGAAAAAACCTTTTCCTTTTATCCCACTTCTCTGTTCCTTTGTACAAAACAGTTTCCATAGTGAAAATACACTCCTTTCATAGCTCTTGTCTTTGGACAAGTCCTTCTAGTCCTATTTAATGTCTCTTTGATTAAACCTAAAAACTTTTTGTCCTCTGAAATTTCCTTACTCCCCTCTCCCAATCAAAAGTGAATCTCCTTTCTCTAGTTTTCTCAAAAAACTATGTTTTGTCTTGTATGATGCTTATATATGTAGCTGCATCTCCCCTAGTCCTAGTAAATGCATTCCCTCTCTTTTCCCCTGCCCCATTTACAAATGTCTTAAGTATTATTTGTTTTATCTTTGTTTCCCCAGAACCTGGAATAGTACTTTCATGATCATAGAGTGTTAACAATAATTATATAGTAAAATATAATGAAATGTAAATTTGTAAGTTTAATGTGGTTTCTGATTTGAGATCAACAAATTATTATTTCTAATAGCAATGGTTATATTTGTTTATATTTTTGAGTGGTAAGAAAGAGATCTGTTCTAAGAATTAGAAACTATCATTGCTTATTGAATATATCCAATATTAACATATAATCATTCATAGTAGAAGATGTTTGTTAAGTATCTTAATGTACTCAGATCTTAGTCCTCAGATTTTTGGATTCCCAGTCCAATGCTTTGTGTGTGTGTGTGTCCTCTTTCTGTTTAATACAATTTCCTTGCCTTAAGAATATAGCTAATTGGGGATGGGGGTAAAGTAATGATGAAGAACTTGCATTTTACATTTCTTTTCAGTCTCTGATGTTAAGTATTACTCTTTTCTGCAGTGAAAAAGCCATGTTTCTAAGCCTTGACAGCCTTTGCAAGATTTCCTACATAATAGTGGGGAAAATTGAATTCTTTAATAAATCTATAAATGTAACCAAAAAACCCTGTAATCTTGATTATATATTTCTCATGGAATTAAAAAATATCTATTCCACTGTGGTTCTACTTTCATATTTTGCCATCCTTACATAGCACAGTGACTAACTTGAGGTCATTATTATAGAGGTTTCTTTTAGCAGTGCATATTGCAGTTCATCTGATCTTGTCTGTGTCTTTCCACAAATTCTCCTATAAAGGAAATCTAATGATAGATGATAGTTTTTCTGTTTTTTCTTTTTTTTTTTTTTTGATATTAATTTCTATACCAGTTTATATTCTGGCTGTCTTAGTTATCCCTCATCCTGCAAGTAGTTACTGTATCCATCCCCCACTCTTTCTAGTTAAGTGTTAATGGATCCTGTATTTTATTTATTTTTAATTTGTTTTCAATCGATGAAAATAACTTTTCTTGATCCTACCTCCCTCCACATACAAAAAAATAATATCTTATCCAAGTATATGATATGAGAAATTAGGTCCATACCAACTACTTTCCTGTTTGGGGGTTTATCAAACATTAGACTCTCTGTTTTTGTCTATCTCTGTTTATTGTGTACCTAATATTTTCCAGTGACCAAGCTTTATTTCTTAATCACTACCAAATTGTTTTAATAAGTACTATTTTGAGATTTGGCATTCTAGATTTTCTTCCTTTCCACTTAAAAAAAATTCCCTCGAGATTCTTTACCTTTTTGTGTTCCAAATAATTTAATTTTTTTCTACCTCTAAAAAGCAATCTTTTATTAGCTAAATTGGCACATAGTTGAATATGTAAATTTATTTACCTGGTACTATATTTTTTACTATGTTGACATGGCAAATGCATGAATAATTAATGTCTTTCCAAGTTATCTAAATTTTTCTTTTTGTGGTATAAATTTTTTTGTAGTCATAATTATTTTATATTTTGCTCAGTTTTAAAAATAAAAAAAACAATTTGTCTTTTTCTTCCTGGTGGGTTTTGATGGTAATCTTTAGAAATTTTTATAATCTTGTGGGTTTATTTTATACTAACATTTGGCTGCAGTTGATTACTTCAGCTAATTTTTCTGTTAACTCTGTATGGTGTTCTTATAATTTAACGTTTTTGCATTTTGCTTTATTCTATTTTTTGTTTATATTTAATTTCCTTGATATATATTTTTGGCCTTAATATTATAATTAGTATTTCTAGTATTTTATTAAATAGTATTGATACTAATGCACAAACATTACTCTTTCTTTACTCTTGATCTTATTTGAAAAGCTATTCTTCCCCTCCTCCCCCCCATTACATATAATGCTGCCTCTTGTTTTAGATAGATGCTATTAATCAAAATTTTTAAAAAGCATATTTATTCCTGTTTCCTAGTATTTTTTTTTAACATGAAGGTATCTCTGCTTTTCTTCCTTTGTTTATAAGGGTTTTAGCCCTAACACATGGCTAATTTTTATAAAAGTGCTATATGTATTTAACACAGATGAATTTTTCTTTTTATTCCCATTCACTAATCTACAGGGTCTATTATATCTAAAGTTTAAAAATTCTTTTCAGGTACTTTAAAATTATTCTTTTCTAAGTTTTGTTGAAGGCTGAAAATTATGTATGCAATCTTACAGCAAAATATAACATCTTACTTTTTTCATCATGCGTATTATTGCTGTTACCTCATTAGAGATCATGATTATACTCCTGCCTTTTAATCTTCATCTGCAATGTTGTGTGTATTTTATGCTCTTCCTTCATTTCGAACTCTTTGTGAGTATGTTTTTAAGTGCGATTTCTTGCAAATAGCATGTTATTGCAGTCTGGATGCAGTCTAGCCTTTTCCATTTTTTGAATGAGTTCGTCTTATTCATGTTCATAGTTGTCTTTATTAATTGTGTATTTCCTTCTGCCTTGTTATCTTGTACTTTTGTTTCCATCTCACTTTTTGTAAAGATGAAGGTGGTGAAAGGAGTATGTTCAGCATCAGTAATTGTAGATTAAATGCAGTCTGCTTCTATTCTCCTATCTTTCTCTTTTACTTGTCCAAATGCCATTCACAGGTTCTTAATCTTTTCTTTTAAAAATCACTTTTGTGTACTTAGAGTTTTGCATGTGACTAATCCTTCTCTTAACCTTTTCTCTCTCCTCTCCTACTTCTCTTTCCTGCATTTCCCTGGTGAATGAAATGTATTTCTGGAAAGAAAAAAAAAAAACACTAGTATATATTTTTCTTTCTTTAAACCAGATCAAGTAATAGGATCAAGTAATAGTGAAGTTCAAGTGTTTCCTAGTACCCCCATTCCTATCTCCTTATTTGTACTTTTTACTTATGCATCCTACTTATGTGATTATTTTTCTGAACGTTTTCTGTCTTTCCCCTTACCTTCCTTACCCAGCATATTCTTTTTTCACTCAGCTATCTTATTACATTCTTTCTGTGATAACCTTATGACATTAGAGGTGCAAGTAGACTTGCTCTGATCTTTTTATTAGTAATTAATAGAAATCTTCTCTGTTTTTGAGGTTAATTTCTCCTTCTTTATAATTATATTTAACTGACAAGTTATTATTGATTGTTGACCAATCTATTTTGTCTTATTATATTCTAGGTTCTTTGTTCTTTTTCTGTAGTGAATCTTGGGCAGCCCTCACTCTGGTTCCTTAGTAGTTGAATTCTTTCTGGTTGTTACAATAATTTTTTTTTTTTACCTATAAAATAGATTTTGAATGTAATGTCCCTAGTTTCTTTCAGAAGGTGGCCAATGGATTCTTTCAGTTGTTACATTGTACTACTTTATAAGTGAATCTTGGCCAGATTTCAATTATTATTTCTCCAAATATTATTTCTGGCTCCTTTTGGGGGGAAAGGGTCTTGCATTTTATATATTCTAGTGATTCTTAAAGTATTTTTCCAAGTGAGTTGTTTTTGTTGTAACATATTTAATATTTTAGTTTTTTTTAATCTTTTCTTTTAACTTTACATATTTCTTATTGTTATATGGCGTAATTAACTAATGTTTGGCTTATTCTAATTTTAACTGAGTATGTAGTTTGGATAAAGTTTTGTACCTCTTGTGATGAATTGGAAAGAAAATTAACAACTTTTTTTTCCAAAGCTCATTTTTTTCCTCCCACTTTAATATTAGAGGTCTCATTTCACTTATAAAATCATTTAAATCCTTAAAAAACCTTTCTTGCTTCATCTCTCACAGTAATTCCAATTTAATTTATGCCATGTATTCTTTGAGATTTTAATTGTAGATATTCTTCTGGGTTTGTGATTTGAGCTCATGAGTGTCCCTATCTCACCATAATAATTCTTTGGTTAGGTAAGATTATTTTTTTGCATTTTCAGCCTATTTCCTGATTGTACATTTTGTTAGGGCCATGCTCTGCATACTTCAGAAGGAAATGGCTAAGCCAAATCTATGTTCCTTTGGTTCATTCTGTGTTTTGTTATTCCAAGTTCTCGGGGACAGCATAGTTCAAGCTAAGAACATTGAATTATTTTAATCTAGATATTCACCTGACTGCTTCCTCCAGGTCTGAGCTCTGCAACCTAATGGCTTGGTTTGGATCTGAGCAGTACAACTTACCTCTGTTTGGAGTTCTAGTAGACTGCTCCTCTACTCACTCAGCCATTTTGAGTGATCCTGTAAACTCTGATCCTCGAGTCAGACCCCAAAAACTTGCAAATGAGAGTCAGTGACCATTCCTTGTCTTTGACCACTATAGTGAGACATAGGTCTTCTCCTCTATTTGTGTAAGGTTCTTTGACTCAGTATTGTTACTCAATGATCACTTACTGATTCCTGTTCATTATATAATGTCAGACTTGTATTGCACAGCCACAGGCAGGCCCCCATTCCTTCCCAATTCTGGTGACTACATGTCATTCCTACGTTAGTCCTTATACCTTATTGCCTTACTAGGCTGGCTGACCTCGTCTATAAAAATGTGTTGTGTGTTTTTTTCCCCCCCTTGGATTTCTCAGTCAGGAAATCAGTGTGGCATGTTTTCTGAATCTTTTTGTCATAATTATAAAAGATAATTCAGCTGTAGTTCTTCCTGTTGTTCTGCCATCTCTGCTGAGGATGTCATTTAAGGTCTTTTCTTGCATATCATTCATAATGAATAATAACAGCTTTAGTATACTTAAATTCTTTGTTATGATATCTTTGTCATTTACTCTTTTTAGATTTTTTGGAAACTGAAATTTTATGAATTATGACTATATTAAAAAAAATTTTTCCCCAGCTACATGTAAAATAACATTTTTGGGGGAGTGTTATGTGTGTACAGGTATTTTTTTTACATATTTCCATTTAAATTATGAGATAGAAAAATCAGGAGACAAAATAAAAAAAACCAAGGGGAAAAAAGTGAACATAGCATGTGTTGATTCATATTCAGTCTCCATAGTTTTCTCTCTGGATGTAGGTGATATCTTCTAGCCATAGTTTATTGGGATTGCCCTGGATCACTGAACCCACTGAGAAGAACCAAGTCTGGCATAGTTGATCATCTCTCAATCTTGATGTTGCTGTGTACAATTTTTTCTAGGTTTTGCTTATTTCACTCAGTATCAGTTCATGTAAATCTTTTTAGGCCTTTGTAAAATCAGTCTATTCATCATTTTTTATAGAAAAATAATATCCCATTACTTTCATATATCATAACATATTCAGCCATTCTCCAACCAATAGGCGTTTATTCCTTTTCCAATTCCTTGCCAATATTAAAAAAAAAAAAATCTGCCAAAAAGCATTTTTGCACACATGGGTCATTTCCCCTCTTATGATTTCTTTGGAATATAGGCCCAATAATGAGACTGCTGGGTCAAAGAATATGCACAGTTCGATAGCCTTTTGGGCATAGTTTGAAATTGTTCTCCAGAATGGTTGGATCGTTTAAGAGCTCCATCAACAATTTGTTAATATTCCAGTTTTCCCACATCCCTCCCAACATTTGTCATTATCTTTTCCTATCATCTTAGATCCCTTCATTTTTGAGTGATTATTTTTTATTTTAAATTAGTTTTTAAACATCTTTTGTGTCTGGAAATTGTTTGGAATATTACAGCATTAACTATTGTTGTTGGTTGTTCAGTTGTGTATTACTTGTGATCCCATTCGGGGTTTTCTTGTCAGAGCAATTAGAATGGTTTGCCATTTCCTTCCCCAGCTAATTTTACATATGAGTAAACTGAGACAGAGTTACACAACCCAGGGTCACACAGCTACTAAGTGTCTGATGCCAGATCTTCCTCAGATGGACTTCACTCCAAGTGGGGTCCTCTACCCACTGTGCCAGCTATCTGCTCTATTACAGCATTATATAATTTCCCAGACACATCTAGTCTGCTGTCTTGTAGTTCCTATCTAACAGTCATGTACTAATTCAGTAGATTTTTTTTCTCTTATTATTCCTGCTATTTGTATTACTCATTTTCTTTTTGCTATTTGAATTGACTTTTGAAACAAATAGTTTGGCAAAATTTCAATATATTTCTTTTTACCTATAAGATTGTATAAAATATAATGTTTCCATACAGGAATAGAATTACAGAATTTCACTATTATCACCCCAAAATGATGTTGTTAAATGTGGATATCCAGGTAATTGAGGGTTGAATAAATAATGTAATATACTATTAATATTCAGTTATAAAACTATCACTTTCTTTTATACCATTTTATCACATGTTGGGTAGTTTGATTTAATGTTTAATTCAGTAGAAATAGGATTTAGTTAGATATTCATAAATTATTGAAGGAGGTATCTTAGTACTCTGATAATGGTCCTTAAATGTGGTCATTTCAAATTTAATATCTAAATCTCAGTGGTTTAATTATTTGGTAACATATAGTTGTCTGATGTAAAATTCTTTTTTTTTTTTTTTCCAGTGCATTTGAAACGCCACTTTATGTTCCGAAACCATCTCTGCTTAGTTTTTGAAATGTTGTCTTATAATCTTTATGACTTGTTAAGAAACACAAATTTTCGAGGTGTCTCTTTGAACCTAACACGAAAATTTGCACAACAGATGTGCACTGCACTGCTTTTCCTTGCAACTCCAGAACTTAGTATCATTCACTGTGACCTCAAACCTGAGAATATTCTTCTCTGTAACCCTAAACGCAGCGCTATCAAGATTGTTGACTTTGGAAGTTCTTGTCAACTGGGACAGAGGGTATGTATATTTTCTTCCCTTCAAAAATAGTAAGTAAATACTTCAAATAGGACTTGACTCTCAGGTAAATTACCTTTTTCTTTAGGAACACAAGATATTTAAATATGGAACAAAAAGTACATTTTTTAAAAATAAAAAAATTAGGCCTCTTTAAAAGCATATCATGATTTAATTTCATAAAGAATAGTCATTGATGAAAGCCATTTCAGAAATAATATAAAATAATATACTTCATTTCAGCATAGTATTTTCAGATCTCTTGCTTTATGAAAAAATGCTTTGATGAAATTAAAAGATGATTATTGATAAATGTTTTCAATTTCACTGAAAAGACTTAGCAGTTATTTCTACAAATATAAAAACTGTAATTTTTGGAAATTTTTTTACATACATTTAAGCAGTAATAAATTGAGATTGACAAGAATCTATTCTTTGTGCTCCCTCATAATAACAAAACTAAATATCATTTTTTTTAACATGTATTTTTTTAGGGTAATGGCAAAATATGTTAGAACAAAGACTATTACTATGACCCTTTTTTCTAACTGGGCCTTCATTTTATTTTTAGGGATTCCTTAGTCCTTAGGAGGTTTCTTAGAAGCAATAGCTATGACCTGAGCCATTCTACATAAACATAATAGCATTAGTTTGGCATTTTGAAAAAAGTGAAATAAATGAATTTATAAGATGTTACAGAAATAGGATTACTATAGAAAGTATGTTAATTGAATTAGTTAAATTAAATCATAATAAAAAGATGCAATCATTAAATTTTCTCGTCCTCATTAAGGGGTGTTCTAATGTTAAGGTACTAAGCAGAAGTGGGACTTTGTTTTCATCTGCAAGTAGCCTTAGATGTCCTGGTTGGGGAAGGCTAAGTAGAGACATATAAGCATAAGGTAATCACTATCTTGTGGTCACATTACCTTTTGGGAGGATGACTCATGACTCTATTCTAATAATCACCCTTACCCACCACTTTAACAGTGAATCAGTCATTATACATTTATTAAGTGTTGGAATACATGGGAGCCACCTGACAGTGGCTGCTGGAGATCCAACCCAGAATGGATGTCCTCTTGTGAGAGGATTATACAAGGAGACTGAGAGGCAATTGCTGGTCTCTGACTGAGAGGCTGTTGTGTTGTCTGACCTCTCTCCTGTTCCCTCTGCCTCCAATTTATCTCATTCCCAGTCCACAACACCTGTCAGCAAAGGCTTCCCTGCAACTCCTTCAGACATTGTGATCCACAACTGTGGAGACTCTCGGAGAATTGACCTGTCCCTTAACAATTCTCCATTTTTTGTTTTTTGCTGTTATTTTCCCCCCACAACATGGTCCTTACACTGAGGAATGCAAGCAGCACTATCATTTCTCGATGATTGTAACAGGTGTTGATCTTGTGAAATATCATGGAGGGAAGCTTTCAAATGAAGAAGAGGATTGTAGTTAGAACAGGCATTTAAGTCTCTCATCATCAACAGCCTTTGATGTTCTGGCCCATTTAATTACCCTATCTAAAAAAATCTTACCGGGGCTCTTCTTCCTTAATTCTGAAAGGATCCTTCTCATGCACAGCTCTGGTTCTTCTTGTAATTCTTATCCCACATTCAGACTCCATATGTTGGAATACATGGGAGAGCTGTTGGAATACAAGGGAGCCACCTGACAGTGGCTACTGGAGATCCAACCCAGAATGGATCTCCTCTTGTGAGAGGATGATACAAGGAGACTGAGAGGCAGTTGCTGTTCTCTGACCTCTCTGACTGAGAGGCTATTATGTTGTCTGACCTCTCTCTTCTTCCCTCTGCCTCCAATATATCTCATTCCCAGTGTGCAACACTTGTGTCAGCAAAGACATCCTTGCAACGCCTTCAGATGTTATGATCCATAGCTGTGGAGGCTCTCGGAGAATTGATCTGTCCATTAATAATTAAGTACCTTTTATGTGCCAGGCACCATGCTAAGAATTGGGGATATAGCAAGAATCAAAAGATAGCCCTCAAGAAGCTCATATTTTAATGAAGACATAACAAGAAATAAAATAAATACAAACTATATGTGGGATACAAAATTTTTTATTAAAAGAGGGAAAGAACTAGGATTAAGAAGGGTTAAGAAAGGCCTCCTGTGGAAGATGGGATTTTAGTTAGGAACCTAATGGAAGCTTGTTAGGTGGAGATGAGAAGGGAGAGTATTCCATGTTTGAGGGATAACCCTGAAAGAATTCTTGGAGGTCTTGCTCATAGAATAATAAATTAAGTTAAGGAGTGGATGAAAGAGAATAAGTTGTAAAAGGATTAGAAAGGTAGGGTGCAGTGGGGTTAGGGTATGAAGAATTGAATGCCACACAGGATTTTGTATTTGATTCTTAACGTGATGGGGAGTTTATGAAGGGAAGGGAGAATAGGAAAGTACTTAGAAGGGAGGGTGGTCAAAGCAACACTTAAGCAGGTGGCCACATGAAGGATAGTTTGGAGTAGGGAAGAACTGAAAGCAAGCAAACCTACCAGCTGGCTAATAAAATAGTGAAACGTGATAAGAATCTGCACTCAGCTAACAGCAATATCAGAGGAAATAATAGGGCAAATGTGAGAGATTCCAAAGGTAATAATGAAGTTTGAAAGTAGGGGAGGGCTTAGGGGAAAAGATAATGAATTCAGTTTTGAATATGTTGAGTGGAAGATATTTACTATCTATCTAATTTGAGATATCAGAAAGTCATTTTGATAAATGATACAGGAGGTTAAGAAAAAGTTTGAGGCAGAATAGATTGATAAGAGCCATCACCATAGAGATAGTAAATCAATATGAACTAATGAGTCACCAAATGAAGCAATATAGAAGGAGAAAAGAAGATAGCCCAAGATAGGTACTTGTGGGATATCTAAGGTTAGGGAGAACAACTTGGGTGAGGATCCAAGAAAGGAAAATTAGAAAGAACAATCTGTAGAAGAATCAGGAGAGAATGGATAGTGTCCCAGGCTATTGAGAAGCATGAAGAATGAGAATTAAGAAAAGATCATTGAATTTGGAAGATATAAGATTATTGATTTCACAGTTTCTAGAAAACTATAAAGTTGGAAATCTGGATTGTAAAATTGAATGAGAGGAGAGAAAGTGCAGGCTTTTATCATAGATGATCTTTTCAAGGAGTTAAGCCACAGAGGGCAAAAGAGTTACATGGTAGTGGGGATGGAAGGATCAAATGAGCATTTTTTTTGAGGATGAGTGAGACCTTGGGCTTCTTTATAGACAATAGGATCATATCCACCAGACAAGGAAAGACCCAAGATGTGATATGTGGAAGTGAAAGAGTAGAATCTGTTAGAGGAGAATCATTTTTGTAGGTAGGAGGTTTGAGGAAGGATATAAAGGGTTTGGAACAGCCACTGTAGGGAGTGGAATAATGAATTGATAAAGTGTAGAAAGATTGGAGATGTGCTTGAAGAAACAGGTTTAATGAGGGAAGTCAGAGATGGAATTAGATAATTAATACATAATGATTAGATAAAAGCATTTGGTAATTTTAGAACATATAGGTGATTCATTTGTGGGTGATGTTGAGTAAATATGTGAACAGATGGCTTAGGTGAGTGGAGGAATTGGTCATGGAAAGTGAGTAAGTTGAAGAAGTACTGCTAGTGTTTTTAAGGAAGAATCATTATGTATGTTTAATCCCCAAATTTGAAGACCATGGGTTAGAAAGGAGAAAAACCTTGAGCCAAGTTTCGGATCATTGAGAAAGGAACATACTGCCCTGAAGACTACAGATAGGCGACAGATTTTGATTGAGTGATAGATATGAATAGCATGGACCTTAAAAAAGGAGAAGTTACTGAGTGATGGAGGTCAAGGGGAGAACCTGGAAATGGGAATGGGTCTCAGTTGATAACCAAAATTCAGCCATTTCTTATTCTTATTTCTTATTTTTAAGTGTATCCCTTATCCCAACTATAACTCACTTTGACGAATACCTTCATGGTAAGGCTCCCATGTTCTTCTTTAGACTTCTGGATAGTAAGGGATGGAATCCCTTTCATTCTTCTTTAGACTTCTAGGGGATATCCTTGCATGTGCCTTGATGGCCCCTCTCTGCCACCCTTTTTACCTCTGGCATCATAATCATATCAGTACAGATATTGTTGCTGGAAGAACATCCATCCTCTCTATTCCCAAGCCCCCTCCCTCCAAAAAAATGTTGCAAATATTGGACGAGTTTTTAATACCATCAACTTGAGGCATAATTCCAGTTTATTCTCCCCAATATAAATTGCCAGTGAATAATATTCTAATATCATTTGATCCATTAATGTCAAGTAGATTTTACAAAGGCATACTTACTGTGAAAATGTAGCAAGAACACATATAAGAACACATATTTCCTCTCCCATCACCTAAGGGCAAACTCTTCTATGTCTGTTTGTCTACTGGGGAAAGTGGGCTCCAACTTAGATTAGGTCCTAACGCCTTTGCTCCATCAAATTCATTTCTGAATATGGCGTAAGTGATGGAATCCTTTTGTTTTTTAAGATCTGGCATCTTAGTTGCAAAAATATTATATATACTACTTGGCTGGTTTTTACTCTTTTCTATCCTGAGCATTTGCTTTATAACCTTAAACTCAATCTATTGGCCTTTTGAAACTCCCAGCATCACATCCTACTTCCCGCCTCTTATCTAACAGCAGAAAAGAATAGATCCAATAAGATACAAAAATAGTGTCAGGACTCTTAGGAGTAATATGGTAATCTCTTGGTTCATAAAGGCCTCTCTCCAGGTGGAGGTTTATATAGCAGTCTTTACTTTCACTTGATTTCTACCCTGCCAGAAAGTGCCTTAGAATAGATTTTCAAAGCCTAAAGGAATAAGGGTTGCTGTCTTTTGGAATGAATGAAAAAGCATTTGTTAAGTACTTTCTTTGTGCCACAAAACACATGATATACAAATACAAAAGTGAGGCAGTCTCTTTAGGAACTTAAATTTTGATGAGTGAGACACTATATTGAGTATTTTGGTTTGGGAAGAGACTAGATGGGGGAGTAGATCCATAAGAGAAATGATTACCATTTTTCAGTAACAATAGCTGTGTTGATATTATTATGGTTACAGGAATAGAAAGGGGGGATGGGAAGTGGCCAAGGCACAGAGTAATATCCAAAGGCCTGGAAGTTGCACAGAGGGAGATGGTATGAAAATGGCCAGAGTGAAATACAAAGCATGCCTGAAGCCATTTCAGTATATTGTACCATGAGACACTCATTAATTTGGATAACAGAGACATCAGATCAGAAGTCCCAGAGCCCAATGGGAATCAAGATATCTGAGAAGTACAGTTCTTGAACAGATGGCAAGAAAATGTTCAGAGGAAGAAAACCTGATTAGAAAAAGTAGGAAACAACAAGGAAGGAAATATTGGTGTCCAAAAAAGCAATCCATCCTGCAAGGGATCACTAATAGGCTCTTACATGTGAAACCAGTTTAAACTGAGGTAGTTATATGAATTTGGATGTCATATTAGTTTGAAGGACTGAATCTAGGGAACTTTTATGAAGAGTTAGGATTTAAAGCCATTTTCTCTAATATTTTAATTCCATTTCATTTCCCACAATGTCAAGTATTTATTAAGCACCAGCCATGTGGATCTTGAGGGTACAAGTACAAAGAAGAAAATAGTGTCAATTGCACATGTACATATACTTAGCATAGATGTTAAGTGAATTAATAAAGTATTTATAAAATAGCTAAATATTGTCTCATCTCTCTCCAAACATTTGCCTTGTCACCTGAACTGAAAGCAGCTACAAAAAAAACAACACTACTTTATAAATGCCTCTTACTCTTAATGTTTAATTAAAGGAGGTTTTTGAGATTCTAGTGCTAAAATGATTCTGGTTCTATGTAGTTTTTCTAGAAGGAAAAGAGAAAAAGGAAGTTAAATACTTTGCTGTGGAACATATTTCATGTAATGATTAATGAAGGCCTAAAAATGGGGTCTGTGGTGGTTTTGTTATAGTTCTAATGTGAACCACAATAATTAACACCATTTTTAGAAGCTGAATGAAGTATAAGGTAATTAGAATGCTATATTTTTAGGAAATGGTTTGTCTTTACTGGTATGAAATGAACTCCAGCCATTAAATCTAATTTTTATAATAAAAGGCAAATGAAGATTAAATATGTTCAAAGTTGTGTTTGAACTCCTTTTGTTAAAAACTACATGTATTGTATGGGACTACCTGTATCTAGGGATGGAGGGAAAGAGGGGTAAAGTTGAAACAGAAGTTTTTGCAAGGGTCGGTGTTGAAAAATTACCCATATATATGTTTTGTATCTAAAAAGCTTCTTTTAAAAAAGAAAAGAAAGTATTAAAAAAAAAATAAAAACTATATGTATGAGATAGCTAAATGGTACAGTGCATAGAATATCAGCCCTGAAGTCAGGAGGATCTGAGTTCAAATCTAGCCTCAGAGACTTAACTCTTCCTAGTTGTGTGAGCTGAGGCAAGTCATTTATCCCTAATTGCCTGTGTGTATGTGTGGAAACTGCATGTATTGGTAATTTTAAAATTTTTTGAAAAGTTCAGCTTTAAAAATATTTGTTTATACAATAGTAATAAAAAACCTTATTTTTGAACTTTTATAAAGCTAATTCAGAAAAGGATTCATTAGATTTCAATTATATTGATAGCCATCTGTTTGACATTATATCCTAAAATATTTAAATAATTTTTGTTCTGTAAAAATTAAGCAAGCAGTTCCCATAGTTACTAATTAATTCAGCTCATAAGTACCAGGTTCTTTTATAGGTTAGTAGTTTATTTTAAAATATTTTGCCTTGGTGAACAAGTGTTATATGAATAAATAAAAATGCGTTTATTTTTAATACTTATGCTGTTGTAACTCTTGTAATCATGTATAAAGTCTTTTAATGATTTTTCTTCAATACCTCCCTCCATTGCAGATTTAGGAAATCTTGGGTTTAAAGTACTGCAAATAATGTTTCACTTTTTCAGTATATTAATTTTCTAAACTGTACTGTGTGTGTGTGTGTGTGTGTGTGTGTATAGTTACATGAAATGATTTTCCAGGAAGGAAAGACTATATTGAGAAATGTTGTTTATATACAAACATAGTATAAATAAAAATTTTAAACATCAAAACTAATTTTAAAAAATTCTTTAAAACATAACTATAAATAGAGCCTATTAGAGGTGTTTTTTCTTTCTTTTTTTATTATAGCTTTTTATTTGCATGATATATGCATGGGTAATTTTTCAGCATTGACAGTTGCAAAACCTTTTGTTCCAACTTTTCCCCTCCTTTCCCCCACTCCCTCCCCCAGATGGCAGGTTGACCAATATAGGTTAAATATGTTAAAGTATAAGTTAAATACAATATATGTATACATGTCCATACAGTTATTTTGCTGTACAAAAGAATCAGACTTTGAAATAGTGTACAATTAGCCTGTGAAGGAAATCACAAATGCAGGCGGACAAAAATATAAGGATTGGGAATTCTATGTTGTGGTTCATAGTCATCTCTCAGGGTTCTTTCTGGGAGTAGCTGGTTTAATTCATTACTGCTCTTTTGGAACTGATTTGGTTCATTTCATTGTTGAGGGCCACGTCCATTAGAATTGATCATCATATAGTATTGTTGTAGAGGGTTTTTTTAATCTGTTATACTTACCTTTAACATTATTCAGTGCTTCTAGTAGTTCATTTATTGCTTAAAATTGATACAGGTTAAGAAACTAAAAATTCCTTGAAACTTTTAAAAAAATTTTTCAGATATACCAGTATATCCAGAGTCGCTTTTATCGCTCTCCAGAGGTACTACTGGGAATGCCTTATGATCTTGCTATTGACATGTGGTCCCTTGGGTGTATTTTAGTTGAAATGCACACTGGAGAACCTCTTTTCAGTGGAGCCAATGAGGTATGTAATTGATTTTTTTTTCCCTGTTATCATTAGGACTTTTTTTTTGCCCTCCAGAGAAGAATATATTAAATTGCTTAATCACATATTTCATGACTTGTTGGTTGCTTAACTAAATGACATAATTTTAAAATAGATCCTTTTGTGTTTTCCTTTGTTTAATTTTATGTTATCATTGCCACACAACAATGAGTTCAGAATTGTTAAATATGAAAATGTATATTGAAATTGGTTGGTGAAATAGTGACTGAAGCAATCAATTTAGTTTGAAGAAGTATTGCTTTATTAATTTTAGAACTTGACATCATGATAAAGAATTTGAGTGAAGATTACAAGAGATGAGGTTGTGAATTTTGAATAATATTTAAGAATGGATAAGTACTTTACCATTTTGGATTCTTGCCCAAATAAATACATTGTCATAATATTGGTAAATATAACTCTTTTTGATATTGATATTCTTGGTATTTAAGGATATTGCATCAGAATGTAAGGATAGCATATAGGTTCTCCTTATAGAGTTAAGTCAAAGAGTTGATAGAATTGGCAATGTTATTTTATTGGACACTGGAACATTTTGCCTTTCATTATTTATGATGAACATAAATAAAATGTCATCTTGAAAATAATTGTATTTTATAACTTTACAGATGATGAAAACTTTAATAGAGAAATTTTGTAAAGAACTTGATGAGATTCTAATCTCTAAACCAAGTCAACAGATTAAGTCAACGAGCACTTATTAAGCACCAAAAGACAGCCCCTAATAGGATAGGACTGTAGGAATCCGTACAATTCAACAGGGGAGGCAAAATGCAAGCAATTTTGTACAAAAAAAAAAAAATACACATACAAATAGGAAATAAACAGAAGGCAGGCATTAGAATTAAGTGGATTTGGAAGTATTTCTTGTAGAAATGGCATTTTAGCTGGAACTTGCCTCTAATTCAGGAGGCAGGTTCAAGAAGAGGGAAGAGCAGCATCATATGCATAAAAGACAGCAAATGGAAATTCATGAGTCAGGAGATTGACTGTCTTGTTAAGGAATAACAAGGAGGTGTGCCAGTAGCACTGGATCTCAGATTTTTTTTTGGGGGGGGGAAGGTTGGGCTTGAAACCCTATTAGAATAGCAAACAGGTATTTTTATTTGATATTAGAAGTTGATAGGGAGCTAGTGAAATATTAAATAGAGAGATGACATGATTGGACTGGCACTTTAGGAAAATAACTTCCATATCAGTGGATGATGATTATTGTTTGTTCTTCCTTCTAAGAGATCACCATGATGTCAGGCTAGTGATGTCATGGCATGCAAGTAATTTGAATTTGAGCGCAGGAGGGCTCTGCAATTTCACCTGCCTCACTTTTTCCTTCAGAATCAGATGGGTCCAGTGACCAGATAGAGATCAGGATGACTGGAGATGGCCTTGGGTGCAGTAGGAGACTTTGGACTTTTTAAGCTAAGGCCTTCAACAGATCTCAGTTAGACTGAGGTAACTGCTCATTCAGTGATTAAGGGTTAGGTAAGCAAGATGGCTGTTAGGACGACATAGTAAATAGAGTCCTGGGCCTGGTGTCAAGAAGACATGAGTTCAGATCCAGCTTTAGACCCTTATTAGCTGTGTGATCCTGTGCAAGTGACTTAACCCCTGCCTCATTTATTTTATTATAATGTACGATGACTGATGTATTTTAATGTATGTTGAATGGGGAAGAGACTTATGATAGGGAGACCACCCAGAGGGCAAAAGTGAGGAGATAAGGACTCTACACTAGGATGGCACATTGAGAGGCAGGAGTAGATTTATATTTGACAGATAGTATGAAGATAAAAATCTGTGAACCTTGGGAACAGATTGAATATTGGGGGAGGGGAGGAGGGTATCAGAGTAAGGCTTTGAAAGATGACAAATAGATTGTAAGCCTGAAGTACTAAATGATGGTGCTTCCAACAGTAACAGGGAAGTTTGAAAGAAGGAAAGTTTTTTGAGGAAATATAATGAGTTTAGTTCTAGACATGTTGAATTTGATGTCTACAGGATATCTAGTTTGATAATGTCTAATAGATTGTTGGAGACTGAAGGTCAGCAGAAGATAATAGGGCTGAATTAGGTAGATATAAAGATGATCAGCATAGAGATTGATAATTAAATCTATTGAGTGATGAAGAAAGAAGAATTTAAAAAAGAAGAAAAGCCTTGAAGAAATTGTTCCCATGACTATGTTAAGAAAATATAATATTTGATATATTCCAACCTCAGAAGTAACTTTTTCACTAATCCTCTGATTGGCAACATTAATCAGATGTGTGTATATATATGCTTATCAAAAATATTTACCATTATGGAGCATTTCCTATACAGTAAAAATGGAAGAGAGATTTCCCACATATGATGTCTGCTAGTACTTTTTTTTGTGCATAATGCAATTCCATCTACATTAAGCCCCAGAATACTACAAAGTCCTTTCATGGATGTTGTAACTATCAAAAAAAAAAAACCTGAACTAATATCCCCCCAAAAGAACTAAATATATGAAATATGCTTATTGTTCAGACTATGATATGCCATTTGGTAGTTGGGCATTTAGTACTTTATAGGCAGTAGATAACCAATAATATAAATCTGTAGTTAAATAGGAGAAAAGGATTGTACTAGATGATATTTTGGTAGTTGTGTGGCATTTTCAAAAATCCCAAAATGTTCCCTGTGCCACAACCCATCATTATCCTACTACTACTACCACCACCACCACCACTACTACTACTACTACTACTACTACTACTACTACTACTACTACTACTACTACTACTGCCGCCGCTGCCGCTTGCTGGTTCTGCTGCTGCTGCTTCTGTTTCTGCTTTTTCTTCTGCTTCTTTTTACTTCTGCTGCTACTGCTTCATCATCATCATCATCTAAATTCCCATGTTTTTCAGTGTGGTTCAGATAAAGATGATCCTGAGACAAGTCACTATCCTGATATTATTATTTATATTTAGTGTTTATCACATATGCTATTGGAACAGATGGATAAAATAAGTGCTTTTTTAATTGAATAAGTATTAGGATAAAAATTCAACCTCTGTAGACTTCAAAAAAAGCATTTTTGGGTGCAAATTTCAATAATGATTATTTTTCTTGTCATAATTATTACCATTAATGTTACCATTATCTCACCTTCATCTTTTTGATAGTACAGATGGAATTGGGACTAAGTGTTGCTACTACTGCTGCTACTACTGATAATACTTATTATTACTGATATTCTCCTGATCATATTAATTTGCTATGAATTGTGATAAGATCATATTTTCTGAAGAATTAAAAAAAAACACACAGTTGACCCAAACTGATTAAAAGCCTCTTGGCAAGGATAAGTAGAGTATAGCACATTCTAATTATAATGCCTTTTTAACAAGTCTTAAGTAAAATATATTACAAAAATATTTGATAAGAAAAGGAGTTGTGGACATGTCAAGTTATAATAAGGTATCAATCAGTAATATTAAATATATACTATGTGCCAAGCATGAATAAACCTCAGTAATATGCTGGTATCCATGAATTGTTAAAATACCTTAAAAACCTTCTTTGGAGAATATGTATTTGAACCTTATAGAATGAAATTATGTAGGTAGGCTACAATTCGTATTGGTAGAAAGAATACTCATATTGATAAAATCATAGATCCTTTGAAGAACTGAAGTATTTAGAACTAGCAGGAATAATACATACAACCTGAATTATTTGGAATTAACCTTACCTCATAAAGAGGAAAGTAATCTCTAAACCAATACTATTATTCGATAGATGGGGGAAACTAATGACTTTGGAGTTTTTAGTTACTTGAGGAAAGAACATTGCTAGTTAGTTGGAATACTGCTTACAAACGCTGGTCTCCTGAGAGGTGCAATCCATCATTTAGGAAATAGCTTTTTATTTTCATTTATTTCTTTTTATTTTATCTTCATTTCTTATTTCCCTTTTGCCCTCTTCTACTTAGTGATAAAATATTTTTTCTTTCTTTGTGAGTCTATTTTTAAAGTTACTTTGTGGCTGTTACTTCTTCCTCTTTACTTTGATAAATACATTATCAGAGAAAGGATTGGAATCTGATTTTGACTTAGGTTGGGACTCCAATGCCTTCTCTCTAGCCACTGCATTATACAGTTCCACTCTAGACAACTGTTTACTTAAATAAATTTTCTTTCAAATAGTTTATCCATGTAAAGCACTGTGGATATAATACTTAAGAAATGAAGAATTACTCAAATCTTATAGTGTAAGTCCTATTTTGAGCATGAATCTCTGCAATATGACTGATAAATCATTACCTATATTTCAAGACCTTTATTGAAATAGTCAAAAAGTTTTCATTAACCTTTTTTTAGTAGTAGTAATGAACAGAAATGATGGTATAATATACAGTAGAAAGCATGTTTCTGACTTGATTATTGTCATTTTACACAGGTGGATCAGATGAATAAAATAGTGGAAGTTCTAGGAATAGCACCTGCACATATTCTTGACCAAGCACCCAAAGCAAGAAAGTTCTTTGAGAAGTTGCCAGATGGCACTTGGAACTTAAAGAAGACCAAAGATGGAAAAAGGGTAAAAGATTATAACAGATCATTTCTTACTTGCATGTCCTTCAAAATATTATTTTCATTCATATTACCTTTTAGTACTTCACCATTTATAAGAATTGGTTTCTTTGTTAATCCTTTGCTTGTAATGCATACAACATAATACACACACACACACACAGGTATGTATATTGTTAAAAGTAAATATAATTGTTTTGTCAATATTTTATACTTTTTAAAGGTATTTGATTAATGCTTAGGATTCACTTATGACTAAAATTTTAGCACTCTTTCTCTAAAATTGTTGATGTTATCATTATCATCATCATCTCAAAGCTCTTATTGCCATTGTCTAAGCCTCTGAGTTTTATTTCAGTGCATGAAGCCTTCTCTGATGTCTCACCTAAAA
Source organism: Sarcophilus harrisii (assembly GCF_902635505.1). Lineage (NCBI taxonomy): Eukaryota > Metazoa > Chordata > Mammalia > Dasyuromorphia > Dasyuridae > Sarcophilus > Sarcophilus harrisii. The sequence continues at coordinate 239,564,286 of NC_045428.1, forward strand.
GTGAAATTCTTTAGGTTTAGTTTTTCTTTTTACATTTTTTCTATGATCTTGCCATATTCTGATTTGTATAATACTTGTCTTATTTGTGAAGGTGTTTTTCTCTCCATTCTTCCAATAAATTGTAAACCCTTTGACAATTTGGGATTATGAGTTTTCATCTTTATATCTTTAGTTTCTTGCCTAGTGTCTTTCACTTAATAAAAGTATGTTGAAATGAAACTCGTTATTCATACTTTTCCTTGATTTATCTGTTTCTTATGTTTGTTTTACTGACTAGTTTTTTTTTATTTATTTGCTTTTATTTAATCTATTCTTTTTTTAAAATTATTTTAAAATTATTTTTAATTTTTATTTTTTTATGTTTTCTTTTTTCTTTTTTTTTTTTATTTAATAGCCTTTTATTTACAGGTTATATGTGTGGGTAACTTTACAGCATTAACAATTGCCAAACCTCTTGTTCCAATTTTTCACCTCTTACCCCCCACCCCCTCCCCCAGATGGCAGGATGACCAGTAGATGTTAAATATTATTTAATCTATTGTTTATTTTTTTATTTTTATTTTTGTTTTTTGTTTTTTTTTGGCCCAGGGTCACACAACTAGGATCATCTGTTAAGTGTTTGAGGTCAGATATGAATTCAGGACCTCCTGACTCCAGGGCCAGTGTTTTATCCATTGCACTATCTAGCTGCCTCCTTTTGACTAGTTTCTAATTTTCCTTTGTTCTTTTGGAGATATGTAAAAAAAGATGTCACAAATCTGTCACTCAGGACCTTTGGGGGAAGAGAGAACAGGGAACTTTAAACATTTAGGGTTTGTTTCTGCTTCCTTATTACTTACTACCCTACTCCATTCTGAGTATGATTTCACTAGGTATTGGTAGTCAAGAGGGACAATTTTTACTAAATATTGTATGAAACAAATGTATACTTTTTTCTTAAAACTTTATAGTTTTTCAGCACTTTGAACTTTGATTACTAAAGTCCATTATGCCTTAAGTACCGAATGTAAAATGCTTTACTTTTGTGGACTTTTAAAGTCTGGTTCTTGAGTCAGGTTTTTGCTTTTCTTCAGTTGAATTTTGTTTTGTTTTATTCCTTCAGCGTTTTCTTAGCCACTAGTCTCTTTTTGACTATAATTAAGGTTCTCCCTAATTATGCCTAGGGTTATCACCTCCACCAAGTCCACTTCCTTCTTCCATCTCTTTGACTTTATGAGAAGAGAAAGTCCTCTCCTCTTTGAATCTGAAACTTAATTTGCATATAAAACTTCTGAGTTAATGAACTTGTTCTGTAACAAGTTTCCATTAGCTCTTGGCTATTTTAGTAATTTAGAAAGTTTAAAGTACTATAACCCTTAAAACAGATGCAAAAAAGGTTAAGTTTTTTTTTTTTTTAACAAGATATAAAAATTATCCAGGGTTCAACTCAGAAATGTGGCAAACTGTGATAGACTATCATTGTATTTCTTTGAATATAATCATTTACTCTTTAACATTTTTCCTTGTTTTATATGCGGATAATGTTTTCCTACCTCATGACCTAAATTGTTTTGTTCAAAGTTAGCAATAATCTCTTTAATCTAAGTATACTATACTCTTTAAAAAAGAAAAAAAAGTAATGATAGTTTCTTATTTTCAAAATATATAAAGACAGTTTTCAACAATTTCCTTTGCAAAAACTTATGTTCCAAATTTTTCTCCCTTCCTTCCTCCTAGTCCCCTCCTCTAGACATCAAATAATTCAATAGATTTTAAACATGCAGTTCTTCTAAACATATTTCCGCATTTATGCCGCACAAGAAAAATCAAATCAAAAAGGGGGAAAAAATGAGAAAACAAAAAAAAAAAAGAAAGAAAGCAAAAAACAACAAAAAAGGTGAAAATACTATGTTGTGAGCCACATTCAATCACCTCGTTGTTAAAAAGAACCAATTATATTTTACCATACTCTTCTTGACTTCTCTGCAGCTTTTTGTATTATTATTATTTTATTACTCCTTTATAATCGATTACTGCCTTTGCTGAGTTTTATGACTGATCTCTCTCATTCTCTTCATACCTGCTGGTGGCCTATTTCTTCTCAGTTCTCTGCTCAATCATCACCCATATTTTATTCCTTGTGTTTGGCTTTATTCCAGGGTCCTGCCCTAGACTCTTTTTTTTCACCTTTTTTTCTTTGTGATTTCATAATGTTTCTTTACGATCTCTATGCAGTGGGTTACCAAATACACTTTAAAGCAACTCTCATCTTTCTCCTGAATTCTGGTTCTATGTCACCAACTGCCTTCTGGACAGTTCTATGGTTTCAAGATATTCCAGATTCAACATGTCCAAAATGTAATTTCTATCCCTCTCTTTTGCTTCTCCCAACATACGCAAATTTACCTCTTTTTGTCAAAGGTACCACTGTTTTCCATTTACCTGGGGTCTGAACATCAGAGATATCTTTCACCCTTCGTTCTCACTCATTTCCTCACTCATTGCCAAGTCCTATTGATTCTGCCTCTGTTGTATGTTTCACACTTTCTTCTTGACAGTCACACTAAAACCACCTTCGTTTGTGCCCTAATCATCTCTTACCCCTTCATTGTCCTGCAGCAGCCATATTATACAGGGAAAGGAACAGTAAATTGGCATTGGAAAAACTGGGTTGAAATCTTAGAATTGATACAATATTGTGTGACCTTGATTTAACCATTTAATCTTCCCTGGCCTCAGTTTCTTCATCTGTATGTTGAAGAAATTTGATTAAAATACCTCTGATTTCCCAGTTCTATTTTGATGATCCTTTGATGTGTCTAAGGTCCAAAGCTTTGATCATGCCACTCCCTTGCTCTAAAAAACGTCAGTAGTTCTTCGTTGCCCCTAAGTACAATACGCACTTAATATGTTGGACATTTAACATTTTACACAATCTTTATAGAATTTCATGTTGCAGTTTCATTCTTTGTTCCAGTCAGATTGCTATTCCTTACCTCATTAATGTCTCTCACCTCCCAAACTTATTAGACTCTGAACTCCTTAAGCATGGGGACTGCTTTTTGTCTTTTTTTTTTTTTTTTTTTTTTTTTTTTTTTTTTAATCTCCTGTGTTTAGCATAATTATTGTCACATAGTAGGCCCTTAGTCTAAATGTATATTGACAGACTCCTAGCTTTTGTACAAGTTGTTCTCTACCTGGAATCTTAGTCCACTCTAAATTCAGCTTAGTTACTATCTTTGTTAAGAAGCCCTTTCCGATTTTCTTTATTATCTCTATTCCACCAAAATTTCTGTGTATTTTACATTGTATACAGTCTTCATTTATTTATCCATATAGATAAGTTGTTTCCTTTCTTCCCTAGTGGAAGATAAGCTTCTTAAAGGCAGGATCTTTTTCATCTTTTACTTTATATCTCTAGTCATTAGCACAATTCCTGGAATGTGGTAGGAACTTAATAAATGTTTATTGAAAGGAATTAAATTTGACATTCCTAAAAATGGAACCATTATTCATAGCATTGTCTTGGGAACTTAGACTTTGAGTAATTTCTGCCTAAGGAAAATCACTATTAAATATGAAGATGTTTTAAAATAAAAATAATTTAAAATGTTTCATTTCCTCATTAAATTAGTAAAAATTTTTAAGTCACAATGCCAGTTGCCTTTTTTGAGGTTTAGGGTAATTTCAGGACTTAGTACTTTTGTGCTTTGAGTATGGTGCCCATCACATTGTAGCAATATGTCATAATCAAAATTTCTTGAACTTTATATATATAAATAATGTTTGTTTTAATATATAAAGATGTTTCAGCATATTGTTATATTTTGAATAAAAGTATAAATATTGCATTTTAATTTAATTTACTGTTTGATTAGATTTTCTTTCAAATTTGAAGAACACATTTTTTTCCCTTCACTTTTTATAGGAGTATAAACCACCAGGAACCCGCAAACTTCATAATATTCTTGGAGTAGAAACAGGAGGACCTGGGGGACGTCGTGCTGGGGAATCTGGACATACTGTAGCGGACTACTTGAAGTTCAAAGACCTCATCTTAAGGATGCTCGATTATGACCCTAAGACTAGAATTCAACCATATTATGCCCTGCAGCATAGCTTTTTTAAGAAAACAGCAGATGAAGGTACAAATACAAGTAACAGTGTCTCTACAAGTCCTGCTATGGAGCAGTCACAGTCTTCAGGAACCACCTCTAGTACATCTTCAAGCTCAGGTAAATGTTTGGTTACAGTCTTGAAATTTTTTGTTCGTTTTGATATTACTGCTTACCTTATTTTTAAAATGGCAAAATTCCACATTTTAAAGTTTTGGACAAAATTACTTGAACTTATTGATTGACTGATGACAAGGTATTGTTTTAGCTAGACCATTTCAAGGTGTGTCATATTTAGTGTAAGTTTTAGAATTTGATTTTTACAAAAGGAGACTTGTATTGTATTTTGATTCTTTAAGGTGGATCTTCAGGGACAAGCAACAGTGGAAGGGCTCGGTCAGATCCAACACATCAGCATCGACATAGTGGTGGTCACTTTACAGCTGCTGTCCAAGCAATGGATTGTGAAACACACAGTCCTCAGGTATACTCTTAAAAAAAAATACCTGTTAAGGAATGAAAGAATATACTAATTACTTCAGTAGCTCTTAGGATGTATCATATTGATAATATTAGATGACTATTTAAAGATCAAAATGATTACACTAAAATCTGGCTATAATACCATCTATTGATTTTACCATGTCATTGGATCTATTTGTAGTTGATCAGTGCATTCTATACTTTGCAAAGAACACCACTTGATGTAATATTTGAAGACATTCAGGACCTGATGCCTTTAAGATATTTTCTGTCAGCTTCTAATTTTTTTTTTTTTTTTTAATAAATTGGTTCCAAGTTATCTTTTACCTTACTCAGCTAATTGTGACATAAAGGAACATTATTTGATTTTCATTACAATATATTTTCTGTTCTGGTAGAATATTTGGCAGACTAGAAGCAGAAGATTTAGGTTTAAGATCTACCACTTTGGAAAAGTCAGTTTTCCTTTCTTTGCTTTAGTTTTTTCATTTAGAAATTGAAAATTAGATAGAGTTTTTTCCATTTTTTAACAGTTCATTGTGACATTATAGAGTTTCTGGTTTATTATTTGGCAAATTAAATATGCCTTTAGTAGTCTATAATTAAATCAGTTTATTTATCCCTGTTCCACCAAAATTACTGTGTATTTACCAAAAATAAAGTTATTTTCACTAGAGATTAATATTTCATACTTTAAGTCTGCCTAAACAATTTGAAAACGATTAATAGATTAGTTCCTGTTTTAATCTATGACTTCTGTAATTAGTTAAAAAGGTAATGTCTTTATTGATGGGGGAGATAATTGGATCATATTTATGAATTATATATGTATTGTATATGTTATATATTTTTCTGTTTATAGACTTAAAATTTGTGTGATAAAACTACCAAATTCCTTCATTTTTCCCTGCTCTAAACTTGCTTAATATAGTAGTGTTGTTGCTGTTGAATTAGAGGTGAAATATAGATCTCTGTGTTAATTTTCACAGGTGCGCCAGCAATTTCCAGCTCCTCTTGGTTGGTCAGGCACTGAAGCGCCTACACAAGTCACTGTTGAAACTCATCCAGTTCAAGAAACAGCGTTCCATGTAGCCCCTCAACAGAATGCATTACATCATCATCATGGAAACAGCTCCCATCATCATCACCACCACCACCACCATCACCATCATCATGGACAACAAGCCTTGGGTAACCGGACCAGGCCAAGGGTCTACAATTCTCCAACAAACAGCTCCTCCACCCAAGATTCTATGGAAGTTGGCCATAGTCACCACTCCATGACATCCCTGTCTTCCTCAACTACTTCTTCCTCTACATCTTCCTCCTCTACTGGTAACCAAGGTAATCAAGCCTACCAGAATCGCCCAGTGGTTGCTAATACCTTGGACTTTGGACAGAATGGAGCCATGGATGTTAATTTAACAGTCTACTCCAATCCCCGCCAGGAGACTGGTATAACTGGACATCCAGCATACCAATTTTCTGCCAATACAGGTCCTACACATTACATGACTGAAGGACATCTGGCTATGAGGCAAGGAATTGATAGAGAAGAATCTCCTATGACGGGAGTTTGTGTTCAACAAAGTCCTGTGGCTAGCTCGTGACTAAATTGAAACTTGTTTGTTTCTTGTGTGTTTTTATAGAAGTGGTGTTTTTTTCCAAAAACAAGTGCAAAGCTGCTTGAATCAGAAGGAGTTTAACACACTGAACCGCTACAAGAGGGCAAAGCTGACTATTTTTTTAAACTTGAAAAGATTGCAAAGGGACAGTGAAGTGTTTTTTTTTTTTTTTTTTTTTTTTTAAAAGAGCCATGTCTAAACCCATCTTAATGGATATCTCAGAGGTGTTACCTCATCTTTTGCCTCCCCCATTTTAACTTGCCACATCTCAATCATAGTGTTTTTGTCTTTCTATTCTACAAAAGTTAATGTTCAGATGTTGGTCTTAGTCATTTGCCAACTAATTTTAAAATAAAAAGTCACTGCATATAATTTACAAAAAGGGCCCCATGAGGGTTTTTTTGGGTGGGGGGTGGGGTTATTTGGGTTTTTTAAACCTCCAAACACACATGGGCACAGATATGCAGTACTGTAAGGAAGAGGGACCTTCAGATTACACAAAATATATTCAGCTCTACAAAGGGACAGTTGTATTGGAGTTTTTTAGGCACATTAAGCATGCTAAGTGGCGGTGATCAGAATTCTCCTTTTCTGAACCTACTGAGGATCAAAGCAGCAATTATAATGGGATTCTGTGTCTCATTTTATAGACCAGAGTCAGATAGTATTTGGAACATGGCTGGCCTCATAACTAAGGTGCACTGAGAAGCAATCAACGGGTCAGTTTTGGCCAGTCCTGGGGAGGTCTAATTGGTGGTCTTTGGGATAACCTTTGGCCTTATGGATTTGGACTCTAAGTTAGAAGAGCCTACCATTTCAAATGCAATCACTATTGGACATGCTTTTGCAGACAGTCCTTAATGCTGAAAACACAGAGAATGGGTAATTCAAGAGGCCTTTCTTTTAAAATAGACTTTTGTGACCCACTAATTGTAAGGTATTGCAAGGTCACTTTGTGTCATAAAGTTGACTTCCTTATTGGTTGAAGGTCACAGAAGTAGTGGTTTGCGTTTGATGGAAATAGCTACAGCTGTGTCCCTTCCTGCTTTTTACTTTTTCTTTTGCTTTTTCTCGGCACGTGGTATCTCCACCATTACTTCTGCACAAAGATGTCTTCTGTTCATCCTGAACATTTTAAAAAATGCAGAATTTTATGTGACTGCTTTTTTTGCCTCACAATTATGCTGTGAATTTTACAAAAATTTATTTTCTTTTTTTGATAATTTATTGTACCAAAGCTGTTTTTATAGCACATAGATGTCTGTAACCAATAATGTAGCAGTTCTGCACTTTGACACAAGGTGTAACTAGACCATTTTTAAATGTCAGTTGAAAATTATGGCTGTACTATTGCTTAAACAAAACTGGAACTGTTGTTGAATTCATAGCCAATACATTTATAACGATCTGTGTACTGAACATAATAGATTGACATCTAATTCAAGACTATAACATCTGTTAACATTATAAATGTCTTCAGGCTTCTGAAGGGAAAAGGGACACAAGATCTAGAAGCTATGAAACCAGCAGTAGTTTCTTGTATTCCTGATTAACATTCTTGTAAACTTGAAAGTAAGACCTTGATTGCACCAACAGGTCCCAAAGTGTTACGATGAGTGAAGCAAAAAGCTCATGTATGTCCTGAAGTTAACAGGCTGTATTTAACAGGTGCCTAGTTTGAGGTTATGCTGCCTTAATGTAACACAGTCTGGCAGTTGCTAAATTTGTGTTCCCACTTAAAATTGACCAATATTTCTGAGTGGTCGAGTTGTGAGAATGAAGATAGATTATTTATTTGTCCAGGATTAAAAAAAAAAAAAGCCTAGAAAAGAAGCAGTAATCTACCTCTGCCAATAAACCCTGTTAAAAATAACTTAGCAGAACAGCATATACTTTTTATCAGTCGTTTCCATGTGGCTGACATGGTCAATTTTTTTTCTGAACAAAACAGGTTTTTATATATAAGACCTTGAAAAGAGGAGGCCCAATATGTGTAAATGTGAATGGACACTTGGAAATATCAGTTTTATAACTTTTTTTTAATTGAAGGATCCTTATTTATTTTGTATTAAAATATCAAGCCTGTGGGTGACAATTTTTGAACTCAACAGTTCACAGAAGTTTACAATGAATGAAAGGTTGTCATCTTGAGTATAGCAATATTTAAAAAAAAAGAATCCAATAGTTACTGCTGTCTTGGTATATAAAGTTAAGATATTTTATGGGTCAGGTCATTTTTTTTTTTTTTCTGTGCTGGTTGCCACATCTTAGGAAGCACCAAAAATTAAAGCAGTTTTGAAACCAATATTTACATAAAAACCATAAAATCCAATGCTTCTGCATACTGTGTTATGTTACAGTCCAGTTTTGTGTGCTTTACTACACAGTTTGGTTACAGGACTAATGTGCATTGTAAACATAAACAGCATGGAAAAGGTTAAATACCTGTGTTCAGATTGTAAGATCTAGTCCAGACTTGCTGTGTATATTGTAACGTTAAATGAAAAAAGAAACGCCCTTTGTATTATAGTCATGCAGTCTTATGTATGATAAACAGTTGAATAATTTGTCCTCAGACTCTTTACTATACTTTTTTTTTTAATTTAAAAAAAATGTAAATATAGTAAAAATCTTCCTATGCAATTACCCTGGTCCAGGTAATGGTCTGGTAGGTATACTGGGTATAACTTTAGTCAAATATGTAAAAATATTAGTTACATTGACATAGGCTTCAAAAAATTCTGAAAGTAAAAGTTGGAGGTTTAACAGATCATTTTGAGTTTTTTTTTTTTTTTTTTAAAGCTTAATACACTAGTCTTCTGATTTCTAAGTTTTTATTCAGGTGTAAAGATTAGATGATTATTTTTGTAGTTTGAACTATTTGAAAAAATTATTATTTAAATTTTCTGGTTACTTTCCCAAATTGACTGTGAAATTTTAGGCGCACATTTCTTAATGTGTTTCAGAGTAATTTAAGCATATTACTTTTAAAATAGCCAGAAAATATTTCCTTTTCTAGGACATCCATATTTTTTTAGACATTAGCTTTAGTAATAATTTTGGTCATGTGAAAAAAATTGGTCTTTTTTTTTTCCTTTTCTGATAAAGGCAGATTGGTAAGATAGTCTTATGTAAGACATGTAGGCAATTCCCTGAAATATTTGTTTATAAGTAACAAAAGACTTTTATGTAGGCAGTAGCATTTAAAAAAAAAAACTGATTTCTAAAATTCTGGAAATTGACATTTATGTTTATTTAATGAGCATTGGAAAGTAGTTCTTAAAGCAATTGGATTGTAAAAATTCTCTGACGTACAAAATTAATATTAGCTTTATCCTTGCCATTGTATTCTTTATTTCCATAATCCCTATGTCACTAAGGGAAAAACAAATAATTTTCACCTAGAAAGTAACCAAGGTTTTGGTGGGGATTGTTGGAAATGGGTGTTTAAAAAAATTTTTTTTTTGTTTTTGCGTAAACGCTCCTATAGAAAAATCAACAAAAGTAAGAAAAAGTTCTCTTCAATGTAGATGGCAATTTTTTTCTATCTCCTTTCCTTTTACCTGGCCTCTATTTAAGATCATGGAATTGAGCATTTCCATTGCTAATTTTATGATGGAAACTATAGATTGCCGACTGACTACTGATGAGGACACCATTCACACTTATTTTAAAGAAATTATATTTTATTGAGATAAAATAGCACGCACAGATTATGGTATATTAAAATCTCCTTGGGACATCTCTTAGGATATGATTTGGGGCAAATGAATTAAAAAATTCTGCTTCCTTTAAGTTTTAACACTGGAAATAGTTAACCGATACTTTACATTTGCTGAAATGAAAAAAAAAAACTCATCAAAACATTTTCCAATAAAATTGCCCTTTCTACCATTTAAGTTATAAATGTATGTAATACTCTATATTTGTGTATTATATGTATACATATATACATACAATATAATGTGACATTTGGACCAGAGCTGTGATTTCATTTACTCACCTCTTGGTGAGTAAAGTCCTTCTCTCAGTAAAAGCAACACCTGCTTTTCAGGCAGTTTTTAACGAGTATGTCCCACAATCCCAGGATTTCCTGACTTTGAAGGCAATTCTCTTTTATACTACACAATGCTGCCTCTACCAGGTCCACATAGGAATCAAAATAACAAAGAAGTTCAAGTAAATAGAAAACCCACCATAGATATCATGTGTTTATGGTGTGTTATTCTTTTTGATGAAAGAGCAGTTCAATTTATATGTCCACTAAAAAAAATGTCTTGTGACTGAACACATTAGGCATATTTTGAGGTCTATTTTTTATTTAAGGCATTGAATGTGATTGTTTTCTCAGAGGAATCATTAAGGTAAGTATGATTTCTCTTTATGTTCCACATTGGAATCGAGGAGGGGGGGGGGCAGTATTTTATAGAGCTTTTCCTTAACATTGGAAATGACATATTTGTGTTAATAGTGATTTGCTTGATCCATTTTTGTCTTTGAAAATGATTGAGTTACAAAATATTTCTTTAAACAGAAAACTATCTTCTTTATCCCAAAGAACTGTATTTTCTCACATTTTTTTACATTTGGGGACAGATATTTTCCCACTAGGACAGATGTTGACAATCTAATTCACAGAACTTTTGAAAACTTCAGAGGAGCTGAAGTGGTACATAAAAGGCCTCCTTTATTTCTACCGAGTTTAGTTTTTGATGGCTGATCCAAATCCAGAGGGGCTTCTGTACAACAAACCATCAGGATGGAAATTTTGTGGCACATCACATAATATTGTTGGAAAATGGTGGGTGGGTTATGACAAGAACAAAAAATACAAAACTGGAGAAGGAACAATCTCTACAGATATAAAAGGAATTCATTCTTCATGTGAAGATTATACCAAAGTTTATAACTGTCTCTTATACCTAGCATGACCAAGTATTATTAAATTTGTCCAAATAATACTTGATAGGATTTTCCAGATTGCCACATTTAAGTTAAATCACTTAAATATTTACGTACATTTTGCATGTTCCCAAAACACTGCAGACTATTTGGCTATTTTCAATTCAAATTTTTTAAATTGGGGGACCCTTAGGATATTAGATTTTTGTTTGAATCTTTATCAATCGTTTTGTAATCCAAGGTTCTCTCACCAGAAATGTACAGCAGAGGTGGGAGATAACACAGCCAAAGAAAGAATAAAATGGTATATAATGAGAATCACCAAAAGTCTCGCCTAGTAGTGAAAATTGGGAAGGCTAATAGACATCTTTTGTTAATGGTTCTCTAGTTCAAAGGTAAGTATGCTGAACTTAAGCGGGACATGCATCTTACAATTAAAACCTGACTAGTGAGAAACATTACATTTTTTGATTAGGCAAAGGGGAGAGCTCATATTGTGAATTGCAGTTGGGAAAGCACATTTGGTTAATCACTTCTCAGAGTTTACCCAATAATAATAACAACTCAATAATGGAGGAAAGGGGAGGGAGATATTAAATCTAATAAATGGAAACTTTGATGATTTAAAATATGTTTTTAATTTAAGAATATATTTTTGAAAGATTTGTGTTTGCCTGTAATTTGAAAGAAATGTTAATATTTTTAAAAGCATGAACAGATTTTGTTGTGTTGGGATTATATTCTGATTCTTTGAAATAGTGTAGAACTGGTATTGGGAATGATTTGTCCAAACAAAGAATAGATAACTTTCTACTACTTTTTGACTTAAACTAATAATATTTTGAAAAACTATTTTGAATATTTTCAAAAATGCAGTGCCTAAAAGGGTGATGAATGAGAATTTCCTAAGTGCTTTAAATTTTTTTGATATGTTGGTGTTTTACAAACTTTGTTTTTCTTGACTGACTTATTTTTGTCCCCAACAAATAGCTATCAGAAAGGATTGCTTTGATAAGCCATTAAATGGTTTTAAGTTAGTTTTAGGTGTGACATGTTATTTTATTTTCTACTCTGTTGCAAGTAAACAATAAGTGTGTCATATTGAATTCAATCTAATAGGATGTGATATCATACAAGTATTTTGAACATCACTGGGGTTTTAAAAGGATATTACAGAATAGCTAAAAGCTCATCATGTGACATTTGGTGTTGGTATAAAATATTAACTGGATTTATTATTGTCAGACAGTTTTCATTCCCACAACCTGGGGATAGTGATAGTAAGGAGATTATGGTGGCATTTAATTGACACTAGCAAAAAAAAAAAAAAAAAAATCAGAAGTAACATCTTAAAATGTAAATATTCTAAAGGAAACAATTTGGACAAAAAGCCTTAAGTTAGTGGAATAAAAGTGTTTTAAAATCTTGGGATTTGGAAAGGAATGGAAGGAGGTAGATTTGGAGACCAGGTGCTACTACAACACCCTTTAAAGCTTATCTTGAAAGTATTCCACATTTAGCCCTATCAGTTGAGTTCTATCCTTATTTATCTATCTGCCCAATTTTCACAGACATGAAATATGGAGACTTGGTTTGGGGCTTCTTTCCAAGGGACTAGGACAGAAGCCTTTCACCAGCTCTAGAATTAGAATATGAACAATGGAATTGTAAACCTTTAAAATGTTGGGGTAGATCTATATGTGGTTGCTTAGAGCCAAAAGAGAATGATGTTCGTGAAATTGAACTCAAGTTATTTGGTAAGCCTCTTGATTTGAATGTGTATTAATTCTTCACCTATCATTTATTACTGCTCATCCATAAAATATTTAATGCTTCAATTGGAGTAAACAGTCTTGCTAAATGGATATGCAATTATTGTCCAATTCTTCTTTGCCTCATCACTCCCATTATAACCAACAATTTCAGAATGGAAATTAATAGGTATAATGACAAATTTAAAATAACTTAAACTATGTAGAGCACTTTCCTCTGCAAAAAGCATATTGAGAACTAGTTAATTACAAACTTACTTTTAGCCATTTTTTCCATATCACCATTTCCATCTTCACAGATTTGGATTTGATTTGCATTCTTTTCCTCTACTCATGTCTCATGTCATTCTTCCTTGGCAGAATGGTATGTGGAGTATACCTGACAAGGGATGATAAATATTTTTTTGGAGCCTTGTACATGTAAATAAAATCTTTAATTGAAAGTAGAAAACTGCTTATAGGTACAGATATGAGTATTTTCAATGTAGTAATAAAAGCATTAGAGACACCCCAAATTCGTGGAGATAAAGGAAAGAACTATCAGTAAAACATCTAGCTTTACATATCTTTGTACATATGCACCAAGTATGGGTAAGAAAGAAGATGAATTAGATTGTGATGTCAGTGGGTAAATTTGAAATGAAAGATAACTCGAATTTGGTTGAATACAATCAATGTCTAGAATATAATTCCAGAGGGATACACCATATTTAGAAAGGAGAATGATTGGTAAAGAGGTAGGGATAGGGAGAAGATTGCATTGTAAGTTAAGAATATGTATGAGGAAATCTGGACACAGCCACTGTCTGCTCTTTCAGTGTTACCTGAATGGTTACATTTAATTTACAGTTCTCTTTCAAGAGATTGATTCTAAGTGTTCTGGAGCATGATTAAACCAGAACAGTGTTGTTCATTAACACTCTTATTGTCTCTCTCCCTTAAGACAATGCCAAATATTTTTATTGAGCATACATCTCTTTTAAGCCATTCCTGATATTTATGATCAAAGTAGTCAAACTTTGCCTGTTTTGTCCTTCAGGAATATTGAATTATTTTGATCATTCATTAAGCTTTTTTACTGATTTGAGCACTAAACATATAAGTATAAAGAATGGGCTTCATTTTTGAGACAAGTGTTGTTGAAAGAACCTTTAGGATATTACCTTTCAATGTAGAATAAAGTGACTTTTAACAAATAGTAAACTAGGGGGTATAGTGGATAAAATATCAGGATTGAAATTAGGAAAATTCATTTTCCTGAATTCAAAACTGGTCTGAGACAAATAGTAGTTGTGTGACCCTAGGCCAGTCACTTAGCCCCATTTACTTTTGTTTTCTTATCTGTAAAATGAGTTGGAGAAGCCATTGGCAAATCATTTGTTCACCAAGAAAATCCTAAATGGGGTCACAAAGATTGATTACAACTGAACAACACACAGGATGGAATCTTTTTTTTTTTCTTTTATGCCTTTTAGTCAACTGTATAATGTTAAAGATGTGATCTTTTGTAGAATTTTACTTGATAAAATAATCAAGTAATATTTTGCAAAAGGTCACATCTTTAACATTGTGCCATAAAATATCCATACAAAATACTTTCAGAGCATCTGGATTATTAAGATTAGAAAGCAGGTGGTTAGTAAGTTTATAGTTCTTATTTACTTTTTTCAGTGGTCTTTACTTTTCTCCTCCTATGCTTTTCAGGTATGATTCAGTCCCTCAGAGCTCTTATGATTGTGTTCTCTCCAACATGATTCTCTTCTTTCTATACTTTATCTAATCTAATTCTTTATCCCCAACTTTGTTTTAGTTTTATTGTTGGTTCATTTGTAAACATACTGAGAATTGATTTTTTTAATAATATAAGAGTCCAAATATAGTAATTACTTTGTCTTTATGATGAAAAGAGTTTGTTATAAAGATGTTTCCACATTTATTTCCTCTTCTGTTGTCTCCTGTTTTCATCACTAAATAACATTTCAAGGACTTGACTTAATTTAACTTAAGACTAGAGGAAAAAAATTTAACGATTTCCATATCAATCATGAGTCATTTTCTTTGTTAAAATGTTTCACTTTTTCTTATGTTTTGGTGCTTGCTTACATACTGTACACTTATAGATTCTTTTCTTAAATGAAATATTAATGATATAGAGAAAGGAGGCTTCCATGGAGGCTTCAAAAATTTGATCTTTTTTATTTCCTATTTCTAATTGCTGCTTCCCATATTTTCCTCATTGTTTTCATGCATTTCTATCTTGGAAACTGAAGTCATTAAGTCATAATTGTGTTGATTTAATTTTGAGGTTTATAGAGTTTTTGAGAAAATTTACCTCTTCTTCCTTTGCAACAGTTATTATTGCAATAGCTGAAATTTTCAAAGGTTGGTGGTTGGTGGAGGTGGGGATAGTAATTATTTTACAGATTTGTGACATAATTGCAATATGTGACGACCACATGGCAACATGAAATGTTTCTTATTTTTATCTTTATACTTGACAGTTCCTTAGGCTGATTTTCATAATGATATGGACTCAAATGTCTTTTCACTATTCTCATTATTGAACTCTGGATGCTTGCAATTTATTAATGTGCTTTCAACTTTGTCATCCTTGACGCTTCACTGTATATTTACTCTTTTGTTAGATAGTTTTATCTACCTTCACAACATATGTATTACTTCTATCCACATCCAAAACTATATTATAAATCCTTACCACTTCTTTCCAGGATTGTTTTAATTTGCCTGGGTTTCCTTAACTCCAATCCATGCCAAAGTGATTTTCTTGAAAGGGCAGGCCTCATCTTTTTACACCTCAAATTCCAATAGTTTCTGTAACCACTAATATTAAATATAAAATTTTCTCTTTGTCATTTGAAGACTTTTCCCAGTTTGTGTCTTTCTTTTCTTTCAGTCTTTTTACACTTTCCTCCACACACTGAATAATCCATTCATCCTGGTGTACTCTGCTGTTCTCACAGCACTTCATCTTCTCATTCTGTACCTTTTCATTGGCTGTGACCTACTCCTCCCTCCCTTCCTTCCTCTCTCTCTCTCTCTCTCTCTCTCTCTCTCTCTCTCTCTCTCTCTCTCTCTCTCTCTCTCCCTCTCCCTCTCCCTCTCCCTCTCCCTCTCCCTCTCCCTCTCCCTCTCCCTCTCTCTCTCTCTCACATACACACACTCCCACTCTTAAGCTTGACATTCTTTTTCTCTCCTCATTCCTGCTTATTCACATAACTTCTTTCAAGCTTCAATTCAAGTATCTTTTGCCAGAGACTTTTCCCCATTCTTCCCACATCCCCAAATTTGGCACAGCAAAATTCCATCTTAAAGGCTCTCTTTCAACAAAATTCTTGCTTTCATAACAGAAAGGAGTATCATCTTTGTAAATACCTTGAACAGTATTGATATTTAATAAGCATTTGTTGATTAAAGTTATAAACCTGACAAAAAGCAATGTGGGTTTATATACATATATATGTGTATACACACACACACACATGCTAGCCTAGCTAAAATACATATATGACAAAAACGTACTTTACCCAGATAAAAAAGTTTTGAAAGGTTGGAGAGATGTAAGCCCAATCATTGTTGGAAAAATAAGGTAGATTCAGACTCTTCAGAGAGGGTGTTTATGCTGATAGAATCATAGATCTTTAGGTATTTGAAGTATACAGAAAAGGGACGATTAATGGTTCCATTATGATTGGAACTTGAGGATATCAGTAAATTACAGATTGTCTAGAGCAGAGTGATTAAGGTAAAAGGTCTTGAGATCACAATATATAATAATCTATTGAAAGAAATGGGGATGTTTGGGGGGAAATATTGAGGAAGGGGTATGACAGCTTTAAATGATATGAAAAGCTGTTAATATGGAAGAAGGGTTTGATTTGTTTTGCTTATGTCTAGGTGGCAGTATTAGGAGAAATGAGTGAAAGTTGCAAGAGGCATATTTAGAACAGATATTTGGAAAACCAAATAGCAATCAGAGCTGCTCAAAAATGAAATGGACTACCATCTCTGAAGAACAGTAAGTTTACTACTTATTGAGTATATTGAAGGAGAGAATTCTTATCCAACTATAAAGACTAGAGAGAGCCCCTGCAGTTTACAATGCTGAGGCTCCGCCTAAATTTGATTCTATGTTTCATACTCTTCACCATTTTAATCCACTGAGTTCTCCATTATTTAACATTCCCAAATCCTGTTACCTCCATCTCTTCTATCTTAGTAATTCACCATGGTGATGAATATATCTCACTCCCTTCATTTTTGCTTTCCACTAGTATTCCATGCTAACCTCAAACTCACTATTCACTAAAGTGAATATATGGCTACTGTGTGTATCCTAGTTATTGGCTCCTCTTGCTTTCATGGCCTTATATTTTAAAAGTGAGGATTTGGCACATAACACCATTCTTGAAAATTACTGTACCTGATATATTTAGTTAAAGGTGTAACAGCAGCAATTACCTTTCAGAACATAACCCCTCTATGAATTTAATGAACTAATTTATAAAATCCATTATGAATTTAAATTTAAATTTGCTCAATTTATTTTTTAACCACTTTTTCACATCACAGCAAATCAAAATTTGTAGAATCAAGCTTAGAAATTATGAAAAATCAAAACTAATTTCTTGAGGAAGAAGCAAGCATTTTCCCAAACATTTGCTGTACTTGTCTTCCCTATTCTGTTATCTCAATGAGATCTAAAATTTTTACCAAGGCTTTTTTTTTTTTTTTTTTTTTTTTTTTTTTTTTTTTTTTTGTCTCATGCTGTTCATTTGCTGGAAGTTTGAGGACTTTATATTATTTCAGCTTGAGTAAAAATCAATAATTCTTTATATCTGCTATTAGGCAATAAAAATTGATTTTCTTTTAAAAACTTTTATAATTCTAAGAGCACTTTTACACTTCTCATTGCCTTCTTAGTTTCACATCTATACTGTGTCAGTGCAAATGATCTCTATCATCTTCCAGCTTTTTCTTTATTTCCGACTGATCAAGACCTTGCTAACCAGTGACCAAATGTAGGTACCTGTGTGTCAAGTACTAGGCCAGAAACTGGAGATACACTCTGTTCCCTCAAGAAGCTCACAACTTACTGGGGAAGACAAGAAGCAAGCAAATTTATACAAACAAACTATGTAGGAAATAGGTACTAGGAATTGGACAAAATTTCCTGGAGAATAAGGGATTTTAATTGTGATTTGAAGCCAAGGAAACTTAAGAGACAGAGATGAGAGAGAATTTCAAGTATGGAGGATAGCCAGAGAAAATGTTGGGAGCCAATAAATAAACATCAAGGAGCCCAAAGTAAACAGTGGGAAGTGATGAATTGTTTGGTTGGCTATCTGTCCTTCAAGAGGACCAAAATGACATCACCATTTTGGAGTTGAGATACAATTTGTCCAACTGTGGCTGCTCAGACCAATGTGAGCTGTACCACAAATCTGGCAGAAATAGTCCTACATGACTGGAGTGGAAACATCTCTAACTTTGTGCATCTCACATTTCTTTGATGCTATTGCAATTCTGCTTTGCTCGTAAAGCACAGCACCTTCTTTGATGGGGGCACACCATACTGTGGGCACACACAGCATCTCCTGTGTCATGCAGTCAATTCCAGAGTTCTTTAGAGACCTTGAGAGTGGCTTTGGATCACTTTTTCTAACCTCCATGTGAGCCCTTGCTTTCTGTGAGTTTCCCGTAAAAGAGTCTTTTAGGCAAGCACAAATTGTGGCCACCTCATCAGAGTTGGACACTTCAAATAGAAGCAATTCAATTTCCTGGCATGGCGTTGGAACTGGTCCGAGTTTCAGAGATGTGCAGCAGAGTGGTCCACACAGTAGCTCAGTAGACCTTCAGTATGGGACTTCCTCTGGAGCCTCCCCAGTCCTGAGATATTTCTGGCAATACATGCATCTGTCTCCTCATTGTGTACGTGCAGAGTCAAGTGACCTGATCCACAGCTTTTCTCCATCTGCTGAAACTGACGGTTCCACGTGTGGATGGCATGGCGCTGGTGCTGGAAATCCTCTGTGTCCTTGGTGTTAGTTGTCGGGCCCAAACTGGCACAGGTGCAGAACTGATCTGTACTTTGTGGCATCTCAGCCTCGGCTCCTGTGAAGCATGGTCATCTAGTGACACTCCCTCCTGCTAGTCTTGGCTTATAACCAAGGAAGAAGGGTGGAAAGAGGGGCGAGGGGCAAAGGCCTTGAGATACCCAGCAGAAAGTTGTGTTTTTGATCCCAGAGGTGATGGCAAGTTGGTAGAGTGGAGTTCACAGGAAGGTTGAGGAGATATGACATGATCAGACCTAGATTAAGGGAAATAACTGACTGGATGGTAGTGGGGAGAGACACAAGGCAAGCCTATCTATTGATGCTGATACAACAGTACAAGCATGAGGTGATAAAAGATGTGCCCCATATTAGTAACAGTATCAGAGGACATTAGGGAGCTATATTTGAAGGCTATTATGAAGGTGAAATCCATCTTAGTAGAAGACTGCATAATGAAGAATGAAAGATAGTTAAGAGAATCTAAGATGGCACCTAGCTTCAGCCTGAGGTACCTCTGATAATAGTTTGGAAGGAAACAAGGGTTTGTGGGGAGGGATAAAGAGTTTTGGATATACTGGGCTTTCAGATATGCAAGGCTGAAGTCAGCAAAAATTGGAGATCAGGACAGGTAGATTTTGAAAATTATTTGCATGGAAATAATAAAGCCATGGAGTTGGTGAGATTAAGGGTTAGGACAGAATTCTGTGAGACACCTACAAGTAGTGACTATGACCTTGGATGAGCAGAAATTACCTGATATGAGAACCAGAAAAGAGTGGTGTCTCAGAGCCCTAGAGACAAGCATGTTATCAAGTAGAAGGGATGTAAAAGTTTGCAGAGAGATGTTAAGGAAAAATGAGGATTGAAAAAAAGCCATTGGATTTGGCAAAGTCATTGGTAACTTTGGAAAAACAGTTTCCCCTGAATGATGAGGTCTGAAGCTGGATTGTAAGGAGTTAAAAGAGTAAAAGTAGAGATACCTATCAGGAAAAATATAGGATATTAGATAGTAGGAATATAATGATCAAATGAGGGCTTTTTTGAGGATTCTTGGAGACATGGGTTTGCTTGTAGGCATTAGGGAAGGAGTCAGTAGCTGGTAAAATTGCAGATAATGGTAGAGTAGGGATGTGGAGAGGGAAATCTATAATAAAGGAGATGGGGTGGAATGAGATCACTTGTGCATGTTGAGGAATTTGCTTAGATAAAGCATAGAATCACCTCTTCCTGTGTGAGAGCAGGGGTGAAACAGTGACAGAAGACATCTATTTGAATGTTAGAAAGAAGAAGGGAGAATAAGGAGTTCTTGGCAAATGAAAAGGAACTTTGGGAGATTTGAGGAGAGATTTAAAAAAAAAAAAGATTTGAAAGAACCATTAAGGAGAGTGCATAATGCATAAATGTAAATCAGGAAAAATTGTTATCCAGCAGGAAGAATCTAGACTGAGAATAGGGTAGCATAATTTTGAGTGACTTTCTCTACCTTTCAGAAGCATATACATATAGGAGTACATAGGAAAAAAGGTAGTAGTTGATGAAGTGATCCAAAGCAGAAAATTGGGAGGGTACAAATCAGCAATAGGAGAAAAGAGCTACAGAATTGTACCTTGGTACAATTCAATTCAATGCTTCACTTTTCCTTTACTGGTATTTTCCCCCTCACTCACCTTTTTGCGCTTCCAAATCATATCTCAATACATCTTCTGAATAAGTTTCTCATTTAATTTCCCCTTTGTAAATAAGCCCAAATTTTCTTATCCAACTGAAATATATTACACAAATTTTGTTGTTGTCTGACTCTTTGCAACAACCCCATTTGTTTTTTTTTTTTTGTTTGTTTGTTTGTTTGTTTTTCAGGGAGGAGTGGCAAAGACACTGCAATGATTTATCATTTTCTTCTCTAGCTCATTTATGGATGGCAAAACTTAGACAAACAGAGTTAATAAGTTACTTGCTCAGGATTACACAGGAGAGTTTGAGGCCATATTCAAACTCATGAAAATGAGTTCCTGATTGTAGGCCTGGTACTGTATCGAGACACTTAGTGTTCCCCCCTATAAACATTTTACTTTCCCTTTAGTTCAATTGAAATTTTCAGGTTTTACACACAGTTCATTTTGGCAAGAAAATTTCTTCCAATTAGAGAACTTGCAAATGAAGGGTCTTTTAGTTTCAGGTTACTCTGAATCTTATTTAGTTAATTCTGCCAAAACATTCTCATAGACCCCAGTTGTTCATTTTTAAAGTATTTTGCATTTTAAAATTATTTTGTTACTTTTAATCCCAAAAGTCTTTTTCTTTCCAAGATGGAGAGAATTAATCCTAGCTGGTTGTCCAACAACAGAAAAGACCTACAAAACCACTTAACTTTAAAACTTTTTTTTTTTTTTTTTTTTTTTTTTTTTTTTTTTTGCTTTAAAACTTTTAAACTGGTATTAGTTTCATTAGGATTGAGCCTTCTCTAGTCTATAAAAATCCCCTTTCCCCCTTATACTAAAGCACTACAAATATTTACTCTCCAGGGAAAAGAGAGAGTAATAGGGAAGTTTGGGTGGGTGGTTGTAAATTCCACAGTCTTTACTTTTAACTGTCCTAAGGAGCTGTACTCCCAAACCCAATAGGATATTTAAACCACATCTCAATAATAATTCGAAAGTCCATATTAAGCAGATTATATTTCAGTCACAAATATAGTGTCTGATTAGTTTATAATTTCTGCACATGAGAAAGGAACTTCTCTAGTCTCTTATTGCATTCCCAATTTAGCCAGAATTAGGAACACAATGATGAGACCATATCTTCTAAAAGTTTTGAAACTTTCAGCAGAAATATTCTCATTTTTCTCATTCTTTTTCCTTTGGCTGAAAAAGTCAGTGGTTTTTTTTTTTTTGTTTGTTTGTTTGTTTTAAATCAAGACACAGGATACAGACGATACTTAAAATAAATTCTCTACAATGTAAACTCAAAAAAAAATTTATTCTTCTTCACTCCCCCTCCAAAACCATTACTAGCAAATGGAAGGGTTGGTTTTTTTAAACATTTATTTAAAATTTTAAGTTCCAAATTCTATCCCTCTTTGCTCCTTCCCTGAGATGATAACAATCACTTATAGGTTATACATATGCAATTATGTAAAACATTTTCATGTTAGTCGTTTTGTATTAGAAGAGTCAAATGAAAAAAAAAATAAAAAGAAAGTGAAAAATAGCATGGTTCAGTCTGTATTGAATTGCCAGCAGTTCTTTCTTTGAAGGTGGATAGTCTGCTTCATCTTTAGTCTTTTGGGAATATCTTAGATCATTGTATTGCTGAAAGTAGCTAAATCATTCATAGTTCTTTGTCCAACAAGATTACTGTTACTGTGTACAACATTCTCTTGGTTCTCTCCACTTCATTGTGCATCAGTTCATGTTAGTCTTAATAGGCTTTTCTGAAATCATCCTGTTTGTTATTTCTTATAGAAAAGTAAATATTCCATTACAATCATATTCCACAGCTTGCCATTTCCAAGTTTATGGGCATCTTTTTGATTTTCATTTCTTAGCCACTACAAAAAGCTGCTATAGATATTTTTGTACCAGTATATTTCCCCCTCCACTTTTTTGGGATATTTTTGGGATATAGACCTAGCAGTGGTTTTGTGGGACCAAAGGGTATGCACAGTTTTATAGCCCTTTGGGCACAGTTTCAAATTGCTCTTCAAAATGGTTAGATCAGTTCACAGCTGCCCCAATGGTACATTAGTATTCCAGTTTTTCTACATCCCTTCCAACATTTGCCATTCTTTTTTTTTTTTTTTTTTTTTTGGTCATATTAGTCATTCTGGTGGAAAGTGTTCTAATTTGCATTTCTCATTTAATATTTTGGCTATTTCTTGCCTGCTCTTAAGTTTTTCTTTTTTTTTTCTAGAGAATTTTTTAAGCTAGCAAGAATTGTTTTTGCTTCCTCTTTGCTTTCTGTTTTCCCACTGTTATCAGTTCTTCTACTTAGGAAAAGGAACTTCCATAGATCTTTTAAAATAGATTTGTCAGAATTGAAACTCCTGCCATCTGGCTGTTGCCAATTAGATTTTCCCTCAGTATACTCATTCTAGATGTGACACAGGGATAGACTTTAAGGCTATTTTTTATATTGAGAGTAAATGTTGATCATATAGGCCAGAGGAGACCCCAAAGTTTGTTTATTGACTACCCATGATTGAGTTTATCCTCAGACTGAATTGAGAGATCCCTACTCTTAAGGATTGCCCTTGAAGAAGTTTATTGTTGTTCTTGTGTTTTTTTAATTGCCCCTCACAACCAGGTAATCTCAAAGCTAGAGAAGCATTTCTTGCCTCTTGAAGAGTATGCTTACTTACATTCTTTGCATCTTAGAAAGAGTAACATGCAAAATTCCAAGGTAAGAATGTACGAGAAAACAGAAAAACATGTCATTAGCTTTTTAGGCTACTGAATATGTGGCAGGGTATATATAGGGTAACAGGATTTAAAGTTCTCTTAGTCCTATTCCAGATACATACTTAGAAACAAAAGGAGGCTCTTCATTGAATTACAGAATTCTATTCCTGAATCACTGTGAACTCCTTGTCAAATAAAAGATGCAACTGCTCAAATCATATGATTTGAACTCTGTGCAACAGTTTGTCTGAGATTTTTAGGTGCAAGAGACCTATCGAAGGCAAAGTGGGAGACAGAAAACCAACAGGGATGATAATTAAAGATGCAATTCATGCTAGTACTACTGTATACCAAAGAGCCCAGTTTGTCCTCAAGCTGGGGTAAGAAACATTGACTGCCTTAATGCCAAAAATATCAATTTAATTTCTAAAAGTCTCTTCAAATTATATTCTAGCAGGCCTGATATCATGTAAGAAATTGAGAAAAATTACTCATCACCCTTCAAAAGCAGTTGATTCCAAGAACACTGATGTGGGTAAGAAATCTTATCTAGTAGGCACCTCAGCAATCCTAGAGTCCCAAGAGGGTTTCCTTCCCAGTAGTTCTGTTATTGGAGTTGCTGGAGAATTTCTTAACCCAGAAGCTCTAGTATCTCCTAGAGAATAATTCCTCCCATCTCAGTCCATTTTACTTAGAAATGAAGAGGCAAGGCTGAAAGATAAATTTAATTATCATCAGTTGATGAGGAGGTGCCAGGTGGATAGTAATTCCATAGAATAAAGAGAAATTCATAAAGAGGATTGTACACAGCTTCGTTGTTGTCCAGTTCCATCTGATCTTCATGATTTCTTGGACCATACTATCTTATGAGATTTTCTTGGTAAGGATACTTTAGTGGTTTGCCATTTTTTTCTCCAGTGGATTAAGATAGAAATAAAGTGACTTGGTTCATACAGCTAGTAAGTATCTGAGGTCATACTTGTTCCTGATTCCAAATCTAGTACTCTATCCACTGAGCTATCTAGTTGCTTTCTTATATAGCTTTAGAATGACATTATCCATTGTAGAAAGAACATGTCAAGTAAGACTTCCCAGCCATTTTAGGAAGATGAGTACTAGGGACAGGTGATTTATGCAAATGAGGTCACTCACATTGAATGCATCAGTAGCTGACTTTGTAAGAAGGAGAAAAAAAACACGGGGTGGGTTCTGATTTCCTCATTTGTCAAATATGGTTTTAGACTAGATGACTTCTAAATTCTTTTGCAATTTTAAATCTATGCTCCTATGAATCCACATAAATGAAAGGTAGGGAATGAGGGAGAAAGTTTCAAATGAAATATCCCTATCTTTGAGTCATCCTGTATTTGGAAACAAAGACACAAGATATGGGGGAAATGGTAACCCAGGTGGTTTCAAAATTGGTTGAAAGACCAGACCCAATGATATTTTGGAATGAAGTTACTGGTACAATGTCATAGTTATGTTTGGTTGGTCCTGTCCAGTTTAATATTTTGATCAATGGCTTAATTTGTGTTGTAGAAGACCTAGAGTGTGAGTTTGGGGGAAGAATCTTTTTAGAAAAAATAGCCTCATAAGTCAAAGAAACAGAATTATAGGGTTGCGTAAATAAAGACCCTAAGGCTTGCAGGGACAGGATAAGTCTTCCTGATTTCTATCTAACTTCTACTATCTTAGAGATTTCCTGCCAGAATAAGATTGATGAGACTCACCTCAGAGAAATGTATTAACTCAGAAACTCAGGAGTCCCCTAGATCTGTTTTCCAGATCAGTTGTTTTTCCAATGAGATATTTCACATTCTTTTCTATTTTTTCTTTCTCTCTCTCTCTTTTTTTTTTTTTTTTTTTTGGTTTTTGCTCTATTATATCTTGATTTCTCATAAGTCATTAGCTTCCATTTGCTTAATTCTAATTTTTAAGGAATTTTCCTCTTTTACCTTTTGTACCTCTTTTCCCAACTGGCCAATTTTTTTTTTAAGGCA
The DNA here is from genome assembly GCF_902635505.1 of Sarcophilus harrisii. Lineage (NCBI taxonomy): Eukaryota > Metazoa > Chordata > Mammalia > Dasyuromorphia > Dasyuridae > Sarcophilus > Sarcophilus harrisii. The sequence continues at coordinate 239,589,636 of NC_045428.1, forward strand.
TTCTTCTTAGCTTTTTGTATTTCCTTTTGCACCACTCTCAATTCTTTTCCTAATTTTTCCTCTATTTCTCTTGATTTTCAAAATCCTTTGTGAGCTCTTCCATGACTTGAGCCCAATTCTTATTTTGAGCCCTCTTATTGGAGGCTTTGGATGTAGGAGCTTTGACTTTATCATCTTCTGAGTGTATTTTGATCTTCCTTGTCACCATAATAACTTTCAGTGGCCAGAAACATTTTTTGCTGTCTGTTCATTTTCCTAGTCTATTACCCCGTTTTTAACTCTTTGTTAAAGGAGGGCTGTGTTTCCAGAGTGCACTGTCCCAAGTTTTGTGCAGATGTTTTAGAGATCCTTCTAGGAATCTGACCACAAGCCCTCTTTTCTGCCCTGGAGCTGTTAGGTGCGTCCCTGCCCCATTTAGGTGTGTTAAACAACAGAGTTCTGCTTTGCTGGGGGGCCCTGGAGTTAGGGCCAGGGCTGTACAGACCTGTTGTAGCTTTCTTTCTTTCTTTTTTTTTTTTTTTTTTTAAGTCTTGAGATTTTCTGTACCTCTTTTGTCTTCAATAAAGTATTCTTTCTGTATGATTTGGTTTTTGTACATTCTTGGCTAACAGAAACTTTTAATTTCCTAGAAAGTGTCCTTTACCCTAGTTACCTGGCTACCTATTCCTATTTGGTACACTTAAGCTCAAGTCTATCTTTGAAACATGCCTTCAAGATTGCAAAATCTTGGAACTATCCACTAGAGACTTATTCTTTGGACTTAGGCATAGTTGTGATCTCTCAATAAGAAAATTACTCCTAATCAGCCTCTTCTCCAGACCTGCTTTCTCAAGTATCTGCCAGAGATCTTGAGTGGAATCCTTCACTGTTTCAGTCACCCAACTCCTTCCATCCCCTTGGGCTAATGAGTAAGTCTAGAGAAACAGAATGTGACAAAATTGAATCTTTATTGATTTTTGATTGATGAGAATTCATCAGATCTAGTTGCCCCCCCAAATTTTAGTACTTCCTGGCCATATTCTTGTCATATTTTCCCTTAAGTCCCTCAAGTCATAAGGGACTTAACCCTATACCCATGCTCCATCTGCATCCTGTATCAAATCAGTGTGTCCCTTTTCTTGGAAAGTGTATGTCAATTAATAATCCTATGATAGCACCTACCATTCCTATGACTGATTAAACAAAAATAATCCTTCCTGCCACCATTTCTGTGGCATGTTCTCGTATATACTGACTTCTTCTATTAGAACGTGAGCTGGAATTAGTCTTGCTTTTGGTAGTTGTATCCATAGTTGGCATATATTTTATGCTTAACAAATTCTTCTTCATTCTGGAGGAAGATTATTTTTCCCCATTTCTAGCCATGTGCTTGTATTTATGCATATGTGATCCGCAAAGCCTAAAAGTCTTTATGGAATGTGTCTACGAGAAAAATGAGATAGATGGACAGCCTTTGCAAAATCACAAAACTGAATTTATCCAAATTTCTTTTTGAAAAAGAAATTTTTACTAGTGTCTTATGGCTATGAGCCATGAAATAACACAGGTTTTATAGAATTAAAAATGCTTATCACTCAAAGGAAAAAAGAACAATGGTCATCATCAGCTTACAACAAGTAATAAGGAAATATAAAGAACTGGAGTAAAGGATGTTATCAAATTATTGTGTGATTAAAAAAGAAATATGTGAGTAGTTAAGGGACATAGTAGGTAGAGTACCATCCCTGGAGTAGGAGGACCTGAATTCAAATTCCGGACCCATTTGCTTGACACTTAATAGCTGTTGTGTTCCTGGGCAAATCATTTCACCCCAATTACTTTGCAAAAAAGAAAGAAGGAAAGAAATGACAATTCATGTGCTTCACTGGTATTCCCAATATGGAAACAAAAAGTGAGGAAGTCCCCATAAATGTGGGGGATGTGAACAAGCAATACACAGAATGGGCAAGCATGGATGGGCTGTGATCTGTATTATTTTAGGGAATATCCAATTCTAGATGACAGACTCATTTTTGTCATAATAAAACACTTTCTAATATTAAAAGTATTCTTTTAAAAAGAAAATCTTGTTCCCAACATACGCAAGCTGATATTTTCCTTGGTGATCTTGCCAGCTCTCATAGGTTCTATTGTTCTCACCTGCATATAACTCATCTTCCTGAGTTTAAATCTGACCTCAGATACTTAACACTTAACCTTATTTGACTTGGAAAAGTGAGCTAGGAAAAAAGAAAAGAAAGTGAGCTGGAGAAGAAAATGGCAAACCACTACAGTATCTTTGCCAAGAAAATCCCATGGAAGTATGAAATTATTAAATATGATTGAACAAATGAATAACAACAAATCTCTTTCTTGAATGCCATTTTGGCATTAACAATTGCCAGATGGATTGTTTTGCATTCATACTCCATAAGCATCTCAAGTTTAATTATTGATACTCATTTTTGAAAAAAATTCTAAATTCATCCCTTCTACAATTTTCCTTATTTCTGTTGAGGAACATCATCCTCTTCTTAGTCACATATATGCATATCTATTGGTTAATTACTGCCTCTTCCCTCTCATGATATCCAATTACTTTTTTTTTTTTTAAGGCTTTTTATTTTCAAAATATATGCATGGATAATTTTTCAACATTGACCCTTGCAAAACCTTGTGTTCCAAATTTGTCCCCTTTCCCCCAACTCCTTCCCCTAGATGGCAAGTAATACAATATATGTTAGACATGTTAAAAAATAAATGTTAAATCCAATATATGTATACATATTTATACAATTATGCTATACAAGAAAAATGAGATTAAAAAGGGGAAAAAATGAGAAATAAAACAAAATGCAAGCAAACAACAGAAACAGTTAAAATGCTATGTTGTGATTCACCTTCAGTTCCCACAGTCCTCTCTCTGGGTGTAGATGGCTCTCTTCTTCACAATACCATTGGAACTAGCCTGAATCATCTCATTGTTGAAGAGAGCCACGTCCATGAGAATTAATCATATAATCTTATGTGTATAATGATTTCCTGGTTCTGCTCATTTCACTTAGCATCAGTTCATGTAAGTCTCTCCAGGCCTTTCTGAAATCCTCCTGCTGGTCATTTCTTACAGAACAATAATATTCCATAATATTCACATACCACATTTTATTCAGCCATTCTCCAACTGATGGGCATCCACTCAGTTTCCAGTTTCTGGCCACTACACAAAGAGCTGCCACAAACATTTTTGCACATGTGGGTCCCTTTCCCTCCTTTAAGATCTCTTTGGGATATAAGCCCAGTAGTAGCACTGCTGGGTCAAAGGGTTTGATAGCCCTTTGGGCATAGTTCCAAATTGCTCTCCAGAATGCTTGGATCCATTCACAGGTCCACCAGAAATGTTATCCAATTACTTCTTAAGTATTTTCATGTCTTCCATTACAAATATCCTTGCTTCTCTATCCACATAGTTTCTATCCTAATTCAGTTCCTCTTTGCTTCTGACACAGCCTATTAAAGTAGCCTGATTGCCTCCAGGCTATCTTCTAGCCCCCAACTTACTTTTTGGGGTTAAGTGACTTGCCCAGGATCACACAGCCAGGAAGTGTTAAGTGTCAGAGGCCAGATTTGAACTCAGATCCTCCTCACTTAAGGGCTGGTGCTCTATCCATGCACCACCTAGCTGACCGGCCCCCAACTTCTTAAACTGTGATAACGACACCATATAAGGTCTTATAATTGAATAAAGGCGTTGCAAAATTATGATTCACTATCATTAAATGTTTGATTTGTATACCTATTTTACATACCTTTATAATCTATGGTCATGTAAACAGAAAAAGGCTCGTGGGTGGAAATAGTTTTAACAAGCCTTAACAAGAACAATAGTTCTAGCCAATAAAGCTCCTATACTGCTGCCAAATTTGTACTCCAAACAAGTCTGACCATATCATTTCTTTACTCAAAAATCTTTCATTTCTCCCTATTTTCTCCAGAATAATAAACAAAATCCTTAGCCTGATACTTAAAACTCTCCACAAGGAGCATTTTCCTTTTTCCTTTTTCCCCCTTTGATCTGATTTTTCTTATGTAGCATGATAAATGTGGAAATATGTTTAGAAGAATTGTACATGTTTATTTTATATTGAATAACTTGCTGTCTGGGGGGAAGGAAGAAAAGAAGGGCAAAAAATTTGGAACATAAGATTTTGTGGATGAATGTTGAAAATTATCTTTACATATATTTTGAAAAATTAAAAAGCTATTATAAAAAAAATCCAAAATAATAACAACAATAAAACAAAACCTTCTTCCCAAATAAAACCATTGACCCTAGCCAGTTTGGGCCATGTTAGGCCTAGGCCCGTTTATCAGGAATTTGTTATTTATCCAGTTTCTTAACTTACAAGGGGACTGGTTGGAGATAATGTGATAAGACATTTTACCCCTCTTTTCAAACTGTTTTGACAATATCTGTGGAAACCTAACTTTTCATACTCCTCACATCTTGAAATTAACTTGGATGATTTTGCACATGCTTTGTACTCATTAATGAACATATTATACCTTAATAAATTAATAAACACTTATAAGTGCCTGCTATGTGCCAGGACTGAGTTACAATCATCTGTGTGTTCCTGAACATGTCCTCTGCTTTAACCTGTCTTGTATCTTTGTCAAGAAAATTCCATGGACAACATTGACATGCAATGGTTCACAAGGCCACAAAGAGTCAGCTAGAACTGAACAATAATAATGTGCCAGGTTCTTTTAAGCATTAAAGATTAAAAAAACAAAACAAAACAAAAAAACAGTCCCTGCCTTTAAGGAACTTGTAGTCTGATGGAGGAAACAACATGCATACAAATATATACAAAGCAAGCTATATACAGAAAATAATTAACAGAAGAAAGGCGTAAGAATTGAGAGAGGTTGGGTGAGGCTTCCAGGAAAAGATAGGATTTTAATTGGGACTTAATAGAAGCCATGCAGGTGGAGTGGAAATTGGAAAATATTTCAAAGCCGGAAAATGTTGTTATAAAGGATTTTAAATGTTAAACATTTCGTATTTGATCCTGGAGATAATAATTTTTAGGTGATCTCCCTATTAGATTTAAGAATCTTGGAAGAAAGATACTATTTTATTTTTTTCTCTAAATCCCTTTCACATAGCATAGTGCCCTGAATTTGATAGGTTATAAATCTGAATGACTGAAAGTACTCTGATGGCCTTGACAATAATAGAAATAATTTTCTAATAGTTAGAAAGAAGAATGGATTTGGGTGTAAAGATAATGAATTCTGTTTTGAACAGGCTAATTTTCAGTTGTCAATAAAATATCAAATTAGAAATGTCCAACAGGCAGTAGATGATGTGGAAATACAGCTTAGGGGAGGGACTGGACATTTCAGTATAGAAATATATTAAACTGGAAAAGGAAAAGTGGATAGATAAATTTTAGAGGAGGAGTAGGATAGATAAGTTAATGGCCATAAGAAAAACAAATTTAAGTGCTGGAGAACTGAATATAATGAGATCAATTAAAAGGAAAAGAGTTAATTTTTAAATTTTGGGTGGCAAAAGGCAGGAAAAAGAGAAGAAACAAATCATTTCATTCATACATTTTGTGTCAGATAACTCTTTAACTTGTTTGTAAACTTTTTTAAAAATTATTTTTTAAATAAACTATTTGTAAAAGGAGTGAGGGGAGAGAGAAAACCATAAGAAGAAAAAATAGAGGAAAATAATGATTACAACCATGAATGGGAATAGGATGAATTCACACATACAAAAGAAGAGTGTATACAATAGGTGAATTAAACAACAAAATACAAAAAGAAAATTGTTTATAAGAAACACACTTGAAATAAATTCACATAAGAATTAAAATGAGAAGTTAGTGCAAAATCTCTGGGCTACTTCTCAAAGGGTCTCATCCTTCCACACTGGTCAGTTCACAGTTTGCCAGCCTAGGTCTCTGCCCCAAGTGACTTTTGGTTGACAGAATTGCCACAGCTGGATGCTGAGTTCTTTCCACCACCACACCCAAGTGTCCTGTTCTGGTGCTTTGTCCTACTCCTGTTCCTCAGTTCTGGCTCAGCCATACATCTCCAGGAGTCTCCTAGCCTCTGGGAGAAGAAAGGAAATGGGGTGAAGAGTTGAGCTCTATCTGAAATCCAGATATATGTTCCGCCCCCTTCCCTCTGTTTCCTGCTCTCCAGCAAAGGTATTTGTTTATTTTGTTTTGTTTTTTAAGCACAAAATGCTCTCACCCTAGAATTGGCTTTTTATCCTAGCCCCAACAGGTTTTTTGCAGCCTGTAACACCATGCTAGTTGAGTAAACTGTAACCTGGAACTTGCATCTCTACAGTATTGAAAAGAGCATGGGGTAACCTGGGTGTGAGTAAGCTTTTTGTTTTGTTGCAAGCCTTGCTGCCATGTTTTATCATAGTGGGTGAGTGTGGGTTAGACAGTGCTTAGTGAACTCAGGGTAAACATTAATTGGTTCTGTTTCTTTTTTATCTTCTTTTGAATTTCAGATGTCTTGACCATAGAGACAACTGAAGTTTATTTTTGTGGACTAATTTCTGTTTGGAAGAAGTTTGAGAGGTAGTGGGGAATCATAAAAAATGCTATCTATATTGGTGTTCACATGACTTGGAGGTCTCAGTGGTGCTTTCTCCTGAGATAAAGAAGTTTAGGAGAAGGAAGGGATTTCAGGTAAAAAATCACAGATTCTATTTTTAAAATTTTGTGTTTTAGTTTTCTCTAGTATATATCATTTGAAATGCCCAGTTGTTAGTTGGTGATATGGAACTTGATTTCAGAAAAGAGATTGGGACTGGATATCTGGAACTGATTTATGAATCATGTATAGAGATGATAATTAAGCCCATCAAAGTTGATGGAATTTTTAAAGGAGTATATAATATGTGTTTATATATTCTAACAGGTTGATGATGGGTGTTGAAGAGAACACCTGAAGTTGGGGTATGGATGTATATTGATGATGAACTAACAAAGAAAACTGTGAAGGGACAGTTAAATGGAAGGAGAACCAAGAGGGAATAGTATGAGAACCAAAAGAAGAGAGAATATGTAAGAGAAGAGAGTGGTAATTAGGGTCAAATAAGTCAGAGAAGCCAAGAAAGAAGACGACTTCTAAGAAAAGACTATGAAAAATCATAATTTTGGAAAAAGTTTCATTTGAGTCATATTACAAGGGACTGAGGACTAAGTGATAGGTTAAGAGAATTTAAGAAACCAAGGCAGCTTTATCTAGGAGTTTGGTTGAGAAAAGGAGAAATAGGTCATAATTGTTTGAGAACATGGTAGCATCTAGTGCAAGTTTTCTTTCACAAAAATGGAAAGGCTTGAATATGCCTGAATAAGGTAGGCAAAGGATTTCTAGATGGGTTGAGATTAAAAATTAGGAAAAGACAATGTGCTGGATAATATGAGAAGGGAATGGGATCAAGGATTTAAAAGAGTTTTGAGAAGAAATAGGGAGGAAGATACAACTCATGGTGAATAGTTTAAATTATCTCAGTAAAGTCCATGGCAGAATCCTCAGCTGAGAGAGTGATCAAGAGGAAGCTGGGGGAAAATTGAAAGGAGAGGAGTTTGGTTATTACTTATGTGGGAAGTTAGGGAGAAATAAAAGGTTTGTTTTGATGTGATAAAAGCCCATTTGAGATTAAATAGCATAAATTTGTAGAGTACTTAATCAGCATGTGACTTCTTCAAATTCCATTCAGTGGTGGGTGAGGAGGGTTAGAGAAGGCAGATGGCAGAAATAATCCAAAGTTAAACATTGGTACAAGATAAGGCAAGATAAAATAAGAGAGAAAAAGATTTTGAAAGTATAGAAGAGCGTGGAATTGAATCTATTAACAGTAGGGCAAAGCCAAGCAAGGGAGGTAAATTAAATCAGAGCAAAGTTAATGGCTTAAGAAAGCATTGAGGGATATAGAGATTGGAAGCTATCATAAATATAAAGAATAGATTGAGGAGGAGTGAAGAATAGGGAGAAATGAAAAAATAGGAGCTTATAGTTAAATAGAATGTAAAAGAATTTTGGATTAAGGAAGTGGAACACTTGTGGGAAATAGTGAAATCCAAAGTATGACCATCTCTTTGTGTGCACCTGAGATGAAGTAAAGGAATAAGTCGTGAGATTTGAGGAAACTGAGGAACTGAGAGGTTAGGACATTTGAGAAAGCTTCTAGATGAATATTGGAGTCCCATTGTATACATTTAGGCAGAAGTTGTGGAGGAGAGGACCACAGTGGACCAAGGAACTTCATTTAGGAATGAAAGAGTAATGTTAGTGCAGGCTGCTACTATTACCTCCAGTAAGTAAGGAGACTGAGATCTCAAAACATTCTTTGGTCAGCAAAGACCATAATCTTTTCAGGAGAGATGTGGAAATCATGCACTTATTTACTAATTGTTTTTCCTTCAGAAAAGGATAATGGAAAATTGTGAGCAGTGCATGAAGTAGAATGAATAGCAAAAAGAAATACTCTATAGGAAAAGGAAAGTATAGGAAGCTCATGAGAGTTCCAATTAAACAAGATCATCTCTAGGGCATTTTAGGATCAAAATAGGAGGACAAAAAAAGATTAAAAAAAGAAAAAGACCTATAAAAATGTTTCATTGCCAAACTTCTCTACCCCCCCCCCCCCCCCCAGTGATAGTACAGGAATTATAGTATCACAGTCCATTATATATTTTTTTCGGGGAATAGGAATAAAAGTAGGAAATAATAAATTCAGAGAAAAAGGATTGAGGGAAGGTGGCCAAGTGATGGCGTAGCAGCAACAGAGATAAAGCAGGGAGGTATAAAGCTGCTTTTTATCATTATCACTTCCTTCCCTGTAGCTGGAGTTTTGGTAAAGAGCAAACGTGTTTGCAAGCCATTTAAATAAACTGACTGTACTAATTCCCCTTTTCTTGCCCTAATTTATTTGGGCTCAGCTCCCATTTCTGAGCTAGTTCATTTGCTCTGCTCACAGTTATATTATTCATTGACCTACTTCTTATAAATACCTTTGATAGAACTGAACATGTATATTTCCCTTTTTTAATTTTGCTTTTGGCTTGACTGTGTGCTGTGATAGCCTAGGCAGTTTTAGCCATATTATTGATTTAGCCATATTATTGATTAGGAAGTTTTTCATTCTGATTTTAGGCTGGGAATTTTTCTTCAACTGGAAGCACATATTTTTAGACATTTTTTATGGCATTCTCTATTCATTCTCAAAAACAGAGATTTAAAAGAGAGTTTGGGACTTGTCATTCCTTAAGGTACTGACAGATTTGTTGGAGGGGTGGAGAGTGGGGGAAGAACAAGACTAGATTGATTCTTCACTTTGACCTCCCTAAACCTTGCTGTATAGTGACACCTAGTGTTACATAATGGAAAAAATGATCCGGGACCATCTTTGAATTATTTAAAATTTTTTTCTTTGCATTTTGATTTTGATGTCATTCAATTCCTATTTATTTTATCCCTTTTAAGCAGGACATTTTGGGCAGTATTGTTTAAGAATTTGTTATAATAATTATAAGGGTTTTAAATTGGATATTGACTTTTTATGACTTTAAAATAAAGCTTAATAGTCATTTACCAATTCATGCACACACATGTAACTTGAATTTAAAGCTGAATTAATCCAGTTTGAGGAGGTTCATAGTTTTTAAATTTTTCTTTTGTTATGAATGCTTTGTTTTGAGATTTGTTTTTTCATTTATGTTTTAATTTCTGTTGCTTGTATTTGGAATTTATTTCAGATTTTTTTATGAGCTGAGCCCCAAGCACTACGAAAGCATTTAGAAATATTAATCTTTATTCCTTCATGAGGCCAATGAGAATGTCATCTTTTTATGATTGCCTTTATATAGTTGTTTATTGGAATATTGCCTGCTCATAACTGTGTTTCAAGATGCATTGGAATTGACAAATTTGTTTAGCAAATTATTTTTGTTAAATTTTATTTTTTAAAAACCAATAAACATTTATTTTAGCTTCCTCTTCCCTCTTCCCTACCACTGGGGAGGGAAAAAGAGAATACTTATAACAAATGCATATTAAATATGCACAGTCAAGCAAAACAAATTCAAAAGATTATTAAACTGTTCATACCCTTTGACTCAACAATACTACTATTAGGCCTATGCCCCCAAAAGTTCAAACAAAGAAGAAAATGATCTACATATATTAAAATATTTATATCAGCTCTTTTGTGGTGGCAAAAAAACAAAAACAAAAACAAAAAAACCTTGAAAATAAGTTCAATGTTCATTAGTTGCCAAAGAGTTGAAGAAATTTTGGTATATAAATATAATGAAATACAATTGTAAGAAAAGAGAAAAAAGGACAATTTCAGAGAAATCTAGGGAGACAAAAAAATCTTACAAAAATAAATATTGAATACTATATGTTATTTAGAAAAATAAAATACTATTGAAAAAAGAAAAGATATTGAATTATGAATTTTTTTCTCCCTTCCCTTCGCCCTCTCCAATACAGCTAGGAATCTGATATAAGTTATACATATACAATCACTTTAAACATATTTCCATATTAGTCATATTATGAAAGAAAAATCAGAACAAAATGGAAAAAAAAACAAAGAAAAATCAAAAAACAAATTTAAAAATGAAATTACTATTTTCGATCCACATTTAATCTTCTTAGTTTTCTCTCTGGATGCAGATGGCATTTTCCATCTCAAGTCTGTTGAAGTTATCTTGAATCACTGCATTGCTGGGAAGAGCCAAGTCTATCACAGTTGATCCTCACAAAGTCTTGCTCTTACTGTGTACAATGTTCTTTTGGTTTTGCACACTTCACCCAACATCAGTTCTTTAAGTCTTTCCAAGCTTTTCTGAAATCAGCCTGATCATCATTTCTTATAGAACAGTAATATTCCATTACATTAACATACCATGATTTATTTAGCCATTCCCCAGTTAATGAATATATGCTTAATTTTCAAGTCTTTACAAAGATAAAAAGAGCTGCTACAAATATTTTTGTACACATAGGTCTTTCCTCTTTTATGATCTCTTTGGGGAATAGACTAGTAGAGACTTTGCTGTATCAATTGTTACAAATTACTTTTCAGAATGACTGGTTTAGTTTACAGCTTCACCAACAATGTATTTGTATCCCAGTTTTCCCACATCCCCTTCAACATTTATCATTATCTTTTCCTGTCATCTTAGCCAATCTGATAGGTGTGCACCTCTCTATTTTTAAGCCAGTACTACTTAGCTTTGATCATTATTGTTTTATAATATTGTTTGTACCTGAACCTTCCTTTTTTTCCTCTTTAATTCCTTCGATATTCTTGATCTTTTGTTCTTCCAGATGAATTTTGTTATTTTTTTCTAGCTCTATTCAGATAGTTTTTTGCTAATTTGATTGATATGGCACTGAAGTAAATTAGTTTAGGCAGAATTGCCATTTTTATATATTGGCTTAACCTACCCATGAACAATTGATATTTTTCCATTTTGTTAGATCTTTTTGTGTGAAAAGTGTTTTGTAGTTTTGTTTATATTGTTCCTGGATTTGTTTTAACAGGGAGACTCCTAAGTATTTTATATCATTTACCGTTATTTTAAGTGATTTTTCTATTTCTGTCTCTTGCTGCTGAATTTTGTTGGTCATATGTGGGTTATTCTACATCCTGCAACTTTGCTGAAGTTGTTATATATTTCAAATAATTTTTAAATTGATGCTCTCTAGGTTTCTCTAAGTATGCCATATTGTTTACAAATAGTGATAATTTTGTTTACTACATTGCTGATTTTAATTCCTTTGATTTTTTTTTTCTCTTACTGCTAAAGCTAACATTTCTAGTATTATATTGAATAACAGTGGTGATGATGGACCTCCTTGCTTCATCTCTAATCTTATTAGTAAGGCTTCTAGCTTTTCCCATTATGGATAATGCTTGCTGATCATTTTAGATAGATACTGCTTGTCATTTAAAGTAACAGTCTCTTTATTCCTTTGCTCTCTAGTGTTTTTTAAAAGGAATGAGGCTGTATTTTGTCAAAAGCTTTTTCAGCATCTATTGAGATAATTATGATTTCTGTTGGTTTTCTTATTGATGTTGTCAATTATGTTAATGTTTTTCATAATATTGAACCAACCCTGCATTCCTAGTATTAATGCTACCTGGTCATAGTGAGGAATCCTTGTGATATATTGCTGTAATAATCTTACAAATATTTTATTCAATTTTCTTGCATTGATATTCATTAAAGAAATTCATCTAGAGAATTCTGTGAAGATGGGGAATAGGTTGGTAAATTTCAAGCTCTAAAGACTTCCCTGTAGAATAAATTTGTGCCCCAGGGCGAATATAGATTGGTGAAAAACCAAGATCTGGGACAGAACAGGGTCTTTCCTCCAGGTACAACCTCAGAAAATCTGAGGAAAGACTGGAGTCTGGGGATTAACCCATGTGAAATACAAACACCTCTAGGCTATCTCCAGAAACTCCTAGTGGGGAGCCCTGGGGCTAGTGTGGGTTTGGTTGGAGCCTCTGCAAGTACCACAGAAACTTTCGCCTCTTGATTTGTTTGTGGAGTCAGGGTCTGTCCGGGACAACTGAGTGAACTTCAGCTAATTGGGAACTCCAGGCACACTTGTACTGCAGGGATGTGGGCCTGGGTGAAAAGGAATTAGCACACTGGGAGTACAGAGGCAGTAGGACAGAAAGGCTCCTGGCTGTGGACAGTTGCTGGCAAGTGGAGCTCTTAGTTTGGGGTTCCAAATTAGAGGGGAGAGTTGAAGGGAAGCTTGAGGCCTCATCTCCCCCACCCCACTGTTAGAGGTACTTACACTAATAACTATTATTTTTAAAAAATGAACTAGCATAAAAGAAAGAACCCCACCTTAGGAACTTACTATGAGAATAGAGAAAACCAAAGTTCTACTTCAGAGGAGAACATTGAAGTAAAAAAAAGCTTCTACTCTAAAGAGTAATATGAAATGGCTCCCTGCCAGAGGGAATTTATAGAAGAACTTAAAAAAAAAAAAAAAAAAAAAAAGAATTTAAAAAGAAAAATTGCTTCATAATTTTCTTTCTCTGTTTTCAGTCTTCTTTACTTAGGTAACAACACTATATTTGTGTTTAATTGGGCTTCTTCTTTGCCTATTTTCCCAAATAATTTATATAATACTGGAATTAGTTATTCATTAAATGTTTGGTAGAATTCACTAGTGGATCCATTTGTTCCTGAGGATTTTTTGTTAGGGAATTCATGAATGACTTGTTCAGTTTCTTTTTCCAATATTGGATTATTTTGGCTTTCTGTTTCTTCATCTTTTTCCAAATAGTTTATATAGTATTGGAATTAATTATTCTTTAAATGTTTAGTGGAATTAACTCATGAACCCTTCTGGCTCTGGGGATTTTTTTTTTCCCCAGGGAATTCATTAATAACTTTTTTGATTTCTTTCTTCAAAATGGGATTATTTTAGATTTTCTATTTCCTGATTTGTTAATATAAGTAATTTATATATTTGTAAATATTCATTGATTTTGCTCAGATTTATTGCATAATGGGGCAAAATATTTCCTAATGATTGCTTTAATTTCCTTTTAAAAAAATTTTTGGATATTTGGTTTTCTTCTTTTTTAAAATTAAATTAACTAATGGCTTATCTATTTTTTTTCATAAAACCAGTCCTTAGATTTATTTATCTCTCAATAGTTTTTTTTTTTGTTTGTTTTGTTTTTTTGCTTTCAATCTTATTTGATTTTCAGGACTATCAATTTTGCATTATAAGTGGAAGTTTTAAATTTGTTCTTTCTTCAAGTTTTTGTTTGTTTTGTTTGTTTTGAGTTGTATGCCTACTTCATTGATTGGTTCTTTTTTCCATTTTTTTGTTGATTTAAGAATTTATAGAAATAAAATTTCTCTTAAGTACTGCTTTGGCTGTATCCCATAAATTTTGGTATTTTATCTCATTGTTATCATTCTCTTTAAGGAAATTATTAATTGTTTCTATGATTTGTTCTTAGACCATTTTATTCTTTAGGATTATTGCATTTAGTTTCCAATTAATTTTTAATCTATACTTCTACTGCCCCTTGGTGAATATATTTTTATTGCATTATAATCTGAAAAGAACACATTTTACATTTCTGCATTTTAAAAATTTGACTTGAGGTTTTTGTGCCTTTTTGTAGTCTTATATAGTCTATTTGTGTGTGTAGATGCTATATGCTGGTGAGAAAAAGTATACTCCTTTCTATTCCCATTCAGTTTCTCCCAAAGGTCTGTCATATCTAACTTTTCTAATATCCCATCTATCTCCTTAGTTTCTTTCTTGGTTATTTTTTTTTTTTATTAGATTTATAGAATTCTAAGAGGGCCCAGTTTAGGTCCCTAGTATAGTTAGGTCCCTGACTAGTATAGTTTTGCTGTCTTTTTCTTCCTGTAATTCAGTTAGCTTCTCCTTAAAGAATTTGGATGCTATACTATTTGGTGCATATGTTTAGTACTGATACTGCTTCATTGTCTATGATATTTTTCAGCAAGATATAGTTTCCTTCCTTATCTCATTTGATTAGGTCTGTTTTTACTTTTGCTTTATCTGTGATCAGGATTGCTACCTCTACTTTTTTTATTTCAGCTAAGGCATAATAGAATCTGTTCCAGTCTTTTACCTGGACTCTGTGTGTGTTCCCTTATGGGAGTGAGAGGGACTCATTCTGTCAATCCTCCAGATTTCTTGGACTAAAAAGTTGTTTCAACCAGGTTCCTTGCTGGTTCAGCCGATCTAGGACCTGTCTTGAAGTGCTATTTTATGGTTTCTGGGAGATGAACATGAGAGGGTTACACCCCATTCACTGCTAATGAGACAGCAAAGAGGCCTGTAGCCTTTAGTGCAGCTGAGGGGCAAGGCCCTGATGTCATTAGCATAGCCCATTGTCAAGGCCCTACAGACCTCAGCCCCAAGTGGAAGTTAATGACTTTATGAGGCATCAAGAAACAACAAAACAAAATCAAAAGAATGAAAAAAATGGCAAATATCTCATTAGAAAAACAATTGACCTGGAAAATAGAATTTTTGGACTACCTGAAAGCTATGATTAAAAAAAAAGAGAGACTCTGGACATCATATTATAAGAAATTATCAAAGAAAACTGTCCTGACATTCTGGAGTCAGAGAGTAAAATAGAAATTGAAAGAATTCACTGATCACTACCTGAAAGAGATCCTAAAATTAAAAACTCCCAGGAGTAGTATAGCCAAATTCTAGAGTTCTCAGGTCAGAGAAAATACTGCAAGCTGCCAGGAAAAAAATCCAAATATCATGGAGTAACTATCTGGGTGACACAAGATTTAGAAACCCTATATGAAAGAATAAAAGAGGTGGGAATTTGATTTTCTAGAAAGCAAAGAAGCAAGGATTACAACTAACAATCGTCTACCCAATTAAACGCAGTAAAATTTTACCTTTGGGGGGGAAAATGAATAATGAAATAGAGATAGAGAAATTTCATTTAAAACAATTGTGGACATTATAAAATATTTGGGGGTCTGTCTGTCAAAACAAATCCAGAAATTACAAGTATTCAATTACAAAACATTCTTCACACAAATAAAACAAGAAAAACACAAATTGCTTATGGGTTAGCCAAACTAATATAATAAAAATAACAGTTTTACCTAAATTTATATACTTATTCAGTGCCATACCAGTAAAACTATCAAAAATAATTTCATGAAATTCAAAAAAATAATGACAATTCACATAGAAGAACAAAACATCTAAAATATCTAGATAATTTGTGGAAAAAAATGTAGGAGGATTCTGGGAAGGTAGAGTAGGTCAGAAAACTTGGTTCTCTACAATATGTTTATGAGAAACACATTTTAAAGAGACACAAACAGATTAAAATTAAGGGTATAAAGTAAAAGTTATTGTACTTCAGCTAAAGATAAAAAGCAAAAGGAGGATTTTGGTGCCTGAAAAATCCTGAGGTGGTAGTATTTGAACCTAGGGGAGGGAGAAATTTGGTCCCATGGAGAAGGTTTCCAGCAAATCTAGACAAAGAGAAGGTATCTGTCATGGAGTGGTTGAGATTCCCTATTATGGAGCAGTGTCCTTTCTGACATCTATATTAATTTGTATTATACTGAGAAGTGAGCCAGTGGAAACAAGATCACCTTAAAAAAATAGGGGTAAAGTAACTGAAGGAACACAATACAAAACAATCATAACTTGCATAAAATCATATTTTAGAGACAATTGGATGAAAATATAAACTTGATTCAT
Organism: Sarcophilus harrisii; assembly: GCF_902635505.1. Lineage (NCBI taxonomy): Eukaryota > Metazoa > Chordata > Mammalia > Dasyuromorphia > Dasyuridae > Sarcophilus > Sarcophilus harrisii. Next base: position 239,605,926 of record NC_045428.1, read on the forward strand.
AACTTTAAATATGAATTAATTAATCTATACAATAAAATAAAAAAGAATGGCAGATTGGAAAAGAAAACAAAACTGATTACTTGCAAGAAACTGATGATAGAACCATCCTTTACATATTGGTTCAGTGATCACAGAGGCACAAATACAAATGGCTATATACAATCAATATTGGAGGGATTGTAGAAAGATAGACACACTAATACATTGTAGAACACCTATTTTGAAAAACAAGTTGAAATTATGCAAATAAAATGGTTAAAATGTTCATATACTTTCTTAACTAAATAAGAGACAAAGGCAATTTCAAAAATATAAAATATATAATTTTGATTACTTGAAACTGAAAAATATCTATATAGACAATATATAGATTATATAGGTGTTTTATATATTAATTAGTAATTAGTAAGTAATTAGTAGAATTACTACTAAGAAGGGATTAAGAAGGGATCTTTGTATCTAGTTTTTCTGGTATCTATTTTGGTATCCAAAATAATAGTACTTAATATATGTATGTATACATATATATGTACATTGTGTAGCTAGTAGTCATTCCCCAGTAGATAAGGTGGTCAAAGGATATAAACAAAGATTTCTCTCTTTTTTTTTTTTTTTTTTTTTTATATATTTGAAATAATAGCAAAATTTATTGTTCTAATTTCCTGTTGATGAAAAAACAATTTTTTTTTTTTTATTTAATAGCCTTTTATTTACAGGATATATACATGGGTAACTTTACAGCATTAACAATTGCCAAACCTCTTTAAACAAAGATTTCTCAAAAGAACTGCAGAGTATTCATACCCATTTGAAAAATGCTTCAAATCACCAATAATAGGAGAAATAAAAATCAAAATAATTCTAAGGTTTCACCTCACATCCTGCAAATTGGCAAAAAATGCTAAAAGATAGCGATGTAAATGGAAAGAACAACACTCCCAAAAAAAAAATCAAAATTAAATGTAATAAAATTATAAAGATCAAGTGGGACTTGAATGAAAAGATACGAGAAAATGTTCCCATGGATGTTACACTTTGACCATATTTTTGGACTTTCTCAATGTTTCAGTCAGCTTTGATGACTTTTTTCTTCTCTTAAAAATACTATTTGTCATATGGTTTGGGCAGTGAAGGAGGAGGGATACATGATATAATTATGTGAGAAACAGAAAACATCAGTAAAAACTAAGTTTAAAAATTATATGAATTTATTATATTCTAGAGGCTACTCAGACTTTTGTATTATAACAAAAATTTCCTTTAGAGATGGGATAGGAGAAATGATCATATCAGATTGAACCCTTTGTATTATAAATGCCTCAGTATAGGCATAGACTTTAATTTTTTGATTAATTATAACTTTTTGTAATGACTGATCTTCTCCAAATTTCTCTGAAATTTCCATATGCATCTTAGCGACCCCTAAAGTCTAAGCTAAATCTAAACTGCTGGATGAAACTCACAAGGAAATATTTATAAGTAGATGGAAATATTTACAGGTGGACTATTTCTTTATTGTCAACAATACCTTCCATCCAAAAACACAGGCTTTCTCTCATCATGTTTTCATGGATTTTGTTGTAGGCATGATGCTAAAGCTAAGTATTCTCTTAGTTCATGTTCAGTATTGGGATGAAATGGGGCAGTCCTGAGGCAATGAACATTCAATAAAGGAAGCAGTTTACTTTGCTCACACACAACAAGTATATACAATGAGTATACACAGCAGGGATACTGTAGCTTTAAGATTCTCCAGATGATCCTCCATCTGGAAACACATCTGGTCAGTCAGTCATTAGGGTATAGCCACTTCCATGGTCTCTGATACCCACCAAGTCTGAAAATCACAGTTCACATGGATTGGGGGTTTCTGTTGGCCCTACGCCAGGAAGGTATTTTGGATTAAGTTTCATGAGAAGAAATTACCATGAAAGCTTAAGGAAACTGGGACCAAGGGAGATTGTGTGGAGGGAAAATTATCAAGATAAGAGGAGGTATATCAGGAAATTGCTGCCCACCACAGGTTTAAAATGAAAAATTCCAGTTCTGTATCCCAACTCAAATTTTATATTAGTGTTCAGAGAAGATAATCCATTCCCAGGACTAAAGCCAGCTGTTAAAAGAAAATCTTCTGTGGATATTCTATTGCCTTGAGAACAGGCTGGAGCAGAAATGAGCATACCTCATATGAACCTTGCATATCCCAGAACTCTTTTGTATATTTTAATGATCTTTTTTCTCTTTCAAATGGCTGATTAGTGAAACACTTTCCTTAGGGATTTATCTTTTTTATTTTTATAGGTATAACTGCTGTCCTAAAATCCATTGGCAAAGGACTCAATCCTCTCCTTATTAGTGAAGACTAAGGCTCTTTGCAAGGGAAGAAGTGGGGTTGGCAAGAGGAAAACTTAAGTCTCAATCATTCCCTTTTGAGAGACCCTTTAAGGATTTTTCAAGTGAGATATTTCCTTTCTGGACTGTTACATTTGGGACTTCCAAATGGGTTTCTTTGTTATTTGCTATTTGCATTTATTATGGAACTGGTTTTAGGTGGGAAGAGGGTTAAGTATTAGTTATAGAGCTTGGAATCCTGTTCCCCCAAATAACAAAGTAATCAAAAGTTAGATGGATTCTGATTCCGGTGATGAAGAAAATATTTAAGAAAGCAGATAGATATATTTCTAGTATGGTATCTCTTCTCTCTCTGAGGAGAGCAGTGTGGTAGCCTACAGTCAAAATCTGCTTTCCCTTGTGATGAGAATGAGTCATCCTTGGAGAAGGGTTGGGGGGAGAAGAGAATAGAGATGTCTATTTTTCTTCCCTGTGTGCCACATAAGAATGACTTCCTTGCAACATGTGGGCCTTATAACAGAGATGGGGCCCAATCTACTTCTCACTCATAGGCAAAGAAATAGTTAGCTGATTAAAATAGTATTATCTCTTTAGGTATTCAGTTTGGAAAATAGGAAAATATAGAATTTGGATTGATTTTAATGAGATTATATATAATTATTTTCTTTAAAATCCAATGAAATATAATTACATACATTTGGATATGAAATTTTAAAAGAAGTGAAGACAAAAATAATTTGAGAAAAAAGAATGAACTTAGAAGGAAAGCATTGTAAAGAAAGAGCCGCATCCTTCTTGTTGACTTTTTCAGTGGCAGTTGTCACAAGAATTTGAATATAGTTGGGTTTTAGAAACATATTGCCATAGGGGCAGCTAGGAGGTGCAGTGGATGGAGCACCAGCCCTAAAGTTAGGAGCAAGTTCAAATCTGGTTTCAGACACTTAACACTTCCTAGCTGTGTTACCCTGGGCAAGTCACTTAACTCCAATTACCTAAGCAAAAAAAAAAAAAAAGTAAGAAAAAGAAAAGAAACATATTTCTATAACTGTGTTTCCATAAAAGGTTTCTCTCTTTGGAGCCTGGAGAGCATTTAGTTATATGGGAGGTTTGTCATAGGTTTATAACTGGACATGATCTGAGAGGTCATCTATCTGTATTCTCATTTTACAGATGAGGAAACTCAGGCCCAGATATGAAATGATTTGCCCAAAATCATAGAGGTAGTAAGTGGTAGAGCTAGGATTCAAAAACAGATTCTTTGAATCCAAATCCAGTATTCTTTCCTTTTTTTCATGTCTATCCTATACCTAGGGCCCAATTATTACTTATCCTTAGAATGTGATTTTTATTTTAAGGTTTTACATTTCTATTCTATATCCCCAAGATTAGATTGAAGCCTTCCAGACCATTTTATTTAGGATATTTTCAGTATAAATAATTGGCACTTAATAAATCAAAATGTATGAAGGACTTTGAAAATAGATGTTCAAATGAAATATACTTTTGTTATGGGCCAGAACTCTGTACTTAAAACAAGGTTTCTTACAAGGTGTTAAATTAGTGGAATTGATAAGACAATGGTAATCTAGTTTAGCCTAGTGATTATCTAAAGATAGTGGAGCTGTTCGCACTGGACACTGTCCTTCTGGTGGGTTATAAAACCTGTCTGTTGGAGCCAGCGTATCTTTATCGAAAATTTAAAAATTAATGGTATAGAGAACTAAATTTAGAAGTTCTCTAGGGTTACCTGAAGAAAAGGTTTCTAAGGTTCCTCTTAAAGGACCAACTATCTTTACAGATATATCCAAACATAACATTTGTGCTTTATACTCTCATGATTTAACTATAGAGTAATCAGCACTCCTTTTCAGGCCACTCAGCAGAATGAATTGTATGCAATCATTCTAGCTCTTACTTATTATCCAGGAGATAAAATATAATATCTGATTTGACCTATTCAATAGGTGTGGTACAAAGAATTGCCACAACCCAAAAAAACTAGTTAACTAAATTTGCAGCTTCTAATATATATCAGCTCTTTAAGGAACTACAAGAGCAAGTGAGAAAGCATCCAGGTAAGATTTATATCTTGCTTGTCCACTCTCATAGTGGAATTCCAGGTCTTATTTTTGATGGAAATTCAAAGGCAGATAGCCTTCTAACTATGTTAGCCAGTACTCCTTTATTTCAGGAAGCCCAAGTATCTCATTCTAAATATCATCAGGCTGCTTGAGCTTTACATTTACAATTTGGGATAACAAAAGAAGAAGCTAGGAGCATAGTAAAAAGCTATATAGCTTGTCTTCCTTTCCATGCTTCTATGCTCCCTCCAGGGAAGAATCCTCGTGATTTGAGACCCAATGAAATCTGGCAAATGGAAGTAACCCATCATAAATCTTTTGGCCATCTGTCTTTTATCCATGTTGTAGTAGACACCTTTTCAGGATATGCTTTTGAATTACGAGCAGCCAAAGAGACAGCCTGAGTGGTTACTGAATTCCTTATATAAGCTTTTGCAATTATGGGTATGCCACAAGCAATAAAAACAGACAATGTACCTGCATATACTTATAAACATTTTGCACATTTTTGTGTACAGCATCAGATTTTACACACCACTGGCATAGCTTTTAATCCTCAAGGTCAAACAATAGTAGAGAGGAGAAACAGAGACATTAAGACACTCCTCCAAAAACAAAAAAATGGGGGAGCCACAGGTAACCCTAGAGAACTTCTAAATTTAGCTCTCTATACCATTGATTTTTAAATTTTTGATTAAAGATGCACTGGCTCTGGCAGACAGGTTTTATAACCCATCAGAAGGGCAGTATCCAGTGCAAGCAGCTCCACTATCTTTATACTTTTATTACTATCATGGCATCTTTTTATTTTTTTGAATTGCCTTTTAATTCTTAAGTCTCTTTAAAACTTTTAAATAGATAACTTTTTCTCTCCTTGACTAGAATGTATTCTCTTTAAAGACATTATACCCTAATTGCTTTTGACTGAGAAGCATCATTGAGCTATGGAAAGAGCACCATAATTGGGTATTCTATTTTTCTATCTTTGTTATAGTTCTATCTTTGTTGCTTGCTATTTGTATTGGACAAGCCATTTAATTTTTCTGGGTCTCAATTTCCTCACATGTGAAATGAAGGATTTGTACTAGAAGCATCTGAATTCTTTTTTCAACCCCAAACAGATGATTCTGTGATCCTTGTATCTCTTGTAGCATCTAACATGGTACACTAAGCACATAATATAAAAGGAACTTCATAACTTTTTGTTAAATTAGCAAATCTAAATGGGCTTTAGCTTCTTAAGAGTATGTTGCCCAGTGAAGTAGATATAATCGGCTTATATGTTTTTAATACTTTAAGTCTGTCTCATGGAGTCATAGACTATTAAAGAAGTGTTGACTTATTAATTTTTAACAATTTTGGAAAATATTTCCAATAGCTGAACCAGTTTTTAGGAACTTAACTTCTGTGAACTTTTTGTTCTGGTCCCCAAAGAATAGGAGCTAATGTAATGAGCCCCTGAAGAAACTGAGTAGGTACTAATATAGCAGCTTCTACAGGGCTCTGTAACTAAATAATAAATTTGTACAAATTTTTTTGTTTTTGTTTTTGGGTTTTTTTTTTTTTTGTTGTTGTTATTGAGACAATTGGGGCTAAGTGACTTGTCCAGGGTCACATACTTAGTGTATATCTGAGACCAGATTTGAACTCAAGTTTTTGTGACTATTGCCCTATTCATTGCACCAAACAACTGCCTGTAACATTTTTTTTAAAGAAATACTCTTATTATTTTTTTCTGAATAACTAGCTTAATTTTTTTTTTTTTTTTTTTTTTTGCAACTTCTAACTGTTGATCCTCATTTTGCTCTCTATTGCCAAAGAGAACAAGTCTGACCTACCTCTGGCATGACACAAATACTTAAGTGTTTCTGATTCTTTTCTTGTCCTAGCTAAATATGCCCTATTCTTTCAACAGATTCTCATGTGATATGGATTCAGTATCTTATACCAATCTGGCTGCCTTCCTCTTATTAATGTTCTTAAAATGTGATCCCCAAATCTAAGTACATTCCAGAAGAGATCTGATGAGTGCAGAGTACCATGGAACTATTACCTTCCTATTCCTGAAAGCTTCTCTCAGTAATGTACAAGTTTAGCTTTTTGGCTGCCTTATCACATTGTTGACTCATATTGAGCTGGAGTCTACTAAAATCCCATATGTTTTTCAGAACTGTTATCTAGCCATGTCTCCTCCATTTTATACTGATTAGGATGAATTTTGTGTGTGTATATCCCAAGTGCAAGAGTATCCCTATTGAATTTCATTTAATTAGGTTTGGACCAATTGACAATTTTATTTTTGGTGATCTTCACTAGCCCTTGTTTGTATGTGAACTTTTCCTTTTCTAAAATATGATTTCTTCCTTGTTCTTCTAGTTTATTTATAAGGTGATTTTTTAAATCAAGGTCACTAAATTTAGTGTCAGGTGTAAGGTGTTGGTCAGAATCAAATTTCTGCCACACTATTATTCAAATATCTCAGAATTTTTTAAAAAAAATTTTGATCTCATAGTCTAGTAATTAGGAAACTCCAAACTGGGGTCACAAAAAGTCAGACATTACTGAAATAGATGAACAACAAAAACAAATATGCCAAACATTGTGCCAAATGTTGGTACTATAAAGAATATTGGATGGAATTCACTTGTGAATCTGGCTCTGTGCTTTTCCTCCTTTCTTTGGGAGTTCATTTATGGCTAGTTCAATTTCTTTTTCTAATATTGTGTGTTGTTTAAATTCTTTATTTCTTGTTCTCTTAGTTGGGACATTTTATATTTTGTGTCAAAATTCATTAATTTTTTTCATGTTGTCAGTTTTCTTGTCATGTAGTTGAGAAAAATGGTTTCAAGTAATAGCTTTTCTTTTTTGGTCTGATAGTTCTGAAATTTAGCCACAATATTTCTTGGAGTTTTGATTTTGGGATCTCTTTCAGTAGGTGATTGATGAATTCTTTCAATGTCTGTTTTACCTTCTGTTTCCATAACATCTGGGTAGTTCTCTTTGATGATTTCCTGAAAAATAATGTCTAGGTTCTTTTTTTCATCATTATTTTCAGGAAGTCCAATAATCTTTAATTATCTTTTCTATATCTATTTTCCAGGTCTGTTGTTTTCCCAAGTAGGTATTTAACATTTTTTCTTTTTTTTTTTTTTTTTTTTTTTTTTTTTTTTTTTTTTTTTTGGTTTTGCTTGACTGATTCTTGGTGTTTCCTCGATTCATTCATTTCCATTTGTTCAATTCTGATTTTTAATGAATTATTTTCTTCATTTACTTTTTAAATTTCTTTTTGTAATTGTCCAATTGAGTTTTAAAATAAGTTGTTTTGTTCTATAGAATTTTTTTCCATTTCATCAATTTTATTTTTTAGGAAGCTATTTTCTTTTTCCAGTCACTAATTCTGTTTCTCAGGGAGTTGATTTCTTTATCTACTCTATCTTTTAATAAGTAATATGATTTATCCAGACCCTCTTGCGAAGCTTCCCTTTCCTTTTCCCATTTTTCTTTTAGTGCTTTTTAAAGAGCCTTTTTAATTTCTTCTATGAGAGCCTTGTGTGATGGGTTCCAGGTTATATCACCATTTGGGGCTTCATCTGGAGACTGTCTGCTGTTAGTCTCCTCAGGGTTTGAAATCTGCACTCTTTCAGTATAGAAGCTATCTATAATTAGAGACTGCTTTGCCCTTTTACTCATTTTAACAAAAAACAAAACAAAACAAACAAACAAACAAAAAAAACAACTGCAGTCTGCTTTTGGGGCAGTGTGGTATTACCAAGCTTCCTCAACAGACAGCAGGAAGTAGCAGTGAAACAGTACTGGGATAACAATGGCTGTGTTGGGATCAGTGTCTGCACTGGGATTAGTGTCTGTCCCAAGATTGTGCTGAGTCCCTCCCGGTGCTGGGTGGGTATGGCCAGGTCCCTTGAGACTCTAGCTTTTGGAGTTATAGTCTTTACCCCTTGTGTTTATAGCTTTTCTACTGATCTACTGGCTTGCTGCCAGGGCAGAGTAGCTCACACTGTGGTAAAGTTCTCCCAGCAGATTTTCTGCCTGTGGAGACCACACCCCGCCCCCCCTCCAGTCTGCTCAGTGTAGTTGCCTTCTGTGCTCTCACTGCCTACCTGCCTGATTCTGTGCCTGGCCTAGCTGTCCCCACCCATGAGCAAAAACAGACCTTTTCTGCTGAATTTCGAGATTATCTTCTGTTGGTAATGTGTCTTACTCCAATATTTGTGGGTTTTGACAGTCAAGCACTAATTCCAAAGATGTTTCATAAAAAGTAGTCTGAGGGTAAGGGAGAGCTTAGATAGCCTGTGTGTCCTCTCTGTCTCCATATCTTTTCACCTAGCATTTTTGTGAATTCTCCTTTTTTATTTTTGCTTCTGGTAATTCAATTTTCCTCTCTTTTAAACAAATTAACAAATAATTTATCTCATAAATTTTTTCGAAGTATCAACTAATTTGATTTCTCAATTCAAAGTTTTTTCCCTTTCAATTTTATTAATCTCTCCTTTGAGTTTGAGGATGTTTTGATATTTAATTGATTTTTAAAAATGATCTGTTGGTTTTTAGTTTTTTTAGTTACATGCCCAATTCATTCATTTGTTCTTTCTCTTTTTTTTGTTAATGAAAAGATTTAGAATTTCCCCAAAGACTGCTTTGGCTGAATTCCTAAAATTTTGGCACATTATCTCATTGTTATCATTATATTTACCAATATTGTCTACTGTATCTATGATTTGTTTTTTGATTTAATAGTTCTTTAAAATTAAATTATTTAGCCTCCATTTGATTTTTAATATTTTTCCAATGACTCTTTTTAGTCTAATTCTTAACGTGTAATAGATGTGTATGGTAATGATGGTGATGTGTATGAATGAGATCCCTTCTGCTCAGAGATGCAAGTATAAAAGCAAAAGAATTTGCTAACCCCCAAGTCTATGGCAAAAATAGGAGGTTTTATTTTTCACTAAGAGGCTCTCTCTTAGTGGACAAATGTCTTAATGAAGAAGTTTTGCAAAAAATAAGCTGGCAAAAACCTATTTTATCAGCAAATCTGGGGGCAATTTGAACTGATTATCGGAGCAAGATCTCCCAATTGAATGAAAATAGAATTTCCTGAATGAGAATGCAGCTCCCCAAAAGATCAATGGAAGTTGATTTGCCCTTGAATGATACTGCTTATCTCAATCTGGGAGGATGTGCCTTCTTTCCAGACTCTTTGGAGCCTGGGAAACCTTAATCTCTCTTACAGATCAAAAGGGGACAAAATTTCAGAGTAATAATTTTACAGATTAAAGGGAGTCAGTATTACTGTTTTCCATTATTTGTTTGGCAGGTTTTTATCCCTTAATATGGTCTAATTTTTGTAGATGTTCCATGCATAGCTAAGAAATATGTATACTCCTTTCTATTCCTGTTCAACAATAGCCAGAAATTTGCTTTATCTAACTTTTCTAAAATTCTTTCAAAGTCTTTTGTTACAGGAGCAACTTGCTAATGGCTGCTGGGTATTGCTGGAGCCACCTACTAGTGTCTGCTGGGGATCTACTTCTGTCTAGCAGCCTAGATCCTTCATGTGAGAGGATGATAAGGAAGTCCTTTGAAAAGACTTTTGCTGATAAAAAAGGCACTTAGCTCAACTGCTTTCAAAGTTACTGCCCATCAGTGGTTCAACTTGCGTATATGAAAAAATATATATATACTTGCGTATATTTAAACAAATAACAAAACTGAACTAGACAAAATACATAAAAATTAAGAATGGTAATTGTACTGCATCACTTTCTTAAGGTGCCCATTTACCTCATTGAGTTGGTACCTGGCTTTTTCTCTGGACGAAAATATGACCAAGGATAAGCTTAGGGTGAGTGAACAAGATAAAGCCTCTCTTTTCAGTGCCGGTGATCCCAAGCCTGGAAGTCAGGCTTTACATTTCTACATTTTTACATTTTACAGGAAACAAGTGTTTCTTGTGAACAACATATTGTTGTATTCTATTTTCTATTCCATTCTGGTATCCTTTTCTGTTTTATCATATTGATGTGGGAACCCTGAAACTGACAGGGGGTGAAAGGGGGGAGGGATGGGGACCCTGAAACTGTCTTTCTCTGAAACTCCTTGAAGGAGAGAATCTCCTTGAACCCTTGCCTCTATAAAAGACCCAGGGAATCAAGATAAATAGCTTCATTCTGTTGTCCTGAAGAAGCCCACCCCCATTGATAACACTCACTACTGATTATGCCCTCTATTGAGTTAAAGATTAGTCTAGGACTACTCATTCAATTGGAAATTCTCTATTCAAATCGAAAATTCCTGTCGGATTTCAACTCATACTGTCCCTAGCCCTAGGCCAGTATCTGCCCATAAAAGTAAGTATCATCAGCAAAACTCTTTACAAAATCTCCTGTTGAATTAGGGGTTTTTGTCCACTAAGAGAATTTTTTTCTTAGTTAGAAAAGAAATAAACTTTCCTTTTATTGCCACATATACTTGGGTTTGTGAATTCTTGTCACATGGACCTGAGTCTCTCTCTGTCTCTCTTTCTTTTCCTCTTTCTCCAAGCCCAGCCTCACACCTCATCAATATGAATTCACACCATTCATATTCAAGTATGATTGTTAATTGTGTATTTCTCTTCACCTATTTTCTTATACTTTACCTCTTTTTTTAACCATTTTTTTAAAACCATAAGTTCTTACCCTTTAAAAAGTTTTCCTTTTCACCATTTCTTTTATGATTCAAGTTTTAGGTTTTTTGTCTCTTTCTTGCTAATTTAGACAGAAATCTCTCCTTGGAGCTGCCTTCATTTACACATATCCCCTTGCTCTCTTCTTCTTCCTTATCTATCCTTATTGATTTCAAAGTGTTTCTATACCTAATTTTTTATGTATGCAATTTCCCTCTTTTGAACATTTCAGATAAAAGTGAAGTTCATATGATTCCTGATATCCCTGTTCTTTATATCTTTTAGTTTTCATCTTAATTCCTCCCCTGTCTTCCTTCAGCATCACCAATACATAACAAAACTGCTTCTGATTTCTTGGTCTCATTTGATTACTTATATGATACTTGATGAAAAACTAAATGGGTTTCTAGTCATATGAAAAAAAATGCTCTAAATCACAATTAGTCAGAGAAATACAAATTAAGACAACTCTTAGGTATCATTACACATCTCTCAGATTGGCTAAAATGACAGGAAAAGATAATGATGAATGTTGGAGGAGATGTGGGAAAACTGGGCCATTACTATATTGTTGGTGGAGTTGTGAACTGATTGAACTGTTGAGGTGTGAGAAATGAGGTGTAAGATTTACCCTGACAGATATGGAGTCCCCAGGCTGGTGTCACAGGTTTTTTTTGTGAAAGAATTCATAGTCCCGATCTGCAGGCGAGATTTTTGGCAATAAATGAGTTTATTACACTGAGAAACTATTTCTCAGTGGGCTCTTCGGGATTAGGAATTGGTAAAGGTAGGTTTTTGGCAAAGATGAGTCTATACTGAGAAAACTTCCCAGTGGGCCAATTCGAGAGAGGAATTAGCATAGCTTTAGGGTTCAGAGTTTTTTATTAGCCTTATATGGTTTGAGGCTAGGGAGCTATTAAAAGCTAATTTTCAATTCAATAAAGGGTGGTGATTGTTTCCCCAGACCAAAGTAATTATCAGATCATTTTGGAATGGGAAATTCTGATGGGAACCTGATAGCTTTCCCAAGGGAGATTCAGGTGGGCGGGGATCATTTTTAGGAATTTCACCAGCCTAGGTGGCCCACCCCTCATAAAGATCAGGGAGGCACAGAATCCTTATTACATCACAACCATTCTGAAGAGCAATATGGAACTATGCCCCAGGGGTTATCAAATTGTGCATGCCCTTTGATTCAGTAGTGTCTCTACTGAGTTTGTATCCCAGAGAAATCATAAAAAAGGGAAAAGAACCCATATTTGCAAAAATCTTTATAGCAGCCCTTTTTGTAGAGGAAAGGAATTGGAAATTGAGTGGATGCCTGTCAGTTGGAGAATGGCTGAATAAGTTACGGTATATGAATGCTACGGAATATTATTGTTCTATAAGAAATGATCAGCAGGATGATTTTAGAAAGACCTGGAGAGACTTACATGAAGTGATACTAAGTGAAGTGAGTAGAACCAAGTGAACATTGTACACAGCACCAAGATTATACAATGATCAATTGCAAATTGTTAAGTATAAAGGTGGTTTGGTAATGAAGTTTAAAGTATGTGAATAAGGTGTTTGAGAAGTGAATCTCTTTTATTAGGTCAAGCATGATTGGCTAATCAAATAGATGACTTGAAGGGATTGGCAGCTTTGAAGAGTGAGAGAATTTCTATAATTAATCAAGTGGTGGAGAATTCCACTTTTAGGACTCCTGGTTAGTTTCTTTACTGATAGATGAAATAACTGCTGAAAAGGAGCCTATGGGAATGGTACCTCTACCCCCTGTCTCCTACCTCCATATCCCAGACTATATTATGAGTAACAGACAAAATGTTTACAAAAAGGTACTGGGACAAATAAATACACAGAGAGAAAGATAGTCATCTAAGAGATGAAGCAACTCTAAGAAATGACATGATAGAAGAATGCAAGTTATGGATTCAAGAAAGTCCTTCTAATAACTAGGACCTGTGAAGGGGTAACCCTCTGCAACATGTTCTCTACATGGATGTTTAAGAATGTATAGGACATTGTGTCCCAGATTTTTTTTTGGAGGAGTAATGCTTTATACCTATTATTTTAGTAAATATTCTTTTCTGAAAGCTAAATGAATTGTGTTTTAAGTTAACAATGGGAAAATACCTGTGGGGACTCTTTGGGATTATTCCTAGATTACTGAGAAGAGTCATAATGTAAAGGATAAATTGGGTGAAGACCTCTCATGGGAATGTGATTGAACTATGCCCTAATTGTGATTTGAAATTTTGCAATAATAAGTTAAGCTATAGCTAAAAAGCTGCAGGTGTTGGATTGTCTTGTTTGAACATTTCCCCTCCTGTTTCCTACCACCTCATAAATTAGCATTTAAGTACCTCTTTTAAAGGTGATGATGGATTTGAGAATTCATGTAACAGAATTATTTTATTCAAGAATATCTGCTTGTATAGCAGTTCTCTAAGGAAATTTAAATTAAGAGTTAGTTACTTACTAATATTTTGTTTCTGGGATAGACTTTTGTGTTCAAAGTGTTCAAGCAGGCTTCTGATTTATTTAATCTTGTGTTTTGCAGTTTGTACTTTGCACTTCTTTACTGACAACACTTTGTCTGTTGGGAGTTGCCCTTTCTGAGGATATTGAAATAAATTCCTTTTTGCTTTTTCTTACCTTAAGCTTCTCTGATTGTTTTTGTTATTGCTATTATCCCACACAAGGGGACTTGACCCACTAATTTAAGAGGGAGTTGAAGTAACCCAGACTAAGTGCTACATTAATGCAAATGTAGAAAAAACACTTTCACTTTACAATTTGAAGAATTTAAAAAGTGAAACATAACAGTTCTCTCAGAGGACAACAGAAAACAATTTTATTAGTTACATAAAGTCAATTAAAAATGAACATATTTTGCTTCAAGTTGTGAAGCATATTGTGGTGGGTATGAGAATACAAGGATTTTAGTCGGTATCTTGACGGAAATCTATTCCAAAACCCCTTGCCCCAGTAAGGAGACATTCATTCAGAATCATGTTCTGTCAGAATATGAGCAGACACTCTATGGTATTTTAGCCTAGTCTCCTACATCTCCATAAATTCTTAAAAAATTTACCTAAATGAATCAACAAATCAAAATATTAATTTGGGAGAAACTCTTGTTTATAGTGCAGTTACATTAAATCAAGTATATATTTTTTAAAATATTGGGTAAAGAATAGAGTGGATAGCAATTGTAGCATAAATAGTAATGAAAAATACCATTCAATACTTGCCACTTGGAAAATTCAGTCTTAATAACATTTAGTTTTGAAATTTTGATACTGAAGTTGAAGTATTGACACAAAATACATTGTTAAACTGCTTAATAATTGTAGAAAAATAGAGGCTGTTTGATAGGGACATTCTAGTACAAAGTTTCTGTGAAGCTTCCCCTTTTAAAGCCTAGAAAGCTCATGTTACAAAAAAAAAAAAAAAAAGATTTGGTAAACTTTCTGTCTCATACTACATTGATACCAAAGACACTGAGAGGGAGAGACATTAAGTTTTAAGTACCACAGTCACAAAAATAGAAGTTACACATGCACATGCCCTCAATGGTATAAAGTTTGTTTTCTTTTTATTTGTGCTAAAGGGCATGTAAAAGTTCAGTAGGACCCTGAGCTGCTCTTTCAACTCAGCTAACTAGGAAGATGTTTGAGAATTAAAAGTTAGAGGAGGGATGAACTTTTGATCACAGCTTCTTTTACTTTGCCCTAAAACCCAAAGCTCCAGAAATATTGATCCTTCTGGGCACTGTTGGTTATTTCCCTCACCACGAGGCACTCTGCTTATAAGGCTATCATTGATTATCATTCTCCACCATGAAATTGGTGATGGTGGTTTTCTTTCTGAGAAGCACACAATTGCTTTAGCATATGAAATGCTGAATTCTCTTTGCCTGGAGAACAGCCTTACATTTACAGTGTAAGTATGAAGAGAAGTATTCAATAGATACTCAATGCATTGTCATTCCCAGCAAAGGGAAACAGCCAACAGCAAATACAGCTTTGTTTCACTAAAGGAAAGGGCAAGAAAAAAGTTATCTTGGAGCAGACTCACCAGAGTAGGTGAAGACAGACCCTAGTCTTCCTCCAGAATTGTCATTTACTTTGGGGGAACCACACCTGCTTCTCTGTGAAGTCTTTTATGATAGACAAAACCTCCACCCCTACCCCAATATAGCAAAGGAATGTGTATCTCCATTGGGGAGGGGAGAGGAAACAGAAACAGTTTTGATCTCTTTTGATCTAGATGATGTAGAATCTCAAACAGTGCAGCTGTAAAAGCGGAAAATAAACACATCCACTGAATGAATAAGTATGATGGGCCACTGTGTTTAGGGACAGATAGTTTATAGATGTGAAATTAATGTGAAAGATCTGTCACAGTGCAAAATTTCCACCTGCCCACTAAGTTTCTCCTGAGTTTTTTTTTTCTTTTTGTGTGTGTCTGTAATTGTCACTTTATAGTTCAAATATTCTGTACAAAAAATACTTTAAAAAAAAGTGAATCCTTCTTTTTCAGACTAGGCAGATAAGATATATACATGCAATTTTAAAAATTAAGGCTGTAGTTCTTTTGTTTTGATTGAGGGGGACTTTGGGGTCAGATTTGTAACCTTCTACCCAATTCCAGAAATATTTTCTCAAAGGTAATGCAGATTAATAATCTAATTCTTGATTTGTAGTTCTTTCAGGGGAAAAAAATCCAGATACAAATCCTTTGTGACTGTCATATTCTTTTATATTGGTTTTATGTGATTAGTGATAGAAAAACATCTGGAAGGTGAAGGAATGTGTGTGAAGTAAAGATAGTTTTTTTTAAAAACATTCAAAAACCAATAAAATTACTAAGACCTTAATAAATGTCATTCATTGAATCTTTTCATGAAATCCTATAACTTTAGGTCTACCATGCCCACAACTAGCATATCAATTTTCAAAATTTTCAAATGATTATTCTGGAACTATTTGGACACAAAAAAGCTTTGAAAAAAATTTTTTTCCCCAAGCTATTATTCTTTAAAGGAAAAGGCTGATAAGATGTATTGATGGTTATGTGGGAAATAGCCTTATTCCCAAGAAACTATCATAAACCAGGTTGGTAGATGGATTGGTAGATGAAGACTGTTTTAGAATGACAGCTTTTCCTAATAAGAAAGATTAGTTTAGTAAATATTTTACAATATTCTGTAAATTTGTGGTGCTTTCTTCACCTCCTAATTCCAGCTACCCCCAGATCTATGGCTTTTTAGAAAGGATCAGTAAAGAAACATTGAGGTGATTTAAATAGCTGCCAGTGTGGAACACTGAAGAGAGGGCCATGCACCAAAAGGCCAGATAATTAAGGGGGACTAAAATAATTTGAGAAATACAAATGTTAAAACAGAAATTCCTACTATACAATGTTTGGTAGTTTTTTTTTTTTTAATTATTTCTAAAGTTAGGTGTCTAAACCTACATAAGTTGCACAACTATGTACATTATTTAGGTCTTCACTACAGTACCTGTGTACATGCTGGGTTTTATCACTAAGTGTGAAGAGAAAAAAAATTACATAAGGCATATGTACAGTGTCTTGTTAAACTGTAGATCTTTTAACATAACAGCTTTAGAAAGGCAATGCCCACTTTTGGCAAGCACATCACCCTATCTGTGAAATTTGCTGAAATATGTACAATTTAGAGCTACTTTCTACTCACTACAAGAATGATTAGGCACTAGAGATGGCTTTTCATGTTCCAGGTATTAAATATGACCCTCTTTTTTAAGCAACCTGGTATCACAGATCTCATGCACATCTCCAGCTAAAATCTACAAGAGTTTGAAAGTATGACAGTCTGAGAGGAGACCACTAACAGAGGTCACTGCCACTAGATCTTTAACTGCTTTGTGAAGCTCTGTGTTTGAGAATGGGCAGGCAGATATTTCACACCTTGAAGATTTCTTTTTCTTTTTTTTTTTTTTAAACACATTAAAATGAGGGAAAAAGAAAGAAATGAACAAAGGTTGTATGAGGACAAGGGGATGCTCCACCCAAGATTTTAAACTTTGGATTCATTCTCTAGTTTTGTCACATCACCATTTCTCTCTGTTTGTTCTTCATGATTTTTTTCCTCTTCAGTTTCCAGTTCAGCATGATGGTTGAGTTTGCTGGACACAGACCAACTTAGAGGCAGTTCAGCCCTGTTGGATAATTCTGCCAGCTCTTTGGCACTGAGAGATGGTGTGCTGGTCTCATAAGTTTCATGAAAGCTGTTGTAATCTACTTCATAGAAACCATCCTCCAGTGTCAGAACAGGAGTAAAACGATAACCCCATAGGATCTCACTGGTCACATAAGAACTGCGGGCTTGGCATGTCATTCCTGTGAAGAGAAGGAGAAAGCTTTAATACTTGTGAATGAGGACATTTCAGGAAAAGATGAATGAAATTTTGGTTTGTTTGTTTGTTTGTTTTTAACCAAGAAATCTCAAAATAAGAGAAGTCCTAAAAATTTTGGGAAACTCTGGTGCTGGCCAAATGGAATATTTTCATTTTTGTGGCAATATTACATTGTTCATACTTCCTCTAAAGAGTAAACTTTATGATATTTTTCAGAAAAGTGTATAGATTAATAACAAGTTAATATCATTTGCCACTGTGTGAGAAACATAAAAATGGAGAATGGGGGAAAAAGCGAGAGGGAAGGGGGAAGAGAGAAGATACTTTTCATGTCTTTAATAAGCTTACCTTCCAATCCTTTTTTAAAATGACAAAACTTATGACTTTTAAAATTCATAAAGTGTCAGTGTTATTCTTACAAATAGTAAGCTTTCCAGTAGGGGATGAATTTAATGGAAATTAAGACAACTCTGAGGTACTACTTCACACTTCTCAATTGGTGAAGATGACAGGAAGAGATAATGATAAATTTTGAAGGGGATGTGGGAAAACTAGAACATTAATGCATTGTTGGTAGAATTGTGAAATGATCCAACCATTCTGGAGAGCAATTTGGAATTGTGCATTGCCTTTGATCTAGAAGTCTCTACTAGGTCTGTATTCCAAAAAGATCATAAAAGAGGGGAAAGGATCCACATGTGCAAAAATGTTTGAAGTAGCCTTTTTTTAAGTGGCAAAGAATTAGAAATTGAATGGATAGCCCATCCATTGAAGAATGGCTGAATAAGTTATGGTATATGAATATTATGGAATATTGCTGTTCTATAAGAAATGTTGAGCAGGATGATTTCAGAAAAGCCTGGAAAGACTTACATGAACAGATACTAAGTGAAATGAACAGAACTAACAAAACATTGTACACAGTAACAAGATTATGTAATCAATTGTATTAGACTTGGCTCTTTTCAACAATTCAGTATTTCAAGGTAATTCTAATAGACTTGTGATGTAGAGAGCCATCTGCATCCAGAGAAAGGATGACAGGGACTTGTAGATCACAACATAGTATTTTCACTTTGTTGTTGTTGTTTGCTTGCCTTTTTCTTTCTCATTTCCCCCCTTTTGATCTGATTTTCCTTATGCAGCATGATAAATATGGAAATATGTTTAGAAGAATCGCACATGTTGTTGAATTATTTGTTGTCTAGGAGAGGGAAGAGGTGATGGGGGAGGGAAAAAAATTTGAAATACAAAGTTTTGTAAAGGTGAATTTTGAAAATTATCTTTGCATGTATTTGGAAAAATAAAATACTATTTAAAAAAAAAGTTGACTATAATTTCATTGTGGCCTGACAAAAAAGTATGTCTTTCTATATAATACAAGGTTTACTTGAGACAAATCTTTTAATTGAATGTTTTTAATAAGGAAAAATGATTTGTGGTCATAGGATTTATATATTAGAGATAATCTGGTCCAATTCTCTTATTTTGCAATGAGAAAATGACCAAATGAAGTTAAATGATTTGACTAAGATCATGAATAGAAGTAGTAAGTAGCAGAGTCAGGATTTGAACCCATGACCATTTAATTCTAAATTCCATTTTTCTTTCAAATAACTAACTAGTATTTTTGAAAAAAAAGTATCTTAGGTTACATCCAAGTCCTTTCCATATTACCTGGATTTTGAATAGTGTCTGTGTCTCATAGTGAAATCACTAGGCTGTGGAAGAGATAGTATCATACCCTTCATGAAAGTTATATGTTGTAACTAATAGCTCCTGTCACATAACCAATTATAAGAAAAATGTTTCTTTGTTTATGAATAAGAAAAGCCTTTGCAGTGGTAACTTAGTCTCTGGCATCTCCTTAACCCATCAAGGCAACTTCCTGCCTTCTTAGACCTGGCAGATTTTTTTGTGCTAACTCTGCTACACTCAAGCATGATCTTCTTGGAGAAAAAGAGAGACAAGGGAAGATTCTGGCTCCAAATTCAACCAGACTGAATCAGAATTAGTACCACCAACAGAGCAAGAGCCCTGTGTTCCACTAAAACTAAATCAACCTATTCTTTTGCAAAGCCAATGCTTGTGGATCAGTCATTTATAAAACCTTGATATTTAAAATTAGAATTGCTGCCAGCCCATTACATTTGGCACTGTGAGGAGGAGGATGAAAATGATTTCCTAGTTCCAATGAGGACAACAGGAAGACAAAGAATTGATTCTCTGAGTTCAGAGAGAGGATACACTAGCACAAGTTCTTATGGGGCACAAGAACTGTGGGCAGTTTTGGAGAAAAGCCACGAATGGAATAAAATGGGATACTCTGCCAAACCTCAGAAATTTGTGTGGTAGGTGTAGAAAAAAAAGAGATGGCGAAGTAGAAATGCAAGGCAATACCTCTAGGAATGAGAAAAATCTCCTGCCTCTCTGAAACATGAGGTTAACCCTTTAATCTTAGGACAAATTCAAGTTGATGCTCTGTGTTTCTCATAAAAGAGAAGTTTTTGATTTTATGTTTGTTCATTGTTGGGACTAGTGAACATATGTTGACAACAATACCTCTCTTCTGCATGTGATTTTCTGGAAAAATTTCCTTTTCTTGTGGTTTGATTTACCAAAGAAAAAAGATAGGTAAAATGAGAGTTTTTCAGCTAAAAGTTTCCAAACACTTATCTTTTCTTTGAAATCTAATCCTGGCCAGTTTGGAATGCAGAGATAAAAGATAGATAAAAGTTAAGGAAAGAGAAGTGCTCACCTTCCCCAACCAGTGGATTATGGCAGAATAAAACTGCACATAGACAATCTAGTGATTCAGGAACAATCTTTCAATTATAGATTTCCCAACTAGAACAGAAATCAATTTTGACTAGTTTTATGTGCTAAAATATCCTAGTGAGAATTTTGAAGATGCAGCTCTCTGGAATTGTTTACTAAAAAGTAGAGATTCTATGGAATTTATATACAACACACCTATATTTCCCCCTTTTATTCTTCAGGGAACTGGGAATATGTATTGTTTTATTTTATCTTAGGAAGGGAGTGAAATACAATTCTGAGTTTGTTTTTTGAACTATCTCTCACATTGAAATTTAATACTCTACTCCAGGCCCAGACTGCAACCAGAGCATTGGAAAGTTCTATTGTTCACAGATATTGCAAAGTTAATAACCACTGTGGATGGAAAGCTAAGCTGTTTTTTGGGATAAGGACAAAAGAAGTCTCATTATCTGCAAGAAGTTCTGTAGGAACTTATTAGCCTCTCTGAAATTTTGGCCTTGGATACATCACAAAACTTTACCGTTCTGTGAGAGAAGCAACTTCAAGAATATGTGTGGAACGAAGGAAAGTCCTTGTCAGTGTTTAACCAGAAAATGTATACTATAATAAAAAATGTATACTATAATAAAAAAAGATTCAGCTATGTTTTTTACTTGCTCCATTTGCTAGTTATAAAATGTTGAAAAATAGGGCAAAATAATGAAACAGCAGGTAGTTTACCTTTAGACCAGTAGGAGGAAGCTGAAGCTTTTTGAGTTTCTGAGGGACAATGATTTTATATGGAAAGCATTTCATTCCTAGACCATACACAAACATAGACACTCTACTTCAATATATTGAGAAGAGAAATGGCCCTGAAATCTACTAAGGAAAGGTACTCAGTAGAGACCATGCTTTCCCCAACTTCCAGGATGAAGAATAGGAGATCGCTAGACTGGCTAACGAGAGCATTTAGAGTCTTAAATAAGTGAATTCTCCAGAGTCTATTTTTGTAATAGCAGTTTTTGTAATTAACTTTGTACTCTGCTTTTTTGGAATTTGTTTAGAATGTTGCATTTAGTAACTAAACCATTAAATATTATTTTGAACTAATTAAAACTTCAAGTACTGGGTTCTCAAGGATGGGTGAGGTCATGGAATGACTGCTCCTTACCACAATTAAGGGGTGAGATTTAGTAGACCAAAGCCAGGATTGCATATTAACTAGTTTTAAGTGGACCCTCTGATCCAGAAAGAAATTTAAGAGGGATTTCCTTGGAATGTGGAGCAAATAGCATTACAGACCAAATAGTGATTATAGTATGATGTTGATCCATATTCTCTATCATGTAGGCAACTATAAGAGAAGGGTTTTTTTGTCTTATATGTAATAGAAAACTAAAGACTTTTCCTCAGTCCTTATTCTTAACTTCTGCATAGCCTTGGACACTGTGCAAATTCTTCCTTTTGATATTTTCTTCTCTACAGGTTTTTGGAGCACTTTTTTCCCCTCTTGGTTCTCTTTCTTCTTGTCAGACTATTCTTTTTTTTTTTTTTTTTTTTTTTTTTTTAAGTATTCTTTTCTAGATCTTCATTATGTTCACTGTAGGGGTTTGTTACAAAATGTCAGAAGAGGAACTCTACCAACTGGAATAATCAGAAAAGGTGAATCTTGATTAGTCCAAAGACATAGAAGTCAGAGATGAAATGTTTTTTTTACAGGGAACAACTGGAATGTCTGTACAGTTGGGGAATGGATGTACAGCTGGAAGAGATTAAGGAGAAAACACCAGATCTTTGTTAGGAGCAAGATAGCAGGGAGTATACTATCAAGAGAAAGTGTAAAATTTTACAATTTATACTACTACCTGAGGCAAGCAGGGAGGAGCACTGATAGCATTATCTATCAATCCTTTTGTTTTTAAGTAGGGCTTTTGTTTCTTGCATTGACAAAATCGTCATAACACTAAATTTTGCTTCCAATCAGGAAGCCAAATTATGATGTCAACCACCAAGATTGTATTTCCCTATACTACTCTATTTATAATTTCCCTCCCCCCTCACCCTCTCAATGCTTATTGGTAACCTAACTCCTTTTTAAGGTTAGCCCACCAGTCAATGGCATAATCCCTTTCATTGCCTTTTTCTCCTTGTTATAGCTAAATTGTAGGAATTTAGAGGCCAGTCAATGGCATAACCTCCCACTTGTCTTAATGGCATCTTACTCCTGATTAATTGTGAGTTCTGCTAGGGAACTTAGTTCTCCTCTTTCCTCTTAATTGATAAAACCACCTTTTTTGACTAAAGACCTTATGGATTTAGCCTGTTTTTTTTTTTTTTTTTTTTTTTTTTTTTTTTAGCAGTTTAAGATTATAAAGATTATAAAATCTTTGTCCTTTAATTTGGAGAAGGTATGTCTACAAATTCTTTTGAGACACCTTACTATACCAGTCTTTGACTCCAATAAACTTTTGAGGTTGAGCACCCCCTCTATCCAACAGTTGATGCCCTAACCCCAACAGAATCCTATTGTAAAGTATTTTAAATACTTGTGGATTTTGTAGTTTATTCTGTCCACAAAAGAGTATTAGTAAAGCTTCTTGTGTAAAGTTGTGATTTAAACATATCAATTTGGAGGAAGGTAAACCAGATAGGGGAGACCTGAGTGGCAAAGAAACCAATTAGAAAGGGCTATTGCAATAGTTTGGGAGAGAGGTACTGATTTCTTGAGTTAAAGAAGCTGTTGAATGGGTGGAGAGAGAAAGGATGCAGGAGATGTGGAAACTTAAACACTTGGCAACTGATTTGATTTGAGGACAGGAATGAGAAGGAAATCTGGGGATGATTGCTAAGTTTCAAATTTCTTGACTGGAAGAATGGAGAGTTTCTCAATAGAAAAAGGGGAGCTGGAGAAAGTTTAGAGAGAAACAAAAGAAGTTCAGTTCATGTTGAATTTAGGATGCCTGCAGACTGTCATGGGGAGATGCCTAGCAAGCAGTTTGAAATGTCAGTCTGATACTCAGGGAATATATGGAAGCTTGTTTTATAGCATGGATGTGTATGTGTGTGTGTGACACATACACACACACATACACATACATATTCCCCCATACATATAAATATATATATTTCAGATGATGATTGAAATCCTGGGGACCAATGAAATCATCTGTAAAGGGAAAAGGAGAAGGTAAAGGAAAGAACATGGACAATGATCCTTCAAGGATGACTGAGAAAGATCAGTCATAAGAATAGAAGTACAACTCAAACAAAAACTTGGGAAAGAAAATTTAATGTCCAAATATCAAAAATGGGACGAAGTAAAGGCCACTTGAATTGATAATCATTGGTAACTTTGTGGATAGTAGTTTCAGGCAAGTGATAGGCATAGAAGATGAATTACAAAAAAAAAACAAAACAAAAACAAGAATAATTGGGTGGGAGGTAACAAAGTGACAGCTATGATGCCAACGGCTTTTTCTAGGAGTTTGTGAAATGGATGAAAGTAATAAAACAATAGCTTGAAGGGATGGTAAGTTTTTTTGTTTTTGGGGGGTTTTTTTGAGATGAGGGATATCTGTTTATGCTTCTAGGCTTAGAAGTTGAAAATTAATGAGCTAGGTATGATTAAAAAAGCAAGTTCCCAGAGAAAATGAGAACACTGAATTAAAGTCACAAGTAGAGCAGTTATTGGCAAAGATAGAGATCATTTCATTTTCTGAGATTGGAAAAGGGGAGAATAGAACAGGAGTTGATGTTGAGGTGATTCTATTTATTATATAACATTAATTCTCTTGATCTTCTGTTTTCCCCTCTCTATCCAAGGCCAAAGTAATAGCTATTTAGATTTCTGGTAGTTCTCCTTTCCTTTAAAGCACCTCTTAGCCCATCCCCCAAGAACAAGCAGTGAAATAGGATATTGTGTTCAGAAAGGAAATTGAAATACAGGGAAGGATGCCAGAGTGTTGTTCTGCATAGTTTATCTGTATAAGATTTCTGTGATTTAATATTCCTTTAAGACTAGACTGGTTGCCTTTTTCTGAGAAAAGAAATTTTGGAGCTCAGTTTAAGGGAAAATATTACTGGAGATAGATCTTTTTCAAATAATTCTGTCTAACCAGGTATCCCTAATTTTGTACTTTTAAGTTGATTTATTAAATCCAAGTGTAAAACTTTATGACAATTATAGTTTATATTCACAGATTTAGCTCAGTATTCTAAACTGTTAAGATATTTTTTCAGTCTGATTCTGTCATCTAATAGGTTAACCTTCCAGATATTTCATATGCAAATTTGATTTGCACGTCAATTATGTTTTTCTTCAAGTCAGTTAAGAAAAAGGTAAATAGCAGAGGGCACTCTAAGATAGATCACTCTATTAAGACTTCCAACATAACACTATTAAGCCTCTTAATACTATAACTCTATTAAGTCCTTCCAACTTAACATTAGTAATAATTACTCTTTGGATCTAGTCTTTTCCATTTCAAATCCTTCAAATTCTCTTATTCCCTACATCTTTATTTGTTAAATAAAGAATGGCAGAAGAGAGATTGTAAAATATTTTATTAAATTGTAGATGAGCTATCATATTTCTTTAATCTAGTAAAAATGAAATGAGGTTAAATGGTAGAGTTTATTCTTGATGAAGCAAGGCTGACTCATTGTTCACTGTTTCCTTCCCACCAAGCTCTTTTCCCTTTTTCTCTTTTCCATTCTCCTTTCCTCCCTTCCCTTCTCTTTTTCTTTTTCCCTTTCTTCTCTTTCTCTTATCATTAGTGATTTGGATCACATTTCTTGTGGAGCACTTCTTTTGAGAACTGTGTGTTCATTTGCATTTGACCATTTCCTTTATTATTTCAGATGCATTAATTTTGTACGGAAGTTTTTTTTTTTTAGAAGAGAACATTGTATACAGTAACAAGATTATGTGATGAAAAACTGTGATGGACTTGGTTCTTTTCAACAATGAG
Source organism: Sarcophilus harrisii (assembly GCF_902635505.1). NCBI lineage: Eukaryota > Metazoa > Chordata > Mammalia > Dasyuromorphia > Dasyuridae > Sarcophilus > Sarcophilus harrisii. Next base: position 239,631,184 of record NC_045428.1, read on the forward strand.
GTGATTCAAGGTAATTCCAATAGACTTGTGAAGGAAAGTGCCATCTACATCCAGAAAGACAAAGCATTTCCAGAACTATGTCAAATAATACCAGGGAGAATTAACATCCTTGCTTCACCCTCATATTTATTGGAAATGTTCCCTTGCATTATTCCAATTGCATATGATGCTTCCTTTTGATTGTAGATAGATGCTTATGATATATATATATATATATATATATACACATATATATATATATATATATATATATATTTTAAAATTTTTTATAGGATTTTTAGTATAAAAACTGATTCACTTTGTCAAAGACTTTCTGCATCTATGAAAATAATGTGTAGTGGATGTTTTGGTTTTTAATATGATTATGCTGATTTTCCCCTCCTAATGTTGGACCATATTTGCATCATTTGTATAAAGCTCACTTGGTCACCATGAATCATTTCTTGGACAATTCTTTGTAGTCTGTTTGATGGGATATTGTTTACAAATTTGAGTCAATATTCATTAATGATTTTAGCCTATAATTTTCCTCCTGTGTTTTATCTTTCCCTGGTTTATTTCCCTAAGAATATATTTGTCTCATAAAAGAATTCTGGTAGGTTGCTTTCTTTCTCAATTTTTGAAGCTAATTTGTAAAGCACAAATGGGTATTAATTAATTTTTAAGAGTTTAATAAAATGCTTTTATGAATCTATCATCACCAGGAGTTCTCATGTCCCCTATCCTGTTTTGATGGTTCCTTTACAGCTAAATCTATTTTCCTATCTGAATTTAGGTTATTAGCAATCTTTATCTGATAGTTTGAGTGTTTTATATTTTTGAAGTTTTTTTCTATTTTGTATCTTCAATTTTCTTAAGAAATCACTGTACATAATATATTCTGATTTTTCTTTTCATCTCTTCTGGTTTTGATATTTTACCTTATTCATACCCTTGACTCGGATGGCAGTTTCCTTGGAGGCTAAATCTCAAAGTACCTCAGCCTCAGCTCCTTTTCCAAGTTGGGCAAATCACACTTCATCATCCTATATCTTGGTCCCAAATGAGTTTTTGGAGGGTGGAGGGAGGAAGACGCAGAATTGTTCTTCAGTGTGAGATTGAGCTCTATTTCGAACCCATACATGTGTCCTGTTCCTTTTCCTGAGTTCCTCTGTTTCACTGCAGAGATCTAATGCAGTCCCAAACACTGATTCTGTGGAGCTTTCTATCAGTTTCAGCTCTAGCAAGCTTCTGCAGACTAGACTGCTGCCACAGTGCTGGTTGAGACTTCTACAGCCTGGAGCTAGAATCTCCACAGCACAGAAAAGGGGGATGGGGTTCTATGGTAGAGGGTTTGTATATTAGATCCTTGAATTTTGTTGCAAGCCTATCTTGAATTTTTGAGTTAAATAGCTGTTTTGTAAGTTGCACGGTGGGTGGTAGGGGAAGGGGGGTTAAATTAATTTAGAAGAGGCATTAGTTCAATTTTTAAAAAAAAACTTTTGGATTCTGGGTGTCTTAGACCATAGAGATAGCTGAAGTTGCTTTATCTTTTGTACATAATTTCTGTTTCAGAGGTATTTGAGACTATGTGGAAAGTTTAGAAAATGTTTAGTACTCACTTTTTTTGGTTTTGTTCCCTAGATAGTTATTATTCATCACTTTAATAATATATTCTAGAGTTTTGCCAAGAATAGATGTTAGTCTCATCAGTCTATATTTTTCATATTCTACTTCTCCCCCCTTCCTTTTTTTCCCTACTGAGTACTATATGTCCCCTTCTTTAATCCTTTGGCACCTCCCCTAGTTTCACACTTTCCAGAGATCACTGACCATGGCTAAGCTATCATATCTGCCAGTTCTTTTCCTGTGTAAATCATTTGGGACTACACTGGTGGAAGCTTGTGAACTACACTGACCTAACAGAAATACTTCTAAAATCCAAGGCAGGATATGGGGACCCAAAGTGCCAGTTCAGACCAGAATTGGAGGAATAAGGCCAGGGAGAGTGTTACATGTCTTTAAAATCTTAGTTGGTCAGTAAATTTCCTATGTCTTTTTAGATAAATTCATATTTCTTCTGTACTGGAATTGTTTTCCTTTGTGTCTTTTGAGAATTTCATTTTTGAGCCTTTACTATCCCTTCTAGACTGAGAAGTCATATAATTCTTTAACTCTTATCAAGAACAGGTACATGATACATATATTGTATTTAACTTGTACTTCAACATATTTAACATGTATTGGTCAACCTACCATCTTGGGGAGGGGGTAGGGGAAGGAGGGGAAAAGTTGGAACAAAAGGTTTTGCGATTGTCAATGCTGAAAAAATACCCATGCATATAACATGTAAATAAAAAGATATATATATAAAAGAACAGGTACATGTACTGCAATTAAACCTAAATAGATTGTTTTGCCAATATTATCAATGCATCTGGGTCATGATAAAATGAAGAAATAATGAGATGACATTTCTGGAAAATAGTTGGAAAATACAAAGAAATAATTGTATTATATATGAGCTATTTTTGGACGTTACTGAGGCAGCTGGGTGACTCAATAGATAAATAGATTGCTGGACCCCGGGTCAGGAAGATTTAACTTGAAATCTAGCCTCAGAGACTCATTAGTTGTGTGATATTAGGCAAGTCACTTACTCTGACTTAATCTACTGGAGGAGGAAATGTCAAATTACTCCAGTATCTTTGTCAAGAAAACCTCGTCCTGGTCAAGTAGCATTAGGATATGACTGAATGACTGAACAATATAGAAATTACTATTCTGCTGTAGATTTCTGGTAATCTCTCTTGTAGATTACCTATATGCATACTCTGGAAGCTCCTATTTTCCTCTTTCTAATAAACTCTGTTATTTCAAAGATTATCTTCACATAGGTTTATTTTAAATCTAACAACATAGTATAATCAGCAGGATTCTTAGCAGTGAGGGAAAAGTGAGCAAATTCTCCATGGATATTTGTGGCTGTCTTCTAGTAGATATAAGATCCTGCTTTTTTTGTCTCCTTCATCTCCTCTTTCACCCCCTAACCTCTTTGTTTAATATCTCCCTCTTACATCTGGAAAGTTGATATTTATTAAAGTCCAGATTTGCAATAAATAAAAGAGAGTTCACTTAAAGAATGTAAGCTGCTTTATCAAAGGGAATTTTTAGAAAATCTGTATCCAAAGCAAATAGATATGGGATATTTTGGGATGGTTATATTAAGCCTTCAAAAAACTTAAGAATGAATTGGATTGGGATGGGGTGGAGCCAAGATGGTAGAGTGAAATAAGCAATTTTGCCTAGCTCCACAACCAAAACTTTGTAAATTCTCATTATTTATAAATTTCTTTGAAGACTTGCCACATTCTCTTAATTAAACTTGTCAAGTTCTCTTGATCATTAGCTTTATCAAGATTATAAAATCTTATCAGCTCTGTGAAAGAAGGAACTGCAAAAATGTGCCTTTTTCAAATTATTCATTTTTATACCAGGATATGTTTAAATTAGAAAAGAAAAGAAGCATGTTGAATGAATGTTTTGGGAAAAATCTTGTATGTACTTAATAGGTATGAAAGGTAAATGTTTTTTATTTATTGTTAATTTTTATTGCAAAAACAAGAAAAACACCTGTCTTAATAGTGAAACTTGCTGTGTGAGGTGAACTTCCTTGGAATTGTAATATGATTTGTTCTGAGTTTAATTCAGCTATAATTATTTTGAATTATTATGAACTTTCCAACATTCAAGGGAAATTCCATGAGCTACTTAAAGGAAGATCCATCTGGACTATAGATGGATGTGGATACCTGGGCAGGTTGAGAAGACAGATTTACGTAGGTAATGGCAAGAGTCTCTTGAATCAGTTTCCCTATCAATTCTGAACAGGAATATTTCCCACTTAGTTGATTCAGAGCCTGGCTATGATACCCTTTAAATAATGTAAAAATAATGTAAAATCTTTTGCATACCTTCCAAAAGGTATTTATGATTTACCTGAAATCAAACAGAGCTATAGCAATTTTGTCCTGGTATACCTTTGATAGGTTAGTCTATAATTTTAAACTTAGGACTGAGTTACTCACTGTTTTAGTCACATCCTTCTTCCTTTAAAAAATTAATATTTTATAATGGATTTTTTATTACAATCATGAAGCATCTCAACTAAAAATATGAAGGATTATATTGCTTTGATTTTACTGTCCTGAGTTTATGACCATTAATTAACTTCCTAGCATAGGCAGCTAAGACCAATAAGGTTTTAGACTTGCTATATCCTTGCTCTTTTGCTTAATAGTTCATATAATTCATGTAAAAATTATGATATACAGCATTACTTATCAATTTAATGAAGCGAGAACAACATATATCCTCAAAGGGGTGATAGAATAAAGATATGATATGTGTAAAAATTTCAATTTTAGTGAATTAGCAAATATCATAAAATTAGACTAGTTTCATTTGAAAGCTAAGAGGTAAGTGCCTGCCTTTTAAATGTATCTTATTGGGTTCTTAAAGGTCTTATATACAATTAAAATTGCTTTTGCAGCATTCTGCTACAATAAAAAACAATTAAAAAGGCTAAATAAAAATAATGATACTAAATAATATGTTTTGAATTTTATTCTGCAGGAATAGGTACTACCAAATTTTCTTTCAAGTTTACTTGAATATTCACAAATACTTACCTGCACCCGCAGACTAAATAATTTCTAAAGTTTCCTCTGGTACTAAAATCTATAAGGCTCTGTATTTCACAAGCCTCTATTCACCAACATAATGATGATAATATTGACATGGTTACTAGGAAAAGGGCATACTAAATATGCTGTACTGAAATCCACATAAAATAAATATATATATTGTTGGTTATTCAATTGTGTCCAACTCTTCATGATCCCATTTGGGTTTCCTTGGCAAAGATATTAGGGCAGTTTGCCATTTCCTGAGGAAAGTAATGTAAACAGGGTTAACTGACTTGCCCAGGGTCACAAACTAGCAAGTATTTGAGATTGGATTTGAATACTGGTCTTTCTTATTCCAGGTCTAGCCTGGTGTCTTCTACATCATTTATCTGTTCCTAAAAACAAATATTCACTAAAACTTTTAACAGATGACTTGTTTTCCTGAAATTTAAGAAATGATTACTAAAGATAACTGTAATTACATAAAAATTATTTATGTAGAGGCTTATTGTAGGTTTTTATGTGTCTTTATGAGTAAGGAATCATAAGAAGAAAGACTATTATGTTTTATCTGCTATGATTAACAGATAACAATATTTTTTCAAGTGAAAATTTGAGAATAAACAATCAATTAATTACTCCTTTCTCAGAAAAATCCATTTTTTAAAAATAACAAAATGCCCTTGGTCTTAATCCATTATGATAGAAGAGAAGAAATGTTCCAAATATATTGGAAGAGCAGCTTTTAAAGAGTTTCAGGGGACAGAGGAAACCAGCTCAGGAGGGATAGTAGAGGCTTACGATTGAAATTCTGAAGACATTAGAAGAAACAAGTAACAATGAGGAGGAAAAATAGATTTTGTCTCTTGAAAACTTGAGAACTCATCAACCAATTTTTAACAAGGAAGCTCTAGAAAATGGAAACATCTAAGTAAAGATGAATATAAAAATGTGGAATTGTCTTGTTTCTAATACAAACAAACAACAAACAACTCCTTCAAACCCATCAAAAGTACTAATGATCACACTGAGCTTTGGTTGTCAAAAGAAGCTACAGACCACAAAAAGAGATTTTCTCCATCTCAGATTGGGGAAAAAAGGAGAATCTAAGGTAAGGGATCTATCAGTCTGTGATTGTAAGCTTAGATCTGAAGAAAGAGTCTTGATTTTGTTATGACAGTTTCTTCTTTTTATGGCAACTTTCTGGTTGGCTTAGGGAAACTAAAAATATATTATAATGGACCTTTTTGTTACAAACAGCAAGCATTTCTGACTTGGAGTGCGAGTATGGAAGACCCTTTTGCTTTACTTGTACTCTTAAATTTCTGACCATCTTGCCTCAATTTCTTATCTGGATGACTATGGAAAATCAGTTCTTAGACTTCCCTTATCTCCTTTCTCATTGATTTAATAGTTATATATTAATGTATAAAATTAGGTTTAAAAGTTATGTATTAATGTATAAAACTAGGCTTGTAAACTATTAGATCTTTTATGTATGACATAAATATATAGAATATATATGTGTGTGTGTGTGTGTATTTGTGTATATATCTATCCTCAAAAGGGGATAGGACAAAGATGTGATGCAACATAAAGATAAAACCATAAAAATTTTACTTTTAATGGAGTAGTAAACTTCTCTTTGGAGACAGCAACATGATTAGATTACTTCTACCTGAGAACTAGGAAATACATTATTGACTTTCAAATGTTTCATTTCAACTGATTGATTTCATTTATTATTCTTGTGAATAATAATGAAAAATATCCATTTAACAATGATAATCCTAAATAGTATATCTTAAATTTTGTCTTGGAGGTAATAGGAAACTACTAAGTTTCTTTAAGGCCAAATTGACTATGCAGAGATACATGTCTATCCATGTAGATGCCTAAATAGATAATATATATTTTATATTTATAAATATATATAGTACATACTTTAGTAAGTAATAGATTTTTAATATGTTCTACTAGGTTTTAGATTTTTATAATATCTGCTTTTAGATATGTTTTATTGATCACTTATAAAGTCTCAAGTTCAATTTAAGCTTTTACATGTAGAATTTAATTGTCAAAAAAATTTTAATACTATGATTTGATGCTATATAGATTTGAATAAAAGAAGGGAAACACCAGGATAAACTTATATTAAATAATACAATGGGTCTTTACAATCACACAATCTTAAAAAAATTTGTTTTAGGAAAAAGGTTTGTCTCAATATGTTGAAGTTAATATATTAAATGGGCCAGTTGTCCATAGCATTTCAGTATGTACAAGATGGTTAATTGGATGTTTAAAAATAATTTAAAGTCTGAAGTGTGGTTTAATTGCATGTTTAAAAGGTCCATTTTCAAATTAGAACAACACTAGAGTGTTTCTAATTATAATACTATATATTTTAAAATAAAGCTTTTATTTTGTAATCTGTTCTTAAATGGATTTTTTTTTCTGTTTGTACTCTCTCACTCTGATAATATCAAGAGACAATAAAGACATTATTGTTATTATTACTTTTTACAAAATCTGATTTTTTAGTCTATGGATAACATTATTCACCTGAACATTATAGTGTTCAGGTACAGACAGAACAAGTGGTATGTGAAAACTAAAATTTATTAAGCTTTTCGATGAACTCTAGGTAGCCTAATTTGATGTTCTTCCTATAGATGTACTATTTATAAAGTAAGATCTATTAGGTTTGAACTAGCTTTCATAACATGAATGTGAAAACAAATGTAATTAGATTTTGTCAGGTTCTATTGAATTATACTAACCTGCTGTTATTACCAGGTTTTAGTAGCATTACTTAGGCAACAAGTGATTTGCAATCTTGGAAGCAGATCTATTGGGAAAAACACCTCTCCAAAATTGCCTTAGGAACAATGCCTATTTTAGGTATTGTTAATAATAATGTCACAATTAAGGATGTTGATTCAGAGCTGAGTGTCTCTAAGACAGAGTGAATGGAACCCAACACTTTGTGAATAGTGGTCAAGAACAGATTCTTTTTGCCTTAGAATTTTCAAAGGAAAATGTTACCTAAAAGCAGATGACTTTATGAGGTAGAAAGCTAAATCCAAGATGACAGGATAAGAAATATGCTACTTAAATGGTCATTAACTAAATATTGCTTATATGTATTTGACCAAGACTGTAATGTTTCTTCGGTATCTAACATGCTTTGGGGACTTAGAGAAGGGTGTGGAGAATATTAAATATCTAGAGACATCTGACTGGGATATTTGGAGTCAGTTGCCAATAAATGACTGAATCAAAAAAATTTTTTAAAACTCTGTAAGCCAGTAATTGTTATTTTGTTTTTGCTTTGCTGTTGGATTCAGTGTTTCCTAATATCTTTATTTGCTCATGGAAATAGTAACCACAAATTTGTACTAAGACTTTGAGAGAGGAGGGCAATAAGATGTAAATACATATGGTCAAAATGCACAGATATTATGTTCATCTATGATTACAAACAGGAAATGTCATGAAAATTTTTAATATTGCCATTTGCTTGAGACAGTAAGTCACATCAGTAGGTAAAACTTGCATTTCAGGTAATTAATTAGTGATAGAAGAATTTCTGTTCTAGTTTTATTCTCCCTATTTACTTAAGCTATAAACTATCAACTATAGCTTTGGTTCTTTCTGGGTAGTTCCTGTTTTGCCTGCAAATTCCAGTTAAATCTTCTAGTATTTGCTGATCAGATTATTTTATTTTACCTGATATAATTCTTCCCCTTTGTGCTATCAGTTCTTTGATGTATAAATCTTGGTCTTTCCTCTTACCCTCTGTAAAATTCCAACATACCCACATTGCTGATATAACTAAGTTTAAATTTAAAGTTGTTGAAAATGTTATTTGGGGCCCATTGGTTTCTGTGTGCCGTAAGATGCTCTGAATATATAACAAACCAGTAATTAAAATGTTTTTTAATATTGATAAGAATGATTGACTACAGTACCTGTCAATAACTATCTGAACAATTTTATGCTAATTATCTATTAATCTATCATGCTATAAGGTTTACAAAATGTTTTCCTCAGAATGCTACTGTGAAGAAGATAGTCCATAGTGTGCATTTATTTATTGGCAGAGGTAAATGTAGGAGTGGAGAGAAATATGGATCTATGATTTCACTTGTTTCTTTAGGTCTAACAGAATTGTTTGGGGACTCAGGAAAATTAAGTGATTTGTCCAGTCATCCTGTCAGTATATGCCGGAAACAGGATTTGATTACAGGTCTTACTGTACCATGCTGCTTGTATTATCATCTTCACTTTGTATATGAATAAATTAAGCAACCTTCCTAAGTCATCCATCTAGTAAATGGCAAAGTTGGATTTGAATTCAAAGCTTCTTACATCAAATTCAGTGCTCTTTCCATTAAACTATGCTCATCTCTGTTATATTTACTGAATAGAATACTTTATTTAGTTTGTATTAATCTCTTATTTATCCAGAAAACATGAACTAAATATATGATTTTTTTTTATAAAATTAATGCCTGTAGTCAATAACAATTGCCTCATATATTAGATGTTTTGTTATTAACAGAATTAAAAAAAATTAAATAACTACCTTAGAGAGGCCTTGAAATGATACACTTCTTAACTCAGTCACTGGGTTTATTCCTAATACATTTCCCAATGCCCAGCATCATAGATTCATAGGTGCATGACTAAGAAGGACTTTTAAGTCCTAATCCCTTAATTCATAGACAAGGAAATTTAGCTCCACTGGAGTGAAGTGATTTATCAAAATCATACAAACCCTCTTCCCAACCCCACTTTTTTTTTTTTTTTTTAAAGGGGATTAGTGGTCTATCAGTAAGAATAAGAAGTGAAGAGTTCCTAAGAGATAGCTAGAAAGGGACATATGATAAGTTAGAAACAAAGATTAGAGATGATTCATTGCTTTGTTGTGGCTTTTATTCAACTAGGTTCAAATGTGATTATTTTGAATTATTCTAGTGTCTTAAAGAAGAGAAGATTTCAATAACTATTGAAAGTTCTGTGATTCAGTGATCTATTATTCCCAATTTTGCCTGCAAATCATACTGGGAAGATGTCGCCTAATTTGCAGCATTTGTATTACCTACTATCTGTCACATACCAGGTCACCCCCTCCCTACCTACATGTTAGGTAAAGCCTAACATGCATTAAACTTCTCTTATAGGTAATTGAGGAAAAGCTAAGATGCAATGGCTAATATTCTTTTGCTGACATGGACCTATCCACATTTTTAAAAAAATCTCATTATGAAATTTATTAATAAAAGCTGACCTCATTTTGAATCATTTGATGATCTAGAGTAATCAGCCTGTCAATGTGTTGCTACTTTGAACTGTAAGAAACTCCAACTCTTCCCCCCCCCCCCCCCCACCCCCCCCCCCCCCCCCCCCCCCCCCCAAGTTTTGCCTCATTAATCAGAACAAAAGCCTGAATACAGAATTTTCCTTTTAACAACTGTGAGTCAACAGTGACTTTTAAGGGTTTTAACCTCTGGCAACAGTTGTGGGTGTACCTGCTCTATCCCAGGAACTAGTAATCAGGTGCTTCCTGATAGCAAGATGGAGTGGAAACATTTCCCCTTTTCCTCCTTCTTCTGTCCATATTCTCCCTTCCTCAATGGTTAATTAAACCATGAAATAACTGATAATTAAGTTCCCCAAAACTCAGGATATGTTCCCAAACCCAAATTTTGATCTTTTTTGAAATTTGTTCATGAAGAAGGAAAGGCAAAAAGTGTGAGCAGGTGAGACAGGAAAAGCCTAACATACATTTGCATGGAAATAGTATATATAAAGAGGAGTGAATTTTCTGGAACTCTGGGTAAATGATTCATTAGGGAGCAGGAAGGCTTCCTAGAACCTCGCAGGTAGAAAAGGTGTAAGAGTTTGGGGAAAATCCTGCTGGTTTTGATATTCACCATTGATAATCAGTAATGTTAGGACTTCCACCCCAAGACTCTTCTCTTTTTTTGCTATTAATTAGTAGTCACCTTGTTTTCTAGAGCAAAGTCCCAACAAGGAAACTGTGCCCTGAGTTTGGCAAGGCAACAATCCTTTACATTCACCTGCAATGAACTCTGCAGCACCTAAATTACAGAACTGGCTCAAACCAGCCCCAGATGGTCCCTGAGGTGGGCAAGTCTCTGATCATAAAGCCCTGCTTTGAATAGATTTTTTGTCACTAGGCAAACTTGCCATATTGTTGCCTTATTTCTCACTGCTTGATTCTTGACTTGTCAGAACTGTTTATATTTGCCCAAATAAGTTATATGAATATTATGGAATATTATTGTTCTTTAAGAAATGACCAGCAGGATGATTTCAGAGAGACTTGGAGAGATTTACATGAACTGATGCTGAGTGAAGTGAGTAGAACTAAGACAACATTGTATACAGCAACAAGATTATGCAATGATCAATTCTGATGGACTTGGCTCTTTTCAACAGTGAGGTGATTCAGGCCACTTCGGATAGATTTGTGATAGAAAGAGCCATCTGCATCCAGAAAGAGGAGTGTGGGGACTGAGTACGGACCACAACATAGCATTTTCACTCTTTCTGTTGCTGTTTGCTTGCTTTATTTTTTCTTTCTCATTTTTTTTCCTTTTGATCTGATTTTTCTTGTGCAGCATGATAATTGTGGGGATATGTATAGAAGAATCGCATGTTTAACATATTTGGTTACTTACTGTTTGCGGGAGAGGATGGGGGAAAGGAGGAAGAAAAATTTGGAATACAAGGTTTTCCAAGGGTGAATGTTGAAAACAGTCTGCATATATTTTGAAAATTAAAAGCTAGTATTTAAAAAAAGAAAATGTAAGAACATAAACAAACAAAACAAACAAACAATAACAACAAACAACTATCTGTGTCAAGGTTTATTATTGCTGTCTTGGGTCTTCTCGGTTCTAGAGCAGATCCCAGAACATATATCTAGTTTTCCTTCCTTCAATGGAATAAGAAAACTTTTTGCTTTATAACTTCTGGGTGCTCTCTGATACTTTATTTTTTTTCCACAGTTGACAGTGGGAACTGAGAAAATTATGGTTTTTTGGCCAGATAAATTTTTTTGGCTAGATAAAGGACAGGACCTAAGGAATTGTATTCAGTCAAATATACATCCTAAACATGAATGGAAGGATATAGCCTAGGCAAACCTGGTATTTTCAGTGATGTTAAGAGAGCCTTTAAAATGGCAATTGCCCTCTATTATAAGAAAAGGGCAGCTAGATGGCACAGGAGTTAGAGTATGGAGTCTGAAGTCAGGAAGACTCATCTTTCAGAGTTCAAATCTTGCCTCAGACTGGCTATGTTATCCTGGGTCTAGTCATTTAATCCTTTTTGCTTTAGTTCCTCCTCTATAAAATGAACCAGAGAAAGAAACTTTCAAATTACCTCATCATCTTTGCTAAGAAGACCAAATAAGTTATAATCAGACATGACTGAAAAGCTACTGAATAGCATAATTATAAGAAAAAAATAGAAAACCCTCAAGGAAAAAAGACTAAGGGAAGCCATCAAGGAATAGAAAGGGAAATTTAGAGAAGCAAGGAAGAAGGACTAACCAATCCATCCATCCTGGGCTCCAGCCATCACCTGGGCTCAGGGTCTATTGTGGATGTTTTCAAAATGACAGAAATCAGTGGGAGATGCTTAGGAGTTAGGAATACCTTTTGGGAATGCTGAAGTAGAACTTTCAAGGTGTAAACATAAAAAAGTATCTCTCCTTTTTTGACTGTGGCCAACTTGGAGGGAAAAAGAAATTCAGTGGAGTGAGAAGTAGTTCTATCATCTGGGATATGATTAGTAATGGAAGTGTGAGATCAGAATATGAATAAAACAAGACAGATGCAGTCTTAAGGGACTTTAATCTAAGTTTTAGAAAGGAGTTTAAAAGCCATAGGAGCTGGGAGTGCCACCATGTGTCTTTAAAAATGAATTTATTGATAATAATGGGCTATCCTTTTTTAAGCTCAATAGTAATTGGCCCTTGGATGTGGTGAGGTTTAAGTATTGCTATTAGCTATTTTAAATTGGGACTTGATTTGGAACTGAAACTAAATCATACTGTGGTTTCATTTATAATGAAATTCATTCTTCAGTGAATAATTGTGGTAAATCAGAATTCAATGCATAATATATTCATTGTTTGGCATTTAGACAGATAAATAAAAATAAAAAATGCTAGAAAATGAATAGACCAAGGAAACTTGAGTTTCACTCTGATCTCATGGAATTTATTAGTTGTGTGACATCTTTAAAAAGTTACCTTATCTTGGCTTATTAATCTATAAAGTAGTAAAGGTATTACCTACCTTGAGGATTATTGGGAGAACCAAATGATATAAAATGATTGTGTAGTGCTTAACAAATTTGATAACTCACTGTATTAGAAATACTGTTACAAAGATGGGATTCTCTTTTAATCTGGTTCTTTTGTTAAAAGAATGATGCAAAATGTTTGAAAACTTTACTTAGAAATACAATTGATGTTAATAATTTTTTTGTTCTAAATTTGATATAGCAAAGATCTTTTAAAGATGTATTCATATCTGAAATGTAGAGCACTAAGATCTTATTGACCTTGTTAACAGTTTAAAGTGATTAAATTTCAGAAATAATGCTATGCACTTGCATCATGCTAACTGGGAGAGATTTCAATACTTTACTGTTTTGTTGGTTGAGTCTTTAATGAAATTTGTTTTGTACTAGTATGTTTCAAAACTATGAGGATTAAAAAATTAAAAGCCATGTATGATTGAACGTTTTTCTACAAAAATAATTTAAATAAGACCAAAAAACTAATGCAATTTGTCATCTGACTAGTAATGTTTTGTTTCTTGTTTTAAATTTGTGATATTGTGAATATTACTGTTATGTTTCTCAATTTTCTTGAATTGTAAATTCTGATAAACCATTGTTTAAGTGATGTTGTTTAGGGAATGATAAAATTGTGCCACTGGAGAGTTTAATTCCTTTTGATTCAGATACTGTAAGATTATTAAGTTATTAGAGACTCTTGTCATAATGTAAGAATCTATTGCATATTCATTTGGATATATTTTATTTTTTAGAATTTCATTTCTTATTTCAGTAAAACCTATGTGAATACACATTGAAATGAGATTACAATGAAATATAATATACTTTAGATGTTGAACACACAAACTATTACAGATTATTAATATTATAATATTATTTATATATAATAATATAATATGACATATATTATGTTCAGAATTGAACACTGGTACTTTACCTCATTTGAGCTGAACTGAAAAAAAAAAAGAGAGAAAGAAACAAGTTTAAAACTACCTGACAAAAATTCATGCCCAGCATGAACTTTCTAGTGAAAGAGTAGATTTGAGACTCAAATATATTCACAGATGCCAAGACTGGGTGAGTGGCACAGGCATATGTCAGCAAAGGCCAGAGCCAGATGCTACTATGTTCACAATTTAAAAAGTGACAGACTTATCACTACCATCCAAAGTATGTTACACGTAAATTCTCTAACAATAGGATGCTAAGTACAAAATTAAAAAAAAAAAAAACTTTTAATAAAAAGTGATTTATACAAACAAACCATTAGCTTATTTCAAGAAAGAAAAACTGAAAATCAGCCTAAGGCTTTTGTTTTTAATAAGTTTAAGCTTATTGTTATGATACAAAAATTTTTTTTAGGTCTCTTTCTTTGTTCTGTTGTCCTCTTTCAGAAGCTTTTAGATATTTGGATATATTTTTAAAAGGAAAATTGATAATTACTATGTGGGGAAAAATATAAAGATTTTGGAAAATCTTATTTGTAAACTTACAAGATTTCTTGAGACCATTGGCGTGATCAAGAACATAAAGCCTGATGAGATTCCTAACCAATGAATTGGCTTACTGAGAACATAGGATCCCAAATTCTACCCTTTGCAAAAATGGGGGTGAAAATTTCAAGCTTATTTATAGTGAAGAGTTTCATTTAAGATTATTTGCTTAATAAAATATATTAAAAATGCATCTTGACCCAAGTCAACAAACTCCAATCTTAAAGATTTATTTTTGCCTAAAGAAGTGAATATAAAATACCTTAAGAGATGGATATCTGTTAGTCTACACTTATATAGCAATTAGCTAGTGTTTTCCTAGGTTTTTGAATTAATTATCATATATTAACTATGTGAAATTCCAAAATGTGATTGTTTTCTTGATTTCTAATGGTTGATTTTTATATTAAAATGAGTTCAATCTCAAGGAGAAAAAAGAAAAGGAAAGGAAACAAAGGATGTTGAGTAGATGTTTAAAGGCCTGGTAAATATTTGTTATTGAAACATTTTGAGATTCATTATTTAGTTCTATACTATAGTTGGTTAAAATTACTATTTTAAGTAAAATCTTGTGGGACTGTAATCTGATATTATTTTGTTTTGATTTTAGATAATTTTCTGCATTGTCAGGTCAGATGTGTATAATTCTTGAACATGTTATGATAATAAATTCTAAAAATTGGATTTAAGCTTTTATATGCAGAATTCCATTGATAATTGTGAAGAAGATATAAAAATTGAAAAACTTCTGAAGTTTTGTAAGAATTAATGTGTTTTTACTTTTATGTTCTTCTTATAGCTAATATATATAGCTTATAGTTAATAAGACGAGAATCATGAAATTCTGGCTTGTTTCTACCATCTAGTTATTGGAAGAAGAACTTACTATTGGTAAATTTTTAGTAGAATTATCTGATAATCTATACAAGTGACCTGAAATTTGGGAAGAAAATCCACTGGAAGGAGAATTATCCTAAAAATGAAGCTTATTGTGGAATATCTAGAGGAAGATGGTTCCAAGGACCAGACAATTACTGAGTGGATGCCCATCAGTTGGAGAATGGCTGAATAAATTGTGGTATATGAATATTATGGAATATTATTTCTGTAAGAAATGACCAACAGGATGATTTCAGAAAGGCCTGGAGAGACTTACACGAACTGATGCTGAGTGAAATGAGCAGGACCAGGAGATCATTATATACGTCAACAACAGTACTATATGATGACCAGTTCTGATGGACCAGGCCATCCTCAGCAATGAGATCAACCAAATCATTTCCAATGGAGCAGTAATGAACTGAACCAGCTACGCCCAGAGAAAGAACTCTGGGAGATGACTAAAAACCATTACATTGAATTCCCAATCCCTATATTTATGCCCACCTGCATTTTTGATTTCCTTCACAAGCTAATTGTACAATATTTCAGAGTCTGATTCTTTTTGTACAGCAAAATAACGTTTTGGTCATGTATACTTATTGTGTATCTAATTTATATTTTAATATATTTAACATCTACTGGTCATCCTGCCATCTAGGGGAGGGGGTGGGGGGGTAAGAGGTGAAAAATTGGAACAAGAGGTTTGGCAATTGTTAATGCTGTAAAGTTACCCATACATATAACCTGTAAATAAAAGGCTATTAAATAAAATAAAACAAAAAAAAAAAAAAAAAAAAAGAAAAAAAAACCAAAATGAGCAACAGAGATTAGGATGATACAGTTGAAGAAAAAAGGGTGATATAAAATCAAATGTGGTTTTGCTCCATACTTGTTGTGGTTTTTTGCCATATATACAGTTAATACCAAATGGGAAGATTATTGAAAGTTAAGCTGACTCAGTGACCTATTGTTCCCAGGGATGCTTGTAAATCAGTGTTAAGGAAGTCTCTGTAGCTTCATATTAACTGCCTACTTCTCATGTACCAGGTCTTGCTTACCTACCTGTCAAACATCATGTACAGGGAATGGAGAATCTGAGATGCAATGGCTGGTTTTTTTTTTTTTTTTTTTTTTTTTTTTTTTTTGATATGGACCTGTTCAAATTTTCTTTATTTCATTATACAAATTATCAATAAAAGCAGACACCATCTTGAATTTCTTGCTGATTTCTAGTGATCAGCCAGTCAATGGCTTGCTACTTTGATATATTAAAAACAAACCCAACCAAATAATACTTTTAATTATTTCCCGCCTGCCCTGAATTTTGCCTCCTTAATCAAGGTGAAATCCCAAAGAAAGAATTTTCCTTTTAACAATCCCTTCAACTAGATTGTGAATATACAGAAGTAAATAATTCTCATATGGTAGTTTTTGTCACTGACATTCCAAATCCCTTCCAAAATCCCTTCCATGCTATGATTCCATGATTCTGGGCACTCTGAATTGTGTATTATCTATAATGACCTCTTTCTTTTACTTGCAAAGATATATTTCACTCAGAAATTTGATGTTCTAGTGGTACAGAATCAGATAGGCATTCTCAGGATTAATATGTTAATTTGTTTTTCTTGACTATACATGTTTGTTTCAAGAACAGCATCTATACATTTTAGGGAGTAGGAGAGGTGAGTTAAAAATGATAGATATTTTAAAGAGGAGAATGGATAAAAAACTTTTAATGTACAAAAATAAGTATAGAAGGAATAAAAATAAATTTTGTTACCTTGTTAAGCTTAATGTGTATATTCCTTTTTAAAAAAATCAACATTAACAGAGACAATTTCTTGCACATTCTTCCTGATTTTTTTTGTATTTTGAAGTGTGTGTTGATGATAAAGTTTAAATAAAAATCCTAAAAATGGAGTGCTATCTTTTAAAAAATAACAACAATGATAAATTCAAACACTATGAAAGTATATTAGAGTACAAAAAAATATGGTATGATAAAAGATTTGTGCTGGCAATATATGATAGCTGGTTCTGAGTAGGTAGTACAGGACACACATTTAAGTTTAATCTGTATTATTAATATTTTTCTATGATTAAGCTTAATTTACAAAAGAATAAATCAACTTTTATTGGTAGTATTTGCTAATTTCTGAGGCATAAATGCACACAATAAAAAATTTAACAATAATTTTCTGGCTTTCATACGCCCCTAAAAAACACATTGTTGAAAGTAATGCAAAAAAATCACCTTGGGAATTTGGGCTGAAAAAGACTATAGTAATATAATTGCCCCTAAATTTTCTTCTTCATGAAGGTTAATTGACTAAGACTGTCCCTCTTTTCTAGATATTCTCTTTAAGCTTTATTTAGCCTTTCAAATAATCTCTTCCTACCCCAAACTTCATTTGTTATTTGTTTTAACCTGATTTGATATTGCTCTAGAATGGGGATGTCAAAATCAGTAGAAATATAGGAAGGGGGAAGGCTCCTAATCCATTTATGAACATCCCTGAAGGCAGAATATTGACTTAGTTTTAAAAAGTAATGTTATCTATACTTTAGTTATTCTTATTTATTTTGTTAACTATTTACCATTTTAATCTGGTTTGGGCCTCAGGAATGTTGCCACAGTATTTAATAATTCTCTGGTGACTGAGCCTGAATGATGTGCCCAGCTGTGGTATTTCTAAAATTCAGGACTAGTAGTTAGTTGTATTACCCTTCACTGTCCTTTGACATACATCTTTCATGTATGTATGTATGTGTGTGTGTATACCCTTAATTTAAATTAAATTAAAATGTTTTTGTGTATAATATGATGAAAGATTTTTTTGTGTACTTTTGCTAGATGTAAAGGATCAATATGTTGTGGTGGATACAAAGTAGTGTCCGTACCTGCCCTCAATAGAACAGTATAAGTTGGGGAGATACAATAATATAAATTGTTAATAAAAACATACATTTCTAATGTTTTAGGTTTGCAAAGCATTTTCATTACAACAATCTATGAAACATCGACTAAAAATACATTGCTATATTTGTTGAGTGTCAAATAAAATGATATGGACAATAAATGCTATAAGAGAATAGAATGAGAAAAAACGAGTGTTCAGAAGAGAAGTGTCAAAAGTATTTTCTCATTCCTCTTTTCCTCATTTCCTCTTCCTCTGTTAACACAATACTTTGTCTCTACAATTATTGTTGCTTAATCTACCTTAATGCAGCCCTATTAGTACAATCTCTCTTCCCTTCACTTCAAATCTTACCTCTCTTGTTTGTTACCCCCTTAGTTTTTGAGTTTCACTTAACTTGTTGATTCCTTTTTCTTTTTTAAATTTTACTTTGCTATCTAATTCTTCTCCCTTTTCTTTTTTTCCTCTGTTAGTTAATTAAAATTCTCCCTCCTTCCTTTCTTTTGTTTATTTTCAAAAAAAGTTTTCTGCACCCTTTCCATAAAGAATTTATTGACTTTTCTCTCTTTTTAAATTCTCTTCCCTGTCTGTCTAAATATCTTCTTTTAAAAATGATCTTTATATTTATTTAACCTCTTTGTATTCTTCATTATTTTTAAAGTAACAATTTTGAGCTCCCTCTTCTAATTTCTGTGTTATTACTTGGTTGATCTTGCATCCTTACTTTTTTTTTCTCTTGAGTCTTAATTACTAAAGTTATTGATGAGGACCGAAGTATTGTCCCATAATAGAAATTTTCCCTTGTTCCTGATCCAATTTAGGGGATATCTTGTGCACTCAGTGATCATTTACTTTTCCATTTGTATTAGACTTTTCTTTATGAATTCTTCCATCTTCTTGCTGACAGGGGCTGATTTCCTTTCTCTTGGGGAAAGATGTTGATTGACCATGTTGACCAATCTATAGGAGAAAGTGGTCTTTCTGGACAACAAATCCCTCTAGATTATAATCATTGTAAATTTTTTATTACAGAATATAATTCTCCCCCAATGAGAGTGTTCCTTAATTCTACTACTGAGTTGAGATCTCTCTTTCTCATTTCAAATTCATTTCACTTCACCTGAGAGACTCTAGGAGGTATTTTCCCTTATCTATTTGTTATTTAAGTTTAAGTTTGTTAAGGTACATTATTCATCTTCTCTATCTTTTACTTTCCATTTCCCTTTTAAGCATCCTCCTATTCTGTAGTTTGATCCCATAAAGTACACTAGTTCACCTGCAAGAAGGATATTGTCAGGTTTTCTCCATTACGTATTTGTCAGGCTTGTTCCTACAGTCACTTCTGTTTCTTCAAATTCTATTTTTACTTTAACCCTTTATATGCTTTTGTAAAGAAATCATTTCATGGTCCTTTTGTTGTTATTTCTCTTAAAAAATCTCATAGGTATCTTTTCTTTTTATTTATTTTCTTCTTCTTAGTCTTAGAGGGTGGCATAGCTTATTGCATCATTTGTGCTTTCCTTGGTAGTTGTATTTTCCTCTTGCTGAGATGCTTGCAAGTCAAATACTTTGCTCATTTCTTTTGTTGTTGGTTAATGCCTCAAATATATTTTGTTGAATATCCATCTTTTTCATTGATGATTAAGTGCAAGTCTGCAGGATGTGCCATTTTGAATTGTATCTTAAGCTCCTTTGTTTTTGGGAATATGTTTTTCAGTTTTATTTTTATTTATTTATTTTTAATTGTATATTGGAATCTGAATTATTTCAATTTGTACTTTATTTTCTATATCAGAAATTCTAGGCAGTTTTCTTATATTATGTCTTGCATTACTATGTTCAGCTTTTACACTTGCCTTGTTCCTGTGATAAAGTGTGATGACACAAGTTCTTTGACTGCATCCTTTCTTCAAGATTAATACATATATATTAATATTCTTTTAATATTAATGCTTTTTGATTGTCTTCTAGTTTATCATTGTTAAATTTAAAAATAATACCTTTTTATTTTTTAAAATGCATGCTAAGATAGTATTTAACATTCACCCTTGCAAAACCTCGCATTACACTTTTTTCTCCTTCCCTTTCCACTCTCCCATCCTTTAGACAGCAAATAATCCAATATAGGTTAAACATATGCAGTTCTTCTAAGCATATTTCCACATATTGTTTTTCATTGATAGCTTTTCCACAAAATAGTTACCCAAACTTTGGTATCAGTTTGACTTAGATTAAAAAACTAAGACGCTTTATATACAATTTTTGTCATAGCTAAGAAATGGAAACAAAGTAAATGCCCATCAATTGGGGAATAGCTAAATAAACTATGGTACATGTATGTAATGGAATTTTACTGTGCTATAAGAAATGATGTATATAATGAATATGGAGATGCAAGATAAGATCTATGTGAACTAATGAAGAGTAAAGTAAGTAGATCCAAGAAAACAATAAACACAGTAACTACAACAAAAGGAAAGAATACATGGAAAGCAAATAGAAAGAATAAAAAATTACAAGTGAATTTAAAAAAATCACAAAGCTCAAGCAGGACTCAAAATGAAGACATGTGAGAAAATACCTCCAACTTATTCATTTGAAGGACTTAAACATTGCATTTTGGACTTTTCTCAATGTATTGATCAATTGTGCTGATGGGTTGGCTCTCTGGAAGGGGAAGGGGAAAAGATACATGGAAAACTATAGTAATAAGCTAGAGGAAGCTCTGTCAGAGTTACATGACTGACATTTTAAGTCTGAATGCTAAGGTTGTGTTTCAGTTTTGAAGAGCAAAAGAACTAAAATATCACTACATACTTTCTAAATACAGAAAGAAATAAGAGGGGAAGAAGACAGGGAGAGGGAAGGGGTAAGGATGGGACTTGTAGAAGGAACCCTACTCACATCAGATAAAGAGAGGACAAGACATACATTTAGAAGGGAATAAAAGTCTTCTAAATTTATAAAGAGGGTGAGGGAGGGGAGGTGTATAATTAACAGTAATGTATTAAGGTGTGTAGATTAATGGGAATGAGATAGAGAGCAACCAGTATTTGGAAAGCTATAAAAATATAAATTCAGAAAGAAAAAGGGCAAGAGAAAAAGGAGAAATTAAGCAGAGTTCTTTACCTTTTTAATTCTCTCATATTCTACCATGTACATGGCAAGATAGTAGATAGAAGTAAAGCAGAGGAATTTGGAGGGATAGGATATAAGAGATACATTAAACATAAAATAAGGCTTAGGAGTAAAATTTATTAGGTTAAAAAAAGCAGGGCTAGTAATCATCATCTTAGATAAAATTAAAACTAAAGTGGATTTAATCAAAAGAGAAAAAGAGGGAAACTATACTATATCAGTCATATTAATTAATAAAAGTTTTTAGGCTATTTAGAATAATCAGACAATAGAAGGTTAGAATATTACTGTAATATAGGAAATGAGTTGGTAGATTTAGAAAAACATGGAAAGACTTGGAACTAAGAAGGATGATGGTATCCACTGTACAATCTTGCATACATGTGAATGTATGAGTATATATGTGTACGATTATAGATATCTATGCACATGCATATATGTATGTGTAAGTATTTGTTTGTATGTATATGTCTATGTATCTATATATCTCTATGTTTCTATATATCCATGCTTAATTGTAGCTGCCTTGGGAAAAAAGGGAAGGAAAGGGGAAAAAAGAAATAAAAAGTGCACAACAGAGAACAAAAGAAAATCTGTAAGGAAGCAAGGAAATGCCAGACAGCTCTGGACACACTGTGTAGTATTTCCTGAAATGGAAATTTGCTCACTTTTTATTTTTCAATTTTGTTTTAAAATTTTAAGTAAATCAATATTTTATTTTTTAAAAAAGAAAGGAAGACGTACTAATCTGGGAGGCTTTGTACTTCCCCTATGAGCAAGTCAATCTTAGAATTGGTCACTTTTACATGTAAAATAAGGTCTCATATTTCCTTTGTCAGAAACCACAAGATGTGAGCCTTTTTTGCAATGATATTTTATGAGGCAATCAAATGGGAATTTGGCACACAGAATTTATGTTGAAGAACCATAGACCGCTTCCTTTTAAGTCCTAAGTCCCCACCAAAGGTAATGAAAAACATCTCTATTTGGTGTATTTGTAATGGATTTGAACATGGATTTGACATGCATTTCTGAAGTATTGATTTCCCTTTAGTCCTCAAGAAGATCAGCAAGAATCTATTTCTTGCTGTTCTATTTATTAGATTGCTGTATTTGCTGTATTTCTGTTCTATTTAGTTAAGTTTGTGTTTTGGCCTGACATTTCTACTTTATTTGGCACTGATTGACTTCTGAAGAGTCAATCTTCTTCATTCATTTATCTATTTATCTATTTATCTATTTATTTGCCTATTTATTTGTTTGTTTGGAGAAAAAAAGGAATTGCAGGGCTGTGGCACCTTTGGTAAAATAACTCAGAGACTCTCACTTTGGTAAATTCTGTCTTCCCAGCCCCCCATCTTGCCTGTGCCCTGAAATAAGACTGTGTTGTCTTTATTGGAGTCTTTAAGTTTACGTAAGTGGGTGGGAGAAGGAAAGCCTAGCTGCAACTGAGAGATGAAATACAGAAATGGCAATTTTAGGCTTTTAAAGACATTATCCCAATTAATGTGCAGAGCTTTCTTTCCAATCCGCCAAACTTTTCTAAAGTGAGCTATGATCCCCATCTGTTTTGACAAAACCAAAGGGGAAGAATATCCAGGGAATTTAAAACAGTTTAATTTTCTTTTGTGAAACTCTAAAAATTCTAACTATCCCTGAGAAAAAACTTCCAGAACCAGATTGGATTGCATGAGAAAAGGCAGTGTCTCCAAATCTGGCACAAATCCCAGGAAAAATATGTTTTTCTGTGTAAATGTGACTTCCACCAGACGTAGACATACATTTATCTCTGCCAGCAGGATTGGGAAAAATGTCTAGTCCTCCAGAGAGCTAAAGTGATGCAGTGGATAGAGTGTTAGCTCTGGAGTCAGGAAACTCAGTTCAAATTTGTCCTCAGATACTTAACTAGCTTTGTGTTTTATTTACCTCAGTTTCCTCAACTGTAAAGTAGAAATAATAACAGCACTTATTATGAAAATCAAGTAAGATAATGTTTATAGTGTTTGGCACAGGTCCTGATACATAGTAGATACTATATAAATGCTTATTCCCTTCCCATCCCCCTCTACAGTGTCTGAAAACTGTCCTCATACTGATCAATCAGTTATTGTTTACTTGTTTCTTTGAATGTTACAGACACTTGGGGTGGGGGAAAGTAGAACACTTCTTTTTCTGAATTCAAGGAATTATATCTGTTCACTTTCTTCCTCCCAATTTGTAAAGTCCCTAATTTTTCATCTAATTAGAAATTAGATCACCTAAAGTTATTTTGTTTCCTTTCAATTTGATTGGCCTTATTTTTAATGTATAAAAGTCTGTCTTCCCCTATATTTGGAGTCCAGGCCTATGATGAGGAAGGTCCTGATTTGTTGGGCAATCACCATGCATTGCTTAATAAATCAATTGTGCAAGGCAAACTGATCTTATATAAAATATTGATCTTATGATAAAGTATTGATCTTATTATAGATTGTTAGATTAGAAAGTAAGAATATTAATGTTTGCAATCAATCTTAGAGTAGTATTATTTTATTTCTTACTGATTACTCTTCAAATGAAAGATCATTTTGTTGCGCTATTGCTTTTATGTTCTTTGAACTAACTTTTTTTCTAACATTGACAAAGAATGTTTTGTGTTCAGAAAAGTTCTACTTTTGTTTGTGTAAGATATATGTGTAAGAATGTAAATTGTGGGACACCTAGGTGGTGCAGTGGATAGAGCACTAGCCCTGAATTCAGGAGGATCTGAGTTCAAATCTGTTCTCAGACACTTAATACTTCCTAGCTGTGTGACCATGGGCAAGTCACTTAACCCCAATTGCTTCAGCAAAAAAAAAAAAAAAAAAAAAAAAAAAGAATGCAAATTGTGTATGTGATTATGACTTCATTTCTAATTAAAAAAACTTGAAAGAAAGGTTAATAAGTAGGGCCTCACATAAGCTTTAGGAGATTGGGTACTGAAAATTTAGTTTCCTCAATTAATACATATATAGGGAGGGCATCCTTTAACTCTTAAGAAAGAGATTAAATTAATATTTATTATTATTGCTTTGTTTCTATCTCAAGATATTTCATGAATTAGAAACTCTGTTTTTAAGTTATGAGATGACTACCAGAAAATTTTCAAGATAGGTGTGCAGTTAAATTCTTGGGAAATGATTATTTAAAAACATTAAAATAAGATGAATTTGGAACATCATGTTTTCTCTAAAATTGTCTAAATATTTAGATTGTATCCTAGTATGCTGGGAATTAATTTAACTATGGGGGAAAACAAGAAAGCTTTTATGAATTTTGTCTTGAGAAATATAGACCATATCAACTAGAAATTATAATTCAGATTATATGATTGCTTTTTTTGTATAAATTACTATATAACTTTTGAAAATTTATTTAAATATAAGCTTGTCTGAACAATTTTTGACTATGGATGGAAGACATAATATTTGAGTCACCATAATGTAGGGACTATTTATTATTTAAAACATGTCTTGAACATGATATAGTTCAAAAGGACTGTGAATATTTTGAACAGAATTAAATTGTGAAAAGATTCCTTACATATTATTAGTCAAGAGGGGACAATTTTGATCAATTGATTTCTTTTCAGTCCAGCAAATGAAATTAAAGAAGAGACAGATAACAGAGGTAGCATATTTAGTATTAAAATCTTAAATAAAATATAAGGAAATGTATATCAGAATTTTTCAATTGAAACTGATGGAATTAAAAGGTATTTTAACTTTAAAAAGTTAGACATTTTCCTAAGTAGGCTGATGAAGCAGAAAAAGCTTTGAGGAAGTATGACCTCTGGTTTTGGAAGAATAATCTCTGGAGGGAATTTTTCTTTGCCTTTCCAGGTGAAACAGAAGAAATTTCTTTCTTTCCTTTTACACTGCTTTCCAAAGGTGTTATTCTTCCAGTGAGAGACACTGGAAAGACTCCATAGCAGGCCACTTCAGTCAAGGCTTAATACCAAAGAAGGGCTTTGTAATTTGAGAAGAGAAAATATTCTTGCTCATTTAGAGTTGAGATGAAGAAGCCCAGGGAGCTCGATTAAGTAATGTGATTAGTAGAAGTGCTATGGTTAAAGTGATCTATATAACACCATAAAAGGAGAAAAAATATCAAAGGCTTAATCTGCCAATTAATAATGGATTCTGTGTGGGCTTCTACTCTTCCTGATAACTCTGTGCATAGATGAGAGCTAGTTTATGTGGAGAATGGTTTCTTAACAATTTCTTTGTGAAGACATAAAAGCTTTGCTTTGAATAAATTTTGTCTGCTAGCTAACTGCTAAAGGTAAATACATTAGTTGGGATTTTCCAGCAATTTCACTGAAAGCGCCAACAGCAAGAAAGTGACATTATTGTGGAATCATTACATTGTATAAAATGCCCAGGGCCCTGAAACTTGCTTATAATACAATTTGACAGCTGTCTTCTTTACCTGATATTTAACCATTTATTTCAGAATATTGAAATACCAGCTTCAAAGATGCACACTTCCTTTTGGACATTCAGAAGTGACAAACATGTTGTGATGGCATCAATCATATTGTACAATTGTTTAAAAACATAAATAAGGGTTATTTCAATTTTTTAAAAATACACAATACAGGTTATATACTTTTAAATCTTGTAAGTTAATAATTTAGGAGAATGTGGACCCTCAGTGTACTTTAAACCTGGGGGCACTCATTTTCTTGGGGACTCAGTACATGAATTCAAGTTAGGAGGGGTATATAAATGACTTATTAGTTGAATAATTAATATAAATAGTGAAAGACAGTATTTTAATGATGCTATTTATTTCCTCATGATTTAGAATTGACATGTATGTACTGAATTATAATATCGAAAATATATTTAGTTGTATTATGGAGCTGGATTCTCAAAGTATGAATTCAGTCTGCTATTTTATTGTGAGAATGGACTTTCACTAGTAAAATCCATAAAGTCGGACTGATTGACGTTATTAACTTGCTAAAATATACTACAGTAAATTGTGACTATGATTTAAATTTTATGTATTTTAATATAGAATCATAGAGCCATAGATTTAGAAATTGAAAGGACCTTAAAGGCCACATAGTTTAATTCTTGATTTATATATAAGGAAACTGAGATTCAGAGAGTTTGAATGATTTGTCCAAACTCAGTCATGTGATAGAGACAGAGCTAAATTCTGAACCCATGTGCTCAGATCAGAGTCAGTGCTTTGTCCACTATATCACATGTAGAACCACAACAATTTATTTAATAATTACAGCAATGTAAAGGGATATAACTTTGAAGGATATAACAACTCTGGTGAATGAAGTGATAATTACGACTTGAGAAGACTGTTGATGAAGAGAGGTGTAGAAAGATATATACTTCAACCTTCCCATGAATAGTCTAAATTAATTTCCTAAAGTATTGACTAATCTGATCTCCTTCTGTCCAAGAGATTCACAAGTCTTCTACAACCATAAATTGAAAGTGTCAGTTCTGTGACACTCATCTTGCTTTGTAATCCAACTTTCACAGTCACTTTTCACATTGCTATTGTATAACTGACTATACAAATCACTTTTGTTAGCAAGGTGAAGTCTCTGTTTTTAGTATGCTCTCCAGATTTATCAATGTTTTCTTTCCAAGGAGCAAGTGTCTTTTAATTTCATGAGTGTGTTGCCATCTGTAGTGATCGTTGAGCCCAAGAGTATAAAATCTGACTCTCATTTCTTCTTCCTCTCTTTGCCAAGAAGTGATGGGACCAGTTGCCAAGATGCTAGGGGTTTTTTCACGTTTAAACTTCAAGGCAGTTTTTACACTCTCCTCTTTCATCTTCATCAAGAGACTTTCTAATTTCTCTTTACTTTCTGCCAGTAGAGTGATATCATCTACTTATCTGAGATTTTTGATATTTCTTCTGGGAACCTTAGTTCTGGCTTTTGAATCATCTATCCTGTCATTTTGCTCTTCTCATAATTCTTTGTTCATATATGGTTGAACCCTACCTTACAGAACCCTAAGTATAACCTTGCTGGTGTGTCAAAGGGAGCAATTGGTCAGTAATTTGAGCATTTCTTGGTATTGTCCTTTAGGTTTGAGAAATGAACTGATTTTTTTCCCCCAATCCAGTGACCACTGTTGTATTTTCCAAATTTGCTGGCAAATTGAATATAACATAAGATATGCCATCATCAGGCATATCTTAATGGATGGAGTCAGGTCAAATAAGTGTCAGTTTAAGAATTCTCAGGCCAACAGCCTCATTGTTCCAGTATAGGGCAGGAAATCTCAGACCACTATGCCATTGCCATCCTAGCACATTGGGGTGACAGTTGACCCTGATAGAGTGCGTATGGGCACAGACAAATGCTTTAATAGTTCTGGCTAGGCAATGAGACATGTGGGCCAGAGGGAGAGCAAACAGTAGATAGACTTCTTGAATACTAGAGATCATAAATGACCAACAATAGCTAAAAGATCAGTTAAATGTTGGAAGGTCTCCTAAGAAGAGCCTACAGGTATTATGACCAAGGGATGAAGTGTAGACAATATTCTAGCCCCTCCAGTTTTTCCTTAAAAAATATTAAAACATCTTTCTAGACTTTGTTAGCTTATTCTTTAATTAATAGCCAAAGGATATGAATAGATGATTTTTCAATAAAGAAATCAAAGCTATCAATAGTTATATGAAAAAATATTCTAAATCATTAATAATTAGAGAAATGCAAATTAAAACAACTATGAGGTATCATCTCAACTCTGTATCAATGAAATCACAGATCCATTCCCTATCCTTATTCTAGTAATTAAATTTCTCTGTTTGCCTTTATCTCCTTCCTTCCTTCCTTCCTTCCTTCCTTCCTTCCTTCCTTCCTTCCTTCCTTCCTTCCTTCCTTCCTTCCTTCCTCTCTTCCTTCCTTCTTTCTTCCCTTCCTTCCTTTTATCCCTCCCTCCCTCCCTCCCTTCCTTCCTTCCTTCCTTCCTCCCTCCCTCTCTTTTCCTTCCTTTCTTTTTCTTTTTTTCTTCCTTTCTTAAGCCTCTCTGTTATTAGTTTTGTGTTTGTTTGGTATAATTTTTAGTGAATCTGACTTTGGGGGCACTTTTTTCTATTATACAAGAAATTACTAAAATGGTTTGCTATATTATGAATGTGTATACCATTAATGAAGCAATTATTAAGGAAATGGAACATGATATGGGAACATGAGACATGATTCATAAGGTTTGGAATAAACTGTCGACATCCCTTTCTTTTCCTTTATAATTTTTTGCAACATTGATAACATCAAATATATATATATATATATATATATATATGTCTCTATGTAGACATATATATGTCTATATATATGTATATTTATTCCATACAACCTAATGTTACTATTTACTTAACTCATTCCTTAATTGCTCATATCCATTATTAAATTAAACACAGAATCAAAGGAGGGATTATTGAGGTTGTTGCTTATTTTTTATTTTTGCTAGTGATCAGATCTGGATTACTGTTTTGAGGTTATTATTGAATTTATTCCACTTGAACCCAACTAAAACTTTTATATCATTTTCTAGATAAAGCACTGTTTACCTATGCCTTCCATAACTTGTGAAACTGATTTTTAAAAATGATATTCCTATTAAATTTCATCTTGATATATTTGGCTCAATATTCTTATTTGTCATTTTCTTTTTTGAATCTAGACTTTGCCATCTGAGGTATTAATTATCCCTAATACTTTGTGCCATTCATATCTTTTTCCAAGTCACTAATACGTTAAATAGCACAGGAGCATTCCATTAGAGATCTCATTTTAAGTTAACATTTAGTCATTTTTTCTTTGGTTCAACCATTACCAAATCCAGTTACCTATACTTTCATCTAACTCCTATTTCTTTTCTTTCCATTTTGTCCATAGGAATAATGGAAATCATTCTGGAGAGCAATTTGGAACTATGCCCAAAGGGCTATCAAAATATGCATACCCTTTGATCCACCAATTTCTCCTGATCTTATTTCCCAAAGAGATCTTAAAAGAGGAAAAGGAAACACATGTGCAAAAATGTTTGTAGCAGCCCTTTTTGTAGTGTCAAGAAACTGGAAACTGAGTGGATGCCCATCAGTTGGAGAATGGCTGAATAAATTATGGTATATGAATGCTATGGAATATTATTGTTCTGTAAGAAATAATCAGCAGGATGATTTCAGAAAGGCCTCAAGAGAACTACATGAACTGATGCTAAGTGAAGTGAGCAGAACCAGGAAATTATTATACATGGCAACAACAAGATTATATGAAGATCAATTCTAATGGATGTGGCTCTCTTCAACAATGAGATGATTAAAGTCAGTTCCAATTGTTCAATGATGAAGAGAACCAGCTACACCCAGGGAGAAGACTGTGGGAACTGAGTATGGATCACAACATAGCATTTTCACTCTTTTTGTTGTTGTTTGCTTGCATTTTGTTTTCTTTCTCATTTTTTCCCCTTTTTGATCTGATTTTTCTTATGCAGCACAATAATTGTATAAATATATATGCATATATTGGATTTAACATTTATTTTTTAACATGTTTAACATATATTACATTACTTGTCATCTAGGGGAGGGGGTCAGGGGAAAGGGAGAAAAATTTGGAACACAAGATTTTGCAAAGGCCAATGTTGAAAAATTATCCATGTATATGTTTTGAAAATAAAAAGCTTTACTAAAAAAGAAATTAAAAAAAAATTAAAAAGGAATAGCATAAAAGACTTTTTAAAGGATAGTTAGATGATCTCTTTTTACTTAAAGTCAGCTTTTTAATAACCATTTTTATTTCATCTTTTCCTGTTCAAAAGCACTTTTCCTGAGATATCATGCTCAAAATCAGAATTGAGCAATTTTGCTTTTTCTCCTTAATTTGTTACCATTACAACACATTTTGTAATAGTTATATCTTTTTTTTGTACTCCTTCCCATCTCACCCTATTCCAAAAAAAAAAAAGTTAAAGAAATACTGTTCACTATATCAGTGTCTTTTCTTATTATTGTGCCTAAGTTACTTTTGGGCTTTAATTTACATGACAGTATTGTAATAAAATCAAGCCTTTTTTTTAAAAAAAAATATTTCTGACATTCTCTTTTTAAAAAATGTTGAGTTCCAAATACCTATTGAAAAGGCAAGCAATATGATATCGATTACACATGTGGAATCATGCAAATATATTTCCATATGAGCCATGTTGCAAAAAGAAAAAAGGAAGAAAACAAAGAAAATGAAAAAAATTATACTTCAGTATGTCCTCTGGAGATGGAGAACATTTTTCATCATAATAGTTTCAGAATTATTTTGAATCATTACATTTATCAGAATGGCTAAGCCTGTAATAGTTAATTCATCATTATCACAAGGTTCTTATGACTGCACACAATGTTCTCTTTCTGCTCACTTCATTTTGCATCAGGTTTTCCTGAATTCATTCCCTTCCCTCTTCCCTCCAACCTATAATTCCTTTTCCTTCCTATAATTTCTTATAGAACAATAGTATTTCTTTACAATCATATATCATAACGTGTTCAGCTATTCCTTAATTGCTGGGCATGGCCTAAGTTTGCAATTCTTTGCCACTACAAAAAGGATTGTAATAAATATTTTTGCATAATTGGATCTTTTCCCTTTTTCTTTGGATTAGAAATCTAGTAATGATTTTGCTGGATCAAAGAGTATGTGCAGATTTCTAGCCTTTTGGGCATAGATTCAAAGTGCTCTCCAGGATGGTTGGATTGGTTCCACCAACAGTGCGTTAGTATCCCTATTTTTCCACATCCCTTTCAGCATTTGTCATTTTCTTTTCTGTAATGTTAAACAATCTGATAGGTATGAGGTAGTAGCTGCATTTCTCTAACTAATAGTGATTTAGATCATTTTCATAAGAGTATAGATAATTTAAATTTGTCTTCTAAGCACTGACTACAGTAGGCCTTGACCATTTATCAACTAGGGAATGGCTTGTATTTTTACAAATTTGACTCGGTTTCTTATATTTATTTTTCCCAGTTACATATAAAACAATTTTCAACCTTTGCTTTAAGTTTTAAGTTCTAAATTATATCCCTTCCTTTTTTTCCTTTCCTCTCCCTAGGACAGGAAGCAATCTGATATGTTATACATGTGCACTCATGTAAAACACATTTCCATATTAGTCATTTTTGGGAGAAAATTCAAACTGAAAGAAGAAAGAAAAAAAGAGGAAAAAAGTATCATTAATTCTTTCTATGGAGGTAGACAGCAGTTTTCATTATGAATCATTTGGGATTTTCTTGGATCATTGTATTATTGGGAATAACTAAATCATTCACAGTTGTTCATTATACAATATTGCCATTACTGTGTACAATACTCCAGTTCTGCTCACTTCACCCTTCAGTTATTTTAAATGAAATTTCTCTTTTTATCTCTTTCTTCTAGAGAAATGCTGATGATTTATGTGGATTTCTTTTATAACATGAACTTTGCTAAAGCTGTTAATTTTTTAAACTAATTTTTCAGTTGATTCTGTGAAAGGTGATATTTTGTTTACTCATTGCCTATGTGTATACATAATAATCAGAATGACTTGATTGCTCAAAATTATTCTTAAAACAATATTGCTGTTACAACATTGTCTTGGTTCTATTCATTTTGTGTTTTATTGTTTTGTGCAAATCTTTCCATATTTTTCTAAAATCAAAATTTTTTATAATGAGTAATATTCCATCATGAGTACATACCACAGCTTGTGTAGCTAAATTTTTGATTGACAGACATCCCCCAAATTTCCAGTTTTTTTGCTAACATTAAGAGACACACAGATAGAATCTTTTCCTTTTTTTCTCCTAATCATCTTGGGAAACAGTCTTAATAGTGGAATTACTGGGACAAAAGTATAGGCAATTTAATAACTCTTTGGATACATGTCAGATTGCTTTCCAAAATGGTTGGATCAGCTCATCGAAGTATCAACAATGAATTAAGATCCTAATTTTTCCATATCCCCTCCAACATTTGTCAGTTTTCCCATCTATCATTATAGCCAACCTAAAAGCTTTAAAATGATATCTCAAGGCTGTTTTAATTTGCATTTCTCTATTCAATAATAATTTAGTGCATTTAAAAATTATGCCTAAAGAAAATGGAAAACGAGTGGGATGCCCATCAGTTGGAGGACAGTTGATTAAGTTATAATATATGCAATGTTAGGGAATATTATTGTTCTATAAAAAATGATTGGCAGGATAATTTTAGAGAGGCCTGGAGAGAATTACATGAACTGATGCTAAGTGAAATGAGTAGAACCAGGAAATCATTATACATGGCAATAATAAGATTATATGATGATCAATTCTGATGTATGTGGCTTTCTTCAACAAGGAGATGATGCAGACCAGTTCTTGTGATGAAGAGAGTCACCTATATCCAGAGAGAAGAGTGTGGGAACTGAATGTGGATCACAACATTGTATTTTTATTCTTTGTTGTTGTTTGCTTGAATTTTGTTTTCTTTCTAATTTTTTCCCTTTTTGATCTGATTTTTCTTGAGTAGTAATATTTTCTGGAAAATTATAGAAGAATTGCACATGTTTAACATACATTGAATTATTTGTTGTCTAGGGGAGAAAGTGGGAGAAGGGAAGGAAAACATTTGGAAAGGTTTTGCAAGAGTGAATGCTGAAAATTATCTAGCATATGGTTTGAAAATAAAAAAGCTTTAATAAAAAATAATATAAAATATGCCTATAAATCATTTTAATTTCTTCAATAGAAAATTGCCTGTTCTGATACTTTGACCATTTATCAATTAAGAATGACTTTCATTCTTATAGATTTGACAAAGTTCTTTGTATTTTTTTATATGCAGCCTTTATCTGATAAACTGCCTATAAAATCCTTTTCCTTCACCCTTACCCAGTACTTTTCTGCTTTCCTCCTGATCTTAACTACAATTATTTATTTTATATCTCACAATGCTCTATCTCATTTGTTCACAAATTGTCCACCTATCCATAAGTCTGCTAGACAATATTTTCCGTGTTCTTCAAGATTTTTCGTAGTGTCTCTCTTTAGTTCTAGGACATATATCCACTTGAAACTTATTTTGGTAAGTGGTATAAAATATTGGCCTATGCTCAATTTTTACCAGATTTCCCAGCTTTCCTGAAAATTTTTTTTTAATTAAATAATGCATTCTTGTCCCTCAAATTTAAGTCTTTACACTTATCAAACATTAGGTTTGTGGCTGTAAAATGTATGTTTATTCTGTTCCACTGATCTACTTTTCTATTTCTTAGCCAGTACCAGATAAATTTCGTAATTACTGTATTATTATATAGTTTAAGGTCTAGTATTGTTAAAACTCCTTACTTGACATTTTTTCAACATTAGTTCCTTTGAAATTCTTTTTTTTTATTATAGCTTTTTATTTACAAGATATATGCATAGGTAATTTTTCAGCATTGACATTGCAAAACCTTTTGTTCCAACTTTTTCCTTCCTCCTGACCCCTTCCCCCAGATGGCAGGTTAACCAATACATGTTAAATATGTTAAAGTATAAGTTAAATACAATATATGTATACATGTCCTAACAGTTATTTTGCTGTACAAAAAGAGTTGGACTTTGAAATAGTGTACAATTAGCCTGTGAAGGAAATAAAAAATGCAGGTAGACAAAAATAGAGGGATTGGGAATTCTATGTAGTGCTTCATAGTCATCTCCCAGAGTTCTTCCTTTGGGTATAGCTGGTTCAATTCATTACTGCTCTATTGGAACTGATTTGTTTCATCTCATTGTTGAAGAGGGCCACGTCCATCAGAATTGATCATCATATAGTATTGTTATTGAAATATATAATGATCTTCATTTCACTCAGCATCAGTTCATGTAAGTTTCTTTAGGCCTTTCTGAAATCATCCTGCTGATCATTTCTTACAGAACAATAATATTCCATAATATTCATATACCACAATTTATTCAGCCATTCTCTAATTGATGGGCATCCACTCAGTTTCCAAGTTCCTTTGATATTCTTGACTTTTTTCCTTCCAAATGAATTTTGTTATTTTTTTTCTCAGTAAATTTTTTTGTGCTAATTTAATTGAGATAGCATTGAATATATAGATTAATTTTGGTAAGATTATCATTTTTATTATATTGGTTCTGCATACCCACAGAAAATTAATATTTCCCTATTTAAATCTAATTTTATTTGTATATAAAATGTTATTAAAATTGATTTTGTTCATATATTTCCTGGGTTTGTTTTGGCAGGTGTACTCCCAGTTATTTTATACTGGCTAGAGTTATTTTAAATGGAATATCTCTTACTGCTTCTTCCTGTAGCATCCTATTGGTAATATATAAAAATGCTCATAATTTATATGAATTTATTTTATATCTTGCTATTTTGCTGAAATTATTGATTATTCCAATTAACTTGTTAGTTGAGTCTTTTGGATTTCCCAAATATAGCATCATATTGCTTGCAAAAAGAGATAGTTTCACTACCACATTCCCTATTCTGATTCCTTCTGTTTCTTTTTTTCTCTTATTATTATTGCTAGGATTTCTAATACAATATTGAATAATCAGTGGACATCTTTGATTCACGCCTGATCTTACTATGAGGGCTTCTAGCTTATTCATTACAAATAATGCCTGCTCTTGATTTAGGTAAATGCTTCTTATCAATTTAAGAAAACAAATCGTTTACATCTAATTGCTTTGATTTCATCTTCATTAGTGGTATATTACTCCTTTTCAGGATTTCTAGATATCTGTCATATCTTTTTTTTTTTTTTTGTCATATCTAACTTACCTAAAATTTTATTCATTTCCTTGATGTCTTTTTCAATTTTTTTGGGTTAGATTTATCTAATTCTGAGAGGGGAAGGCAAAAGTTGCCCACTATTATAGCCCTATTATTTATTTCCACTGCAATTCATTAAAATTTTCTTTTAAAAATTTGGATACTACATCATGTGGTGCTTTTAGATTAATACTGATATTATTTCATCATCTATGGAACCTTTTATCATAATGTAGTTTCCCTATTTATCTCCTTTAATTAAATCTCTTTTAGCTTTAACTTGTCTGATACTGAGATTGCTACCTTTTTTTTTTTTTTTTTGCATTGGGCTGAAGCCTAATAAATTTTATTCTAGCCCTGTATTTTAACTTATCTTTTACTTTTAAATGTATTTCTTATAAGCAATATATTTTTGGGCTCTGATTTTTAATCTATTCTGTTATCCTTTTTTCCTTTTTATTAGTGAGTTCATCCCAATCACATTCTATGTTATAATTATTCTATTTCCATCCATCCTATTTTTGCTCTTTATTCTCTTCTCAGTATCTTCTTTAACCTTATCCCTTCTGTTGTTTACTTTCAACCATTGCCTCCCTAATCCACAACCTTTTAAAGGATATATCTCTTAATCCTCCTATTCTTTATAAATACCCAATCCTTAAAGTCCCTCCCTTTTCCTCTTCTCCCTCTTTGAAATCT
Source organism: Sarcophilus harrisii (assembly GCF_902635505.1). Taxonomy (NCBI): domain Eukaryota; kingdom Metazoa; phylum Chordata; class Mammalia; order Dasyuromorphia; family Dasyuridae; genus Sarcophilus; species Sarcophilus harrisii. The sequence continues at coordinate 239,667,149 of NC_045428.1, forward strand.
CTATTTATATAGCATCCTAAGAGCCTTCCCCCTTATCCTATCCTATTGCCCTGTTATTTCTTTATAAATTTAGAAGACTTTTACATTCTTCTAGATGTATACGTTGTTCACTCTTTAACCTAGATTTTATGAGAGTAAGATTTTAGCACTATCAACTCTCAACCTTCACCCATTTCCTCTATATCAATCCTTCTGCTCATGCCTCATTTGCATAGTTGCTCTCTCTCTCTCTCTCTCTTTTTTTTAACCTTTTCCTACCTTATTTTATTTTTTAGAATCACCCTATCATATTCAGCTTGGCCCCAACCTTCCTTTTAAATTATCTAGGTACTGATGACAGTCTTAAGTGTACTGATAACATTTTCATATATAAGAAGTGAACAGTTAGATCTTGTTGAATTCCATGTAATTGGTCTTATATTTGTCTTATATTTCTCCTGGATCTTATATGCCAAATTTTCCACCCAGTTCTGGTTTTCCTGTGACAAATGCCCCCAAAGCTTTCAATTCATTAAAAAAAAAAAAATTTTTTTAAATTCAGGATTATATTAAACTTTACTGAGAAAGTTATTTTTGTCTACAATTCTAGCTCTTTTGCTCTTCAGAATATAGTGTTCTAAGATCTTCAGTCTAGTGACTATTAAATCTTGTGTAATTCTGATTGTGGCTATGGAGTATTTTTTCTTGTTTTGCTGTTGTTGATCATAATATTTTTTCCTTAAGCTGGGAGCTTTGAAACTTGTCTATGATATTCCTGTAGGTTCTCATCCTGGGATCTCTTTCACATGATGATTAATGAGTTTTTTCCATTTTAAAATTTATACTCTAGAACTTCAGGGCAAATTTGTTTAATTATTTCTTGTAATATTGTATCAAGATTATTTTTTGATCATTTCAGTTAGTCCAATAGTTTTTATGTTGTCTTTTTTCTATCTGTTCTCTAGATCAGTTGTTTTTCTAGTTAGGTGCTTCACATTCTCTTTTATTTTTCATCCTTTTGATTTTGTTTCATTATTTCTTGGTCTTATAATGTCATTTACTTCCCTTTGCCCAATTCTAATTTTCAAGGAGTTGTTTTCTTAAGTTTCTGGTTCTTTTTTTCCCCCCAGTTGTTTGACTTTTTCGTAATTTTCTTAAATTACTTTTATTTTTTCCCTCATTTTCCCTTGCTCTTTCTTATTTGTTTTTTAAAGTCCTTTTAAAATTCTTTCTGGGCCTGGCCCCAGAATTTGACATTTTGGGATAAGAGTAGCTTTTTAAAAATCATATATATATATATATAAACTATATATACATTATATTATCATATTATTTATAATATATCATGACATATTATATTATTATATATTATATGATAATTATCATATAATACATAATATATATATATATATATATATATATATATATATATACACATAAATACTTATCTCAAATTACCATTCTGGATCAGGAATTAAGAGAGAGGGAGGGAGAAAATTTTAAAGGGAAAATTTTTTTTAAAAGAATGTTAAAAATTGTTTTTACTTGTAATTGGAAAAAATATTTTTAAAAGATTATCAGTTTATTGGCATAGAATTCATTAAAATATTTCCTAATACTTGTTTTGATTTCATCTTCATTTGTTGTGCATTCACTTTAAAATTTTTTGATACTTTTAAAAATAAAATTAATGATTGCTCTATTTTATTATTTTTCCCATACAACTAGCTCCTAATTTTATTTATTAGTTTGCTTAAAAAGCTTTTATTGATATGTTCTTTGATTATTCAGGATTTCTATTTTGATGTTTGAAGAATTTTAAATTGTTCTAATTTTAAAAATTACATCCTATTTGTTCTCGGTCTCTCTGTCTCTCTTGATATGAACATTTAAAGGTATAAAATTGCTCTTAAGTATTGCTTTATTTTCATTTCACAAATTTTAGAATGTTGTTTCTTTATCATTATCTTTAATAAAATTATTGATTATTTCTGAGTTATTCTTTGACCCACTCATTTTTTAGGATCAGATTATTTAATTTCCAATTAATTTTTAATCTATGCCTCCAGAGCCTTTCATTCAATGTAATTTTATCACATTTTGGTTCTGCATTTGTTTGTGAGGTTTTTATTCCCTTATGCATGATCAACTTTTATAAAGGTGCCATGTCTAGCTGAGAAAAAAAGCATACTACTTTCTGTTCTCATTCATTTTTTTCCAGAGGTCTTTCAAATATAACTTTACTAAAATTCTGTTTCTCTCAACTTTTTTCTAGTTTAGTTTATGATTTGATTTATCTATTTTTGAAAGAGGAAACTTGGTGTTCTCTACTAGGATAGTTTTGTTATCTATATTCTCCTTAAAACTATCAATTCTTTGCAGATGATATGATGTTATACGTAAGAGAATCCTAGAAAATAATACAACACCCTACTTGAAACAATTCACAGCTTTATCAAAGTTGCAGGATATAAAATAAAGTCACACAAATCGTAAGTATTTCTATATATTACTGATAAAGCCTATTAGCAAGAAATAGAAAGAGAAATTCCATTTAAAATAACTATAGACAAAATAAAATATTTGGGGGTCTACCTACCAAGACAAATGCAAGAACTGTATGAACACAATTACAAAACACTTCTCACACAAAGTCAGATCTAAACAACTGGAAAAATATCAATTGCTCATGGGTAGGCTGAGCTAATATAATAAAAATGACAATTCTGCCTTAATTAATCTATTTGTTCAGTGTCATACAAAACACACTGCCAAAAAATTATTTTATAGAACTAGAAAAAAAATAACAAAATTTATCTGGAAGAACAAAAGGTCAAGAATTTCAAGAAAATTAATGAAAAAAATACAAATAATGATGGCTTAGCAGTACCAAACCTAAAACTATTTTATAAAGCCGCAGTCATCTAAATCATTTGGTACTGGCTAAGAAATAGAGTGGTGGATTGATAGAATAGATTAGATATACATGAGACAATAATCAAGGCCTATTGTAATCTAGTATTTGATAAACCCCCAACTCTAGCTTCAGGAATAAGAACTCACTATCTGAAAAAAATTGCTGGGAAAGCTGGAAAATAAGATGTCAGAAACTTGTCACTGATCTACATCTCATATCCTGTATCAAAATATGGTCAAAATGGGTACGTGATTTGGGCCTAAAGGAGTATACCATAAACAAATTAGGAGAGCTATGGGTAATTTACCTATCAGATCGTTGGAGAAGAGAGGAATTTATGACCAAAGAAGAACTAGAGAACATTATGAAAGGCAAAATTACATTAAATTACAAAATTTTTGCACAAATAAAACCAACAGAAACAAGATTGAAAGAGAAGTACAAAGCTGGGAAAAAAATCTTTATAGACTGATAAGGCATTTCTAAAATATATAAAGAACTGTCAAATTTATAAGAATTCAAGTCATTCTCCAATTGATAAATGATCAAAGGATAAGAACAGACAATTTTCAGATGACAAAATTAAAGCCATCTATAGTCATATGAAAAAATTCTCTAAACCCACTGTTGATTAGAGAAATGCAAATTAAAACAATTCTAAGGTACCACCTCACACTTCTCAGATTGTCTAAAATGACAGGGAAAGATAATGATAAATGCTGGAGGGAATGTGGGAAAACTGGGATGCATTGTTGGTGGAACTGTGAAATGATTCAACTATTCTGGAGAGAAATCTGTAACTATGCCCAAAGGGCCATCAAAGTGTGCATACCCTAGCAGTGCCATACACTGATCTGTGTTCCAAGGAAATCATAAAGGAGAAAAAAGGCCTCATATGTGCAAAAATGTTTGTAGTAGCTCTTTTTGTGGTAGCAAAGAATTGGAAAATGAGTAGACGGGGAATGGCTGAATAAGTTGTGGTACATGAAGATAATGGAATATTATTGTTCTCTAACAAATGATAACCAAGATGATTTTAGAAAGGCCTGGAAAGATTTGCATGAACTGATGCTGAATGAAACAAGCAGAACCAGGAGTACATTGTAAACAATAACAGCAAGAATGTGCAATGATCAACTATGAAAGACTTGGTTATTCTCAGTTGTTCAGTTATCCAAAGCAATCCCAATAGACTTTGAACAGAAAATGTGTTTGCATCCAGAGAAAGAACCATGGAGATTAATATAAATCAACACATGCTATGTTCACTTCTTTTTTCTGTTTTTTTTTTTTTTCTCTCCCATGATTTTTCCCGTTTGCTCTAATTTTTCTCTCCCAACATGATTCATAAAGCAATGTGTATTAAAAATAAATAAATTAAGTGTAAGAAGAAATACAATGTTGGTAGAACTGTGAACTCATTCAACTATTTTGAAGAGCAATCTAGAATTATGCCCAGTTTTAAAACTTCCTATACTCTTTGACCCAGCAATAGTACTATTAGTTTTCTTTCCCAAGGTGATCAGAGAAAAAGAAAAAGAAACTATATGTTCTAAAATATTTGTAGTGGAAATCTTTATGGTGGCAAAGAACTGAATATTGATGGGATGCCCATTAATTAAGGAATGACTAAACAAAATATGGTATATGATTGTGATGAAGATACTATTGTGATATAAGAAATAATGAAATGGTTGATTTTAGGAAAAACATGGAAAGACCTTTATAAAATAATAAAGAGTGAAACGAGCAGAATCAAGAAAATGTAATATATAATAATAACAGTAATGTTAGAAAAAATAAATGTGAATGACCAAGTTATTCTGAGTATTATAAATACTCAAATCAACTACAAAGAACTCTGATGGAAGATTCTATCCTCCTCCAGAGGAAGAACTGATAAATTGAAATATGTGTAGTATGTTTTTGCATATTTTTATAAACCTCTGAAATGGTGGCCTTCACTAGTGCGGGGTTAGGAGGGAGAGAGTTTAGAATTTAAAATGTAAAATGTAAATTAAATTAGAAAAAAAAGAAATATAGGGGATGATTTTATAGAATACTTTATATGAACTAATGCAAAGTGAAGTGAGCAGAATCAGAAGAACAATTTATATTATAACAGCATTGTAAAAATAAGCAACTTAAAAACAAAACAAACAAACAAACAAAAACTTTGGAACTCTGATTAACACAAAAAACCATTGTTCCAGAGGACTTGTTAGGAAACATATTATCCACCTCCAGTTAGAGAGATAATGGTGTCAAAGTACAGAGTGTAGTGCAACCCCACTCTTTAGTCCTAATCTCACATGAGTTTCCATTCTTCTCACAATGGGAAGAAATGCAACTAATTCTTGGGATCTTTAATGACTGTCATTCAATTATTTCAGTTATGTCCAATTCTTTGTGATCCTATTTGAAATTTTCTTGGCAAAGATACTGGAGTGATTTGCAATTTCCATCTTCAGCTCCTTTTACAGATGAGAAAACTGAAACAAACAGGATTAAATGACTTGCTCAGAATCACATGGCTTGTATCTGAAGTCAAATTTGAACACCAATCTTTACCCATTTGCAGTTATGTTTAACAATTACATTTGTACTATTCCCCCAATTAGATTTAAAATTTCTCATAGGCAGGGTATATAATTTATGTTTCAGTACCTACTATTTAACTGACCACAGAGTAGTTATTTAATAGATGTTTGCATAATATGATTATTCCTGGCTGTATATTGCATAATTAAAACAGTCACAGCATTAAACATGAAATTTATTTTGTGACCCAAGTTTAAGTTCACAAAATGAACCACATCAAGGCTCCAATTCTTGTAAATTCATGATTACAACAGAAAAAGAAATTGATTTTCCCACAATGACAAAAGTTAATTAGTTGTAAGCAGGTAGAAGACAATTAACAGCTTTTAAGATGGTTGAAAATTTATTCTATGAGAATAAGTGGAATATGGAAGAAAGATAAAGACAACATAGGCATATGATCAAAATTAACAAATTGAATTGGATGATTAAAGTATTGATGCTTAGAATTGAGTGATTTTAGAATTTAACTGGTGTGATGGAAGTATTACCTCAAAGGATCTCTTTACACAGGCAAATATCTTTGTAAACTTCACACTGATTTGTAAATGTTTAACGTCATCAAAATATCTGAAATTCAGAAAATTTCACAAGCCTTGTCCCTTTGATAAAATGTCACAAGAACAAAGAAGTTTGAGATTTTGATAGAATAAGTATGGTTTAATCCTGAATATGGTTCTGTGATGCTTTTTTAAAAAAGTGTTTGGTGTTTTTTATTTTATGTTTTTATGAAATTGATAAAAAAGTTTTATATATGTGATCATCAAGATTCTCAATACTCATTTTGGAGTTCAATTGCCTGAAGAAGAACTGAAAGAAAAAGAAATAATACTGATAATGTTGATTTTATTTTTCGCTCTGTAGAATGATAGTATTTTAAAGCCTTGATTTATTTTGTGCACAGGGAAATAAACACAAAGCAAAAGTAGCTAGGACCATGAAGTCCAGGTCTCACTTAGGCCTGCACCTCACTTGGACAGGTGGCAATATACTTTCTGTTATGTATAATCAGCCACCAATATTATGAGGCATTTTAAGGAAAACTCATCTAGCTGCTATGTTGGATAGAATGCAGGGCCTGAAGTCAGGTCTGCTCATCTTCTTGAGTTCTAATCTATCTTCAGATGCTTAAGATGTGTGACCCTGGGCAAATCCTTTAACCCTACCTTCATTTCCTTACCTGTAAAATAAGCTGGAGAAGGAAACGGGAAATCATTCCAATGTTTTTGTCAAGAAAACCGCAAATGGGATCACAAAGAGTCAGACATGACTGAAATTCCTGAGCATAATAAAAACCAATCAAAATATTTGCAATTCATCTTATAATAATAACATTAGGTCCCTTTAAATGGTAGGTCTACTCCCTACGCCTTTTGCAGGAGGAAATGCCCTTTTATTGGCAATGAATCTAATAAGCTCAAAAATCAAATTAGTATTCCTAATGTATAAGACTGATCATGACACTTATACCCAAAAAACTCTAGAGCCTGATAGTTCTCTGTAGGGTAAGATGCAAATGCTTCCATTTGGCTTTTAATTTTATTTATTAGGTGCTTATCAAACATAATAAACATGAACATTTGATACAAAGAACCAAAAAGATGATTGTGTGTAAAATCATGAACTTCTGTTAATACAACTTTTTTTTTTTAAAGTATATACTACATGTAAAAAATAATGCCACCTCTGTCTTTCTGAATTGTCTTCTACTCCAGGTATGTGTACATATTTGTAAATGCATATATAAATACACATAAATATATCTATCATTTTAATATTTTATTTATCTTTTTTCTTACTTTTTATCACTGTTACACACCAGTTCTTTCCCAAGCAAATCACACTTCAAAATAAAACTGCAATGAATTGTAATTACATGTAATAATAATACATGCAATATAGTAATTCATGTAACTAATAAGTATAGTCAAACCAAAAAAAAAAATCAATATATTGGCCATATCTGTTAACTCATGTTTCATTTTGCATCTCTAATCTATCACTTTTCACTGGATACTGAATTTTGTGTTGGACGTAGAGTTGAGGAAGACAAGAGTTCAAATTCTGCCTCAGTTACTTACTAAATCTATAATAGTGGAAAAGTTGCCTAGCCTCTCCCAGCTTCAGTTTCCTTATCTTTTAGAGGGGAATAATTATAGCATTTACCTCCCAGTTGTTATGAGGATAAAATCAGATAATATTTGTGAAAAACTTTGCAAACCATCAACTTTTATATAAATGCCAACTATTATTATCACTGCTGGTGTCATTATTATGTTGTGGTTGCCATCAAGATATAAGAAGCAATCTTCTGTAGTCATTATTAATCATTGCATTTCCTAAAGTACTGTAGTCCTTTCAACTTATTGTTTAAACTATTTTTCTAGTTCTGCTCATTTCACTATTCATTAATTAATAAAGATTTTCCACATTTTTCCAATCCATAACTTTCAGGTGTAGTATTATTACTATTAATAACATGTCATCTTCATATACATAATTTGTTCAGCCAAATTGATGGTCCATCCAATTTGTTTCCAGACCTTTAATAAGAGAAAAAGTGCTGCTATATATAATTGTGTACATGTGGATACTTTTTGTTTATCTTTGATGCTTTGGGGGAATATGCCTTGTATTATTACTGTTGAATCAAAGGATATGCACAGTTCAATGGCTTTGGAAGTATAATTCAAATTGTTTTCTATAAAGTTTAGAAAAATTCACATCTCAGAGATCATTTTACATGGCAACAACAAGACTATATGATGATCGATTCTGACGGACATGGCTCTCTTCAACATTGAGATGATTCAAACCAGTTCCACTTGTGTAGGGATGAAGAGAACCATCTACACCCAGGGAGAGAACCATGGGAACTGAGTGTGGAACACAACATAGCATTCTCACTCTCTCTGTTGTTATTTGCTTGCATTTTGCTTTCTTTTTCAGTTTTTCTTTTCCTTCCTTCTTGATCTGATTTTTTTTTTTTGTGCAGCAAGATAACTGTATAAATATGTATAAATATATTGGATTTAACATGTATTTCAACATATTTAACATGTATTGGACTACCTGCCAGCCAGGGGAAGGGTTAGGGGGAAGGAGGGGAAAATTTGGAACAAAAGGTTTTGCAAGGGTCAATGTTGGAAAAATTATCCATGCATATGCTTTGTAAATTAAAAAAACAAAAGAAAAAAATACACATCTTTATTAACAATATATCATCATGCCTGTTTTCTGACAATTCTTCCAACAATTGTTACTTTCCTTTTTTTATTTTTGGTCATCTTTGTCAATTCAATGAATGTTAAATGAAACCTTAGAATTGATTTTAATTTACATTTATTTTGTTAGTGATTCACAGTATTTTTTTTTTTCATTTAGTTGTTAGCTTGCATTTCTTCTTTAAAAACAGCCTATCTATGAGAATGTCTGATAATTTGGTGTATTTATATTATGTTATGCTACATTACTAATTGAAGTTACTAAGTGTTTAAATTATTTTTAGTTGAATCTCTAGGATTCTCTAGGTAAACCACCATTTGTTTTACAAATATGAATCATATTTTTCCATTTTTGGACTACACTTATTACTTCAGTTTCAAAAATTTTATTTTATTGTCATAACTTGAATTTCTAGTATTATATCAGAAAATTATGACAACGGAAATTCTTGATTTACCTGAAATCATTAGAAAGGACTTTAGCATCTCTGGTAGAGATAAAGATTAGGTTTTGGTTTTCAATATATACTGCTCATTAAGCAGTTTGTTAAGAAAAGCGGTTTGTTAAAAAAAGGTCTATTTAGTCCTAGGGTTTTGGTGCTTAAAAAAATAAAGTAGGTATTTTGTACGCTGTCAAAACACTTTTGGTATTTATTCTGCATCTATGATTTTTATTGTTTTTATCATTAATATACTCTATTATGTTCATCATAATTTTCCTAATGTTTAACAGCATTTCATTCTTGGCATAAGTCCAGTCTGATCAAATGTATAATTAAAAAAATGTTTTTATATGATCTTTGATAATGTTCTTCAATATTTTTATTGATATTCCTTAGAGATAGTAATTATATTTTATTTTTCTACTTTATCTTTCTTAGGCTTAGGTATCAGGAATCATATTTGTTTTATGGAAATTTGGATTAAGATTTTTTTTCCAATTTTTCACAACCACTTTATGAAATATTGTCAATGTACTTTGTTAGATTTTGCTTTCTAATCCATTTTAGTATGCTCTTCTATTTTATGGGTGAGTTAATTTCATTCATTTTCATGAATTAATTTACAAGGTTCATTGTGTTTTTGCCTTAAGGCATCATCTCCCATTAAAATTTTTTTTCATTATATTCCATTCTCTTATTATAAAGAAAAAGGATGGGGTGAAATAAATGGATTTGGATCAAAACCAGTAATCCATCATTGGAGTTGTATGATCCTACTTGGTCCTTTGGCTCCTTTTAAAATAGTATTTTATTTTTTCTAATTATATGTAAAGATAATTTTTAATGTTCATTTTAACAAAATTTTGAATTCCAAATTCTTTTCATTCTTTCTTCCTCTCTTCTTTTCCTAAAGCAGTAATAAAATAATTGGAACTATGTTATATATGTATATTCAAGTTCTGAGAGAGGACAGTTGATGTCCCCCAATAATATAGTTTATTCTATAGGATTATTCTTTAGGATTAGATTATTTAATTTCCAATTTATTTTAAATCTGTTTTTTTCCACTGCCTTTTGTTGAAATTTTTTTATTGCATTATGATCTTAAAAGAATGCATTTAATATTTATGCCTTTCTAAATCTGATTTTGAAATTTTTATGCCATATTATATGGTCAATTTTTGTGTAGTTTCCTTGTACTGAGAAAAAGCTATATTTTTCTATTCTCATTTAATTTTCTCCAGAAGTCTGTTATGTCTAATTTTTCTAAAATTCTATTCACTGACCCCCTCCCTCCCAGTTTCTTTCTTGTTTATTTTGTGACTGGGTTTATCAAGATCTGACAGGGAACATTGAAGCTCCTCACTATTATAGTTTTGCTGTCAGTTTCTTCCTCTACTTCATTTAACTTCTCTAAGAATTTGGATGCTATACCACTTGGTGCGTATATGTTTAATATTAATATTACTTCACTGACCTTTTATCAAAATGTTGTTCCCCTCCTTACTCTTCTAATTAGATCTATTTTTGTTTTGTTTGAGATCATCATTGCTACCTCTGCTTTTTTTCACTTCAGTTGAAGTGTAATAAATTCTGTTCCATCCACTTAATTTTACTCTTTATGTACCTCTTTGCTTTAAGAGTATTTCTTGTAAACAACATATTGTAGGATTCTGATTTTTGATCCATTTTGCTATCTGTTTCTGTTTTATGATAGAGTTCATCCCATTCTCATTCACAATTATGATTACTAAATGTATAGTTTCTTCTATTTTTTCTCCTTTCTGTCCTTCATTCTTATCTTTCAATTATTCCCCCCTTATCATTGATTTGCTTCTGCTCATTGCCTTCCTTAATCTGCCTTCTTTTATGGCAGTTTCCTCTTTTATATAATTCACTCCCCTCTTATTTCTCTATAGAATAAAATAATTTTTATACCCAACTGATTGTATATATTATTACTTCTTTGAGCCAATTTTAATGAGAGTAAGGTTCAAGTGATGCTCACTGCTCACCTTCCCCTCCATTCTATTAGGTCTTTCACATCTCTTCACGTGAGATAATTTACTATATCCTACTTTTCCCTTCCTTCTAATCCTAATGTAACCCTTTCCCCCCCCCACCCCTTAATTAATTTTTAATGTCCCTTAAATTCGCTTTCTACTCACATACTATGTATATACTTTTTCTAATTACACTATTAGTGATACAATTCTTAAGAATTATGAATATCATCTTTCCATGTAGGGATGTAAAGAGCCTTACCAAATCCCTTATGTTTTCTCTGTTTTTTATGTTTTTCTTGAGTCTTGACATTAAAAATATGTATTTTTTTGTCCAGCTCCTGTCTTTTTCTCAGAAAAGCTTAAAAGCCTTTTCATTTCATTGAATAACCTTTTTTTCTGCTCTTGAAGGATTATGCTTAATTTTAGGTGATTCTTGATTGATTGAAGTACTATCTCCTTTGCTTCTGGAATATTGTGTTCCATGATCCCTCAATTCCTTAACATTGCAGTAGTTAAGGCCTGTGTAATTCTGACTGTGGCTCCCCAATATTTGAATTGCTTCTTTCTGGTCAGTTAAATTATTTTTTCTCTTTTTCTAGGAGTTCTCTGGAATTTGACTGTAATTTCCTGGGATTTTTCCTCTTGGGAATTCTTTGTAAAAAGTGATCAGTGGATTTATTCAATATCTATTATTTCCTCTGATTCTAGGACATGAAGGCAGGGTTTTTTTTTTTTTAAATAATTTCTTAAAGTATTATGACAAACTTCTCTTGTCCATCATGACTTTCAGGTAGTCCAATAATTCTTAAATTATTTCTCTTGCATTTGTTTTCTGGGTCAGTTGTTTTTCCAATGAGGTATTTACATTTTCTTCTGTTTTTTTTTTTTTTTTTATTCTTTTGATTTGAAACTATAGAGTCATCAGTGTTTACTTTTCCAATTCTAATTGTTATTTCCTTTAGTTAGTTTTTTTTAATCTCCTTTTCCATTTGGCCAATTCTACTTTTTATGGAGTTTTTTTTTTTTTTTTTTCAGTAAAGTTCTGTACTTCTTTTTCCATTTTTAAAATACTTTTATCTAGCTATTGGATTTTTCCCATGATTCTCTTGCATCATTTTCATTTTTTTCCTCAATTTTTCTTCTACCTCTCTTATTTGATTTTTAAACTTCTCTTTTGAGCTCTTCTATGAATTCTTTTGAATTTGGATCCAATTCAAATTTTTCTGAGAGCATTAAATTTAGACATTTTGACACTGTTGTCCTTTTTTGAGTTTGTGGTTTGATCTTTACTGTTTCCATAATAACTTTCTATGGTCAGATTTTTTTTTTTTGCTTTTGCTCACCTTTTCTAGCTTTTCCCTATACTTTTAAATTTGAGTTCTGTTCTTGGCATTGAAGGGAAAATGTCCCAAGCTTCTTATATTGGGCCTGCAGGCCATGACCTGGTGCTGCACTGAGGATAGAGTGGGGAGTGACTGATGATGCTGGAGGTGCAGGCATCTACTTATTCACCTGGCACTGATCTGAGGCATAGGGTGTTTCTCAGTGTTGGCATTTGCCTACTTGCTTGGCACTTAACTGGGGCTTAGGGCCTCCCTTTGGCTTACTGAGGATGTGATAAGGTTGCTTCCTGTCCTGGAATGCACTCCCCTTTTACCTTTTAAGACCCTTAATGCTCACTTTTCAAGTTTCTTGGGGAGACCTGTTTCATTTTGATGTTTTGCTGGTTCTGCCATCCTGGAATTCATTTTGGCATGCTATTTTATAGTTGTTTGGAGGTAAAAATTGGGGAGTTAGGCAATTTCCTGCTTGCTCCACCATCCTGGCTCCTGAAAATCTCCATCCTTTGCATTTTCATTCAACTTAGAGACATATCATGGATTCTTATACTATAGTACACATTTTTTGGTTTATATTCTTTTCCCAATTTCATGTTTCCTTTCAGACTTCTCTTACCTCTTTTTATTACTGCCTATTTTGTTGCTGAATTTAATGTATTTCTACATGAAACTTGTGTTTTTGACTCTGCGTGTGTTTAATTTTCCTTTCCCTGATTTATGATATCCCTGATTGCTGAACAACAATCTTTTTTTTTCCTTTTCACACACCTAATTTTAATAAACAATAATTTCTTCTCTTTTCCCCCTTATTTTTCCTCATGCTTTTTTTCTTTTAAAGAAACCATCAAAAAGAGCAAAAAATAGTATGTTTTTAGTTTCTCTTTTCTCCTATGTTTGTGTTTCATATATTCTATTTATCTCTAACCTCTTCATTAAGAATTTTAAAAATCCTTTATTTTATTAAGAGTTCACTTTCCCTCTATCATATTTTACTCAATTTTGCAGGATAAGTTATGGTTGATTGAAAACATTTTTCTTTTGTCTTATATTATATTCCAAGTATTTATATTCTTTGTAGAAATTTTAGTATAGTCATAATCTTGTATGTCTGTAATTGTGGTTCCATGGAATTCATTTTCTTTTCAATTTAGAGTTTCTTTTAGGAGTGTACAGGTAAATTCTTTCTATTTTCACTCTGGTTATAATGGTTGTGGGCAGTTTTTAAAAATGGCTTCTTGAATTATTATATCTAGATTTTTTGGGGGATGGCAGAGTTTTTTCCTAAATTCTCTTGTGGAATTGTAATTTAAAGCTGGAAAGAATTTTAGAGACCACCAAGTTTAGCCACCTCATTTTACAGGTAAGAAAAAGGAAATACACGGAGAGATTAAACAAAAGAGAAGTTAAGTTAGTAACTGTCTGAGGAAAGGCTTGAACCCATGCCTTTCAGAGTTTAAGTCCAGTATTTTAGCATGCTATTTCTTATCTTTGGTAATAGCTACTTACATGTTCTTCTTCTAATTAATTTAATTAAGAAGTTTAATTCTTCTTTCTCCATCTTTATCTTTCTTCTTCTTTTTCCTTGTTTCTCCTTCTTGTTTCTCCTCTTTCTCCTTTTTCCTTTTCCTTTTTTTCTTCTCCTCCTCCTTTTTTCTCCTCCTCCTTGTCCTTCTCCTCTTCTTCCTTCTCCTTCTACTTTCTCCTCTTCTTTTTTTCCTCCTCCTCTTCTTCTTTCTCATCCCCCTCTCTTTATATATGTATCTGCCTATCACTCTTGGGCTGGAAATGCAGTTTACTTCCCAAGCTGGTTCCCATTATAGATTATAGAGCTTGCTCTATTTCCAACTTGGGTTAGTTTACCTCCTTTAGGAAACCTTCTGACTTCTAAACTTTGTGTGGACTCACAATCAACATAACCCATTTCAGTTTAGAACTCCTTAGCTTCAGTCTTCCAGTGGGACTAAGATTACAAGCATGTAATCTTTCTGCTATGGTGGATGCTGTCTGGATGGGTGGTTCAGTTCTTTTCTCTTCATGTAGTCATTTGTAAAAAATTCTCTTTATCAAGTGCTGTAGCCCTAAATAGATATTGGGCTAGCTTTAGTCCTCTTGGCAGAACCTGAACTTCCTAAACACTTATTTCTTTATCCTTGAATATAGCTTTGTCTTGTGCTTCAGTTCTGATAGGCCAGAGTCAAAAGCCTCTTAGCTTCAGACCCTGTTACCAAGTATAGAGCTGACTTCAGACACCTATTATATACCTGTTATTTTATTTTCTTATTTTTGTATACAATTAGACTTGATAGGTGAAGCAAGGGGGTAATACAGTGGTTAGAGAACCAAGCCAGGAGTCTGCAAGATCTGAATTCAAATTCTCATTGAGACTCATGAAGGGTGAGAATGAATGAAACACTAAATAAATAGATTTGATAGAAGAAGTTAATTGTTTAATAGAATCTTTGATTTATCTGGTATACTTTTTCCTAGTTCCTGGGATATTTCTCAGGTACTCAGGGTTTGGATACAAACTTTCACATTAACACTTTGCTGGAAGTCATTTATTTGGCTTTTAAAGCAAGCATTTTTCAATATGGATGTAGCTAATCTTTCTGGAGTTATTGCATTCTAATCTTCATAACTCACTTTATTTTCTAGTCAAATTGACCTAAATATTGGTCACCGTACATAATTTCTATCTTCCATTTTCATGCTTTTGCCCATTCTTGGAAATGAGTCCCTCTTGACTTCCACTCTTTTGAATCCAGTTTCTTCAAGAATGACTTTCAACACAAAACTAACCCCAATCCTTCCAGTTGTCATTGAACCCCACCCCCACTCATCAAAAATATTTCATATTTTATTTGTGTTTATTTAGTATTTACTTGTCAGGGTTTATACTCTTCCCTCCCCATAGAATAAAACCTCTTTGAGGGTAGATGATGATTCATTTTTATCTTTTTAAATATAGCACCTAGTAAAATGCCTAGCACATATGTTAAGTTTCTTCAACTATAAGAAGAAAGGATTAGACTAGAGTGACTTTCAAATCACTTCTATCTCTAACTCTGTGAACCAGACATTTAATAAATGCTTATTAAATAAATGAATGACAATGAGATTTGGGAAAGTTAATCTACTCCTTTTCAGAATCTTTATTGAAATCTTATCTTGGGATTCAGCCATCTTTATTAGTGAGTGAATGTAATTTAACCCATTGTTTTTAGCTTGTTTCAGACTCTACACTATGGTGTAGTTTTATAACTATAAAAAAATTATATGCCTATGGGTGCTTTTACTCTTTCTTTGGTCTCTTTAGGGAATAGACCTTACAGTGGTTAATTCTGGATCAAAATCTAAAGATGCCTTTTTGGACACTGTTCCAAATTGCTTTCCAGAATAATTAGTCCAATTCCTAGCAGGATCTATAGTGCATTAATGAGATCCTTTATCCATAGTTTTCCAACACAAATTATTATTCTTTTTTGCTGATTTTGCCTTGGATTTGGCTTTAATTTGTATTTTTGTAATTATTAGTGATTGGACGGATTGTTTCACATGGCTATTGAATTGCTTATTCATATCATCTATTTGTCAACTGGGGAATAGCTCTTATTTTTACAAATTTGAGTTGGTTTCTTATATAACTTGGAGATGAACCAGATAGGAGAAATTTGTTGCAAGGATTTTTCTCCCTCTTCCTGCTCCAGCCAACTGTATTCTTTCTAATTAGAAAATGCCCCCACCCCTGCAAATATTATTTATTTTATGTAATCAAAATTGTTTAGTTGTGCACTCTTCCCCTTCAATAAATCTTGCTCCTCCAATTTGTTTATGGTGTCTTTGCGTCTAAATCATGCATCTAATTTGAGTTAATCTTGGTATGTGGCATGAAGAAATCTAATTTCTGCCATAATACTTTTTTCATTTCCCCAATAATAATTGTTAGATAATAAATTTTACCTAAGTTGTTGGGATCCTTGGTTTTAACAAACATTAAGCTACTGTGTTCACCTCTGTTCTTTATATATCTAATCTATTTCATCTAATCTAATCTTACCCCTCTTTTTAAATCAAGGTCAAATGGTTTTGATGATTAATACTTTATAGTAGAGTTTATGAATCCCTTATTCTTTGTAATTATTTTTGTGTTTCCCTTGAGATTCTTGCCTTTTTTCTTTAGATGAATTTCATTATTATTTCCCCCAATTCTACAAAGTAATCTTTTGACAATTACCCTAAATGTTTGCATTTAATATTTCTCCAATTATTTAGGTCAGTCTTTATTTGTGTAAAGAACATTTATTGTTTGTTTAAAAAAAGAATGCTTAAAATTTTGTATATGCTAAAATTTTATAAACTACTAATTTATTTTTATGTTTTACTATTTTAAGGTTTTTTCTTTTTTTTTTTTTTTTAAATCATTACATTTCCTAAACTGGCATTTGTATGATTCTTGTTTTGATAAATAGACTCCTAAATATTTACCTGTTCTCATTTTGTTTTAAGTGGAATTTCATTTTTTACATCTTGTTGCTGGATCTGTTGGTTATGTACAATCTTCGTGTGTTGTTATTTATGTGTGCTTATTTTATGTACTGTACTTTGCCAAATTTATTGTTTGAAATAATTTTTAGTTGGTTTTCTAGGTTTTCTAAGTTAACTATTATACCTACAGAACAGATTAATTTTGTTTTCCCTTTCCCTAGGCTTATTCTTTAAATTTTAAAAATTGTATTATTGCTATAGTTTGAATTTCTGGTCTCTTTTGAATCTCTTTGTTTTCTTTGATATCTTATTGGAAGGAACTTTATTTTGTTTTGCTCATTCTTAATATCTTATTTTCACCAATTACATGAAAATATTTTACCATTCATTTTTTAAAGCTTTAAATTTCAAATTCCCTCTTTCTACCCTACTCTTCTCTCATTAGGAGACAAGAACTTTGATAAAGGTTACATGTACAGTCATGTGAAATATATTTCCACGTTAGTTTTGTTATGAAAGGAAACAGAAACCCAAAAACCAAAACTTTAAGTAAAATAAAGTTTAAAAACGTTTGCTTCAATTTGTGTTCAGACTCCACTGGTTCTTTTACTGGAGGTTGATAGCATTTTTCATCATAAGTTCTTCAAAATTGTCTTGGACTGCTGAGAATAGCCAAGTCATTCACAGTTAATCATTGTATAATATTGGTTACTATGTACAACGTTCTCCTTGTTCTTTTTACTTCACTCTGAATTAGCTTATGTAAGTATTTTCAGGATTTTCTGAAAACATCCTGCTCATCATTTCTTATAACATGATAGTATTCCATTATAACTATAAACAACAACTTGTTCAGACATTCAGGGAATTCTCAATTTCCAATATTTCACCAACACAAAAAGAGCTGCTATAAATATTTTTATTCAAATAAGGTTGTTTTTTTTTTTTTTTTGAGTTAGTAGTGGTAATGCAGGGTCAAAGGATATGCATAGTTTGGCATAATTTCAAATTGCTCTCCAGAATGTAAGACTAATTCACAACTCGAACAACAGTGTACTAATACCAATTTCCCCACATGCCCTCCCACATTTGTCATTTTCCTTTTCTGTCATATTAGTTAATGTGAGATATGAGATTATATTTCAGAGTTGTTTAATTTGCATTTCTCTGATCAATAGAGGTTTAGATCATTTTTATATGACTATAGATAGTTTTGATTTCCTCATCTGAAAACTTCCCGTTCCTATCTTTTGACCATTTATAAATTGATAATGATATATTCTTATAAATTTAATCCAGTTTTCTATATATTTGAGAAATGAGGTATTTATCAGAGAAACTTGGTATAACTTCTTGAGTTATAATTACTGTGTATTTCTCTCCACCCTATTTTCTCCATTTTTCTTTCACTCTCCTTTTATACTGCCTTTCCTTAAAAGAGTGTTTTGAAACCTTTTGTGAAACAAATATAGTTATAATACCTAAACTAAGGAAGGTGAAAACACAGAAGGAAAACCATAGGCCAATATAATTAATAAATATTGACTCAAAAATTTTAAATGAAATCCTGTTAAACAAACTATATTGATTTATACCAGATATGCAACATTAGGAAGACAATCAGCATAATTAATATTAATTACTAAAACCACATTATTCTCTCATTAGATGCAGAAAAACCTTTTCAAAACATAATATCCATTTATGCTAAAAGACCTAAAATGTAAATATGGAGGAATTTTTTTTAATATCAAAAGAAATATCTGAAACCAAAAGAAAGCATAACATATAAGAAGTATTTACCAGATCCTTTTCCATTAAAAAAGAAATGGAAGCAAGGATATCTACTTTCTCCAGTAGCTCTGGAGATACTAGCAACGTTAATAAGAAAAGAGAAAGAAGTTAAAGATATAAAGACAGGAAAAGGGTGTTAAAAGATGGCATACATGGAAAATCCTAGGGAATTAGCAAAGACAATTAATAGCTTAACTAAGTTGCCAGCCACAAAAATCAACTACATTTCAATATAATAATAACAAAACCCGAGGAGCAAAAACAGAAAGAGAAATCCTCTTCCAAATACATACAAAATGCAAAGAAAAAATCTTGGTGATCTCTTGAAGCTCTAAATCTATGACCTTATTATTTTGCAAATGAAAAAACTATAAAAGTATGATTATAGAATAATCTAGTGATCAAGCCAGTAATAGAATGCTTTTTTCTTTCCATAATTTTTTTTATTCAGATCCATTTCTGTGATTAGCATATAAACCCACCAATTACCAGAATTATTAATCTTGTACTGGTTAATTCTATTTCTGTCCAAATAACTGGAACAATGGTTCATCCCACTGAAGTTTTGATCTCCCAGTTACTAATTTGTGGTTTTAAGAATAGAGAATCTATGTCACAAATGATATGCATTCCTTATCTTCTCCAAATATATTCAAATAAATGGACACAGGTGAAGGTGGGCAGAATGAATTCAGAGAACTGTTTGGACCACACTAGTTTTCTAATGGTATAGTGCTTAACAGCACTTCTGAATGCTTCATGAAAACCACATTGAAAGCAAAGTCAAAAATGCATCTTTCCTTTGAGGGCACATTTGCTTTTCATGCTAAAGCCTATGATACCAGCAACATCGAAGACTGCTGAATATATAGGGAGTGCACTTTGAATAGTGTAGCCCTAAGGAACAATTTTTAATGATATTGTTATGAAAGTAACCAAATATTCCAGTCTCAGTGAATGTTATATGAGCTCAGTTTTACTCTTTTGAAATGAACAATGCATTAATGTTGTTTTGCCTAAGATAGTTTTCCACTTGGTGTATGCGAAAGCAATTTATGACAACAGGAAATTGCCAATGAAAAATGTGACATTTAAAACCATTGCCAGAGGCAGGTAGGTGACATAGTGGATAGAGTCAGATCTTGGACTGTGTTCAAATCAAGCCTTAAACACTTATTGGCTATGTGATCCTGGACAAGTCATTTAACCCCGATTGTCTCAAAAATAAAAAAGCCATTGCCAACTCTGAATTTTGAGCAATTACCTTTTTTTTTTTTAAAAAACTGAATGAGGCTAAGCTTTCCACATCTAGTGATTCACACAAAAGGTTTGACAATAGTTGAGATGAGGATAAGAAGGGAAAGAAAGGAAGTAAGCATTTATTTAGAACCTACTATGTAACAGGAACTGTACCAAGCACTTTAGAAATATTATTTTATTTGTTCATATTTGATCAAATATTTCATTCTATGTCTCACAGAAAACTACATTGAATTGTTGATCTTTTCGGAATGTCTCACTCTAAAAACATTAGCCCTGATGTCATTAGAAAGACATCTTTCACCTCAGGAAAAATTCTCATTTATAAAAAAATATACTTATTACATATCCATTCAATTTCCTATAATGGGCTCTACTCTTGTAATCAGTGATTTCAGATCAGTATTAGTAGTGGTTGGTTGGGTAGTGGTATGTGTACACAGTGTTAAAAAAGAAATAAATTTCTAGTGTTTAGAAATGATTTTATAAATGACAGTGGTAGCAAGATTTGCCATCCTTTTTTCTTCTATTTCTAAGGAGATTTTAAAAATCTCTCATGTCTAAGAAACTGATTCAAATATATAGGTATCATATTTATTCATAAATTCATAAATATTTGAAGGATGTAAAAGTATTCAAAGGAAGAAATCCAATCTATCCATATGAAAACTGCTCCAAATCTTTAATAGTTAGAGAAATATACTTCTAAACATTTTGAGATTCCCCCCTCAGACTCAGATTATCAAAGATCATAACAAAGGATGACAAAAAAGATCACAGATCGGGGAAGAATTCTGAATTGGTTTAACCATTCTGGAAAGCAATTTGGAATCATACTCCCAAAGTTACAAAACTGTGAGATGAAAGAGAGAAATAAAGTATGTATAAAAGTGTTCATAGAAGCTTTTTGTTAGTTTTTACTAAGGATATGTTCATCAGTTAGGAAATAATTGAAACAAGATAATGATATATGAATAGATAGAAATGGCACTAAAAGAAATTTACAAGGTGAGAGAAAAAAGAAGGGACAAGATCAGAGAAATCTAGGTAGATTTGCATGAACTAACAGAGTAAAGCGAGTAGACCAAAAGAACAGATTATATAATAAACACATTGTAAAGAAAAATAATTTTGAAAGATTTGAGAAATTGAATCAATAGTGTAAATGACCACAATTCAATAGGACATCAATCATGTTATCCTCCTATTCATAAAGAAATGTTGTATTGAACATATAGAATAAGTTATACATTTGGGGAAAGGTCCCATGTAGGAATTTATTCTTTTTCTTTTTTTTTTTTTGCATTGGGGGAAGGAATTAAAGAGGAAAAATAATTGAGCAAAAAGGTTAATCTTTTTGTAAAAAAGTATTAAGAACTGTGTTCAATGCAATGACTTTACAATTCTGGAGGACTAATAAATGAAGCATGCTATTGGCTCCTAACAGAGAATATGGAATGAAAATGAAAAAATGAGACATAAATTTTCAGACATTGCCAACAAAGGAATTTATTTTTCTTAGTTATCTTTGTTAAAAGGATTTTGTTTTATATTTCCCACCTTGGAATAAGAGACATTGTGAAAGAGAGAGAGAATAGAAGTCGGGGTAACAAAAACATTAAAATAAAAAGAAAGAAAAATCTTTGAAGCATTTTTAAAAATACATAGAAGAGAACTGGACATACAAGTATAATTTTTAAAGTTGCATGATGAATTTATTACATACTTAATAGGAAAAAATTATTCCTAAGAGACTTTTGTATAAGGTAAATCCAGAATTTTTAAAAAAGAATTTATATTAAGTGTCTAAAATATAAAAACACTTTATGTGACGACCAGTTTAATCTGTAGAAATCTGAGCTTTAGTAATTACCACTAGGGGGAACTAAAGTTATTGCACTGTTAAATAGGAAGTTTCCTCAAATGTGCTCCAGGATGTTAAAGATTTCTGTGCTTTCTTGATTGAGTGTTTTAGTTTCCTTTTGAGTGATTTAAACCTGTAAACTTCTCTTACAACTACCATTTCAACTCCTAAAACAAGTACAACTGCCATAGTTCCTCCTGAAGTTCACCTCCATCCTCTCAGCTGAGGATCTTGGTTTATAATTGGTTTATAATTTATAATAATAATAAAAATATTATGGCCATTCTCTTCTCTCTTCCTCATATCATGTAGATGTCTCTTTCTACTAATTCTTCCTGCAATAACATTTCTTTTGAAAAAGTTATTGTTCTTCATTGTACATAGTAACAGCAAGATTATATGGTGATCAATGTGTGGACAGGAATCTTCTAAACAATGAGGTGATTCAAGACAATTCCAATAGATTTGTAGTGGAAAGTGCCTTCTGCATCCAGAGAGAAAACTATGGAGTCTGAATGTAAATTGAAGCATAGTATTTTCACCTTTGCTTATTATGTTTGCTTTTTCTTTCTCATGTTTTTTTCCCCTTGTGATATGATTTTTCTTGTATATAATGACAAACATGAAAATCATGTTTAACCCATATTGAATTGCTTGTTGTCTTGGGGAGGGGGAGGTAAAGGAAGGAGGGAAAAGATTTGAAACACAAAGTCTTACAGAAATAAATGCTGAAAACTATTTTTACATGTATTTGGGAAAATAAAATATTATTGAGAAAAAAGAGAAAAAAAGCTCAATCTCTTCCTTTACTGTCTTTTAAGGAGTTTTGACTTAACGGTTGCTTTTCTATCATCCCCAATATCTTTGTATTTACTAGCTATTTTCCTGTTGTCAACAAATATATTTATAGTGATCCCATCATAAAAGCCCCCAAATTAAAAAAAAACCCTTCATTTTTTCTGACCATCCCTGCTATATAACTTTTACATCTCCCCTCTTCTTTGTGGCTAACTTTTTTTAGAAGCCCATCTATAAATGTTGCCTCCACTTCCTGCCATTCTTTTCTAAAGCCTCTGTGGTCTATTTTCTGACCTTATCAACAATTGAAACTGTTCTCTCCAAAATTACCAATAGTGTCATAATTGTTCATCTATTATTGGTGTTTTCTTAATTCTTATCTTTTTTGACTTCTCTAACACTGACTTATGCTGTCAATCATTTTCCTGAGTAGTTTCTCCTCTCTCTAGCTTTTCATGATAGTAGATTTTTCTGATTTTCCTCTTCCCTAATTTTCTTTAAAATTCAATTCAAATCTTACTCTTCAAAAGGTCTTACTAGATATGTTTCATCTTCCACACATCCCATTCCTGTCCTCTGAGACAGGAAGTCATTGGATGTAACTAATATATTTTATATGTACAAAGTTCTTTGCATGTTTTCCCCTCTTAGAATATAAGCCCCATGGGGACAGAGACCCTTTTTGCCTTTCTTCATATCTTCAGAACTTAACAATTTCAAACCTTAGCTTAGACAAGCACATAGTAAGTGTTGAAAAATGGTGAAGAGATGATGAACTATGGCCTTCATGATGATAGTTGGTCTGTTGGTCTCCACTTGAAATTTCCTTGTTCCAGACTGTTTGCAAAATTCTTACAATTCAGGGCTCCCTCGGTGCCTTTGTTCTTTTTTATCCGTGGAAGATTACTTAATTTCATCCAGTTATTCATTCGTTCACCAAAAATTTAAGCACCTACCTCATGCAAATTTCTCTTGTCCAGTGCCTGTTCATTCATCAAAGCCCAGATCAAATATCACTTTTACTCTGTTTCTTCTATATCAGGGGTTCTTAATCAGGGGTCCATAGAATGGAGTCCATGAATAGATTTCAGAAGAGTCCATAGACACAGAAATTATGTCTTTATTTCCTTTATGATATTGTGTATTTTATTTTATGCATTTAAAAACATTATTCTGGGAAGGATTCAATAAACTTTGCCAAAATACCAGAGTAGTTCATGAAACGGAAAAAAAATTAAGAACTCCTAATCTGCATGGAAGTGATTATGTTCTCTTCTGAGCTTGCATAACATCTTGTACTTCTCTTACTGAACTTCAACATTTGGCTAATATTATAGCTGTTTGTATAAGGTGTAAGGCAGATAACGCAACATATAAGGCATTGGGACCTGATGTCAAGAAGATAAGAATTCAAATCTGATTTCAGATACTAAATGGCTTTGTGACCTTGGGCAAGTAAATTAACTTTGGAATGCCTCAGTTTTGTTGTGTAAAATGGGAATAATAATATTATCTATCTACTGGGGTTGTTAGGATAAAATTAGTTAATATTTATAAAGAATTTTGCAAGCCTTGAAATGATGAATAAATGCTAGCTACTAAAAATGCTTTTCATTAAATTTTAATAAAAGGCCAGTGCTTTTGAGTTATGTATTTTTGTATAAGTGTTCAGATGTGCTTAGCACTATATTTTATAGAGGGTGAAGTAAAATTAGTCAACTACTCTAAAGGTTTTTCTTTCTGAAAGTGATGTCTAGCCTGGAGCAAGAGAGCTAGACCAATTGACTTCTTTGGATCTTTTGAGGTCTAGTAATTGTCCAGCATTATAGTTTATACATACTGTACAATCTTTGATAATTTAAAGATAATTTACTTTTTCATTTTATTTTCATTATTTCCATAAACCTTTGATTTCATTTGTGGGGATATGCTTCTTTTCCGATACAGATTATGATACCGTATGTTTTATCATTGTTTATGATTCTTATTCATATGGTTACACAAATACTCTAGCTTTTTGGGCTGCGTTTGTTGATTGGTATGCAAGAAGAACCTCAATTTAGGGTAGTTGGGTGGTGCAGTTCAAGGCCCTGTTTGACCCTCGACAAATCATTTACCCTGTTTGCATCAGTTTCCTCAATTACAAAATAAGCTATAGGAAGAAAAGGCAAACCACTCCAGAATCTTCGACAAGAATTCTCTTCCCCCTCACAAAGAACTTCAATATGAAAATAACAATAACTATGCAATAACAATAAGGATTATATTTATATATTACTTTAACATTTATAGTTTTTTTTCTCCAAACATCCTGTGACAAATTGTGGTATAATGGAAAGAGCATTAAATTTGAATTCATAAAACCTGAGTTCAGTTCTCATTCTGTTACTTATTATCTATGTGACCTTGGGCAATCTTTTGGTTCAAGTTTGCTCATATGCAACATCAGGGTGTTGGTCTCTAAAACATCTAAGGACTAAGGACTTTAGATTTATTACTTAATGTTCTTCAGTTCTATGAAATAACCACTAACATGATATCTTTTTGTTCCAAAATAATGTGATGTTATGTTCAAAGTTTTCCAGTGACAAATTGAACCATGGGCATTATTTTTGTATGATGCATGCTGACTTTGAAAGCTTACAAGCAATAAAGGAAAGGTTTTTTAAAAGTTAAAGTTCACATTTGGAACAGGGAAGAACAATTAAGAAATTAAAAAAAAATAATAATGAATTCTGTTTATATTTCTTCAAGAGAGGATGCCCCAGAGAAACTAGAGCAAAATATTATTGATGGTCTATAGTGGTTACAATAAAGAGACATAGAAATATAAACAAGACAGCCAGTCTTCAGATGAAAAACAGATCTTCTGACAGTCTAAAAGTTGGGAGCTTTCATGCTAATGAAGAGACGACCTAGACAATGGTATTACCTCCAGGGCTTAGGTTACATACCAATGTGTCTAGTCACTAACTTACTAACTTAACTATTTCCAAAAGAGCAAGGTGCAGTGGCTTAAGAATTGTTCCGTAGGGAAGGCAAGCCTTTTTAAAAATTTCCTACTTGGAGGTAAAAAATAACCTCAAAATTAAGGTTATCAGGATTTAAAAGATAAAATAGGTCCTAAGTTAAAATTAACTAGTCTTTGTTCTAGATGAAAAACAGCAAGCATTCCAGTTGAAAAGAGCATGCTAACCCTCAAAACTGAACATACTGGCAATCTCTCTGGCTCTAAACAGCAGCCACTATCTGGTGAAAGTTTGGCCTACCTAGCCAAGACCCCAGGAGCAGGGACAGATAGTGAGCAGACACAGCAACCTGCTCCATCCAGCCAAGCATTGGATTGTCCCATTCTTCTGGACACTGCACCCTAGTTCAGTTGCTCTTTTTATGGAAATTTTGTGCCCTGAGAAGAACCTAGATGAATACCACAGCTACCTCTTGTAGATGAATTCATGTATATGAGTATGTCATCTATTGCATCCTTTAAAGAAAAAGGAAAAGTAATGAGAATCTTCAAGGTGGGAAGGAAATTAAGGTCTTGAAGTTTCAAACTTTATTTATTTACTTAAATGTTTTATTTAAAGCTCCATACTTTAGAAATGCATTGGCCACATGTGTTATATTCATACTTCACTAACATTCTATTCATGATATTTATTAACACCTTCCTTCATATTAGGTTTATTTGTAGGAGAGTGCATGTCTAATGTTGGGGGAAATGTTTTGGAATTACTATACTGTTTTTTCTATCCCCTTTGAGTAAACACCTTTTGCTAAAGAAGTGGATTTATTGATTATTGTTAAGAAGCATTTCTGTGAGGACTGTGGAAGAAATGAATAAAACTTGTATGCTGTTAGTGTTTTTTTTTTTTTTTTTAACATCTCTCCTGGGGGGGGGGGGGGAACAACTTTAGAAGTAAAAAAATAGAGCTCCATCTGTTGTTGTGTAAATAGAGACATACCCTCATTTTGTATTTTATTCTATTTAGAATGAGGCTTCCCATCTCTTAGATACCTCCAGGCCCAGTAGCATATTCCAATAGGATTAACTACAGAGAAAACATTCTTTACTTGTACAAATCTGATTTTTGGCAATTCCTGAGGAACCAAAGATTGACATTTTCTTCAAAATTATCTGACATCTTGTTCTTATTATTCAACCTCCTAAATAAGGAAAATATTGGAGCAGTCTCATCTGATAGACTTTTTTTGCATCCAGTAATTTTACCTTTAAACTGGTCTTTGTTATCTACTTGGCAACTGACAGTCAGTTTATCATAATGAAACCTTTTCTTCTAGCCTTGCCTCTGGATTTTTTTTTTTAACTTCCAGAGAGAGTGGGAGGAATTACTCTCTGAGAGGATCTTGGGACCTCTAGGTTGAGGAATTCCTTTACAAGGCAGATGAACTATTTTTAGAATGAGAACCACATGCATGCTTACTCCTTAGAGTATTCCCTCTAGAAAGTGGCAGTCAGTCCTCTGAGGACCTAATCAGCCTAGAATGAGTTGATCCATTGAGTCCCAATGGAGATATTATATTCCTTTTGCGAAGGACAATCATATTGGTTCAGTTAAGAAAATATATGCCTTTATTATGGGTACCAATCTGGACAAATATTGACTGAACCTTGTTGGGAAGCATAAAATGTGTGGAATTCATACTTACATAATTAAAATACATTTTTGCTTAGTCCTTTACTTGCTGCTTTAATGAAAGCTTTCTTAAACCAAATAATTAATACCAATAGAAGTAAAATGAAGATTTGAGAATGAACCCGATTAGAGAGTATGTTATGAGGAGAATTTATACTTTAAAAATTCAAATACAGTTTTGCTACTTATGCACTTAAAGCTTTAATGAAAGATTACTTTAAATAGATTATATTAATAGGAATATAAATAATATTATCATCACTTAATTTTATAATTCTTCTTTCTTGTTGAGGACATTTAGTCAATGTTCAGTTTTATATATGCATTCCTTTTCAATAATGTTTCTTGAGAATTCAATAGGTAGATTTGGGAGGGAGACAGTAGGCTAGAGTTATTCTTCCATTATCTTTGAATAGATTATAGTATGCATATGGCATACTAAGGGGATTGTTAACATCTTTCTTTTTCTTTTTTCTTTTTTTTTTCTTTTTCTCAGAAAATTGGGGTTAAGTGACTTGCCCAGGATCACACAGCTAGAAAGTGTTAAGTGTCTGAGGCCATATTTGAACTCAGGTCCTCCTGACTTCAGGGTTTGTGCTCTATCTACTTCACCACCTAGCTGCCCCTGGTTCATTTATTATTAACCTAGAAAGAAGTTAAGTCTTTTAGAGGAAGCCAGATAAACTGTTTTGCCAAATTCAATCTGAAATTGTCTTTGAAAGGTATTAACAGGGGCAACTAGGTAATGCAGTAGATAGAGCACCAATCCTGAAATCAGGAAGACCTGAGTTCAAATTTGGCCTCAGACATTTAACACTTTCTAGCTGTGTGATCCTGGACAAGTCACTTAACCCCAATTGCCTCAGCAAAATAATAATAATAATAATAAGTGAACCAGAAAAAGTTTCTAGAAAATATTTGAGAGCAGAATTTTTTGATAATTTCAAAATGACAGATACATTTTTTGTAAGAGGAGATGATGGGAAAATTTTAACTTGAAAACATACATATGCCATTTCTTTTAAAGCAATATTTACTTTTGTCTTCTGTTGATAGATTTTAGGTCTTAGAATTGTTTCTTTAGTAAAAGAATTATAAAAATTAAAAAAAAAAGATTAGTGTTAAGAGTTCAGAATTTGATGCCCAGTTTACATTTAAATCATGAGTTTTCTTAGGAACTAATCACATCTGTTCATCTTAAAGCATGAAAACAGAGATCACAAAAGCCCAAGAATATAAAGAACCTTCTTACCTGTTGCCTCCACCATTCCTTCTAGGATCACAACAATTTCTAGTTCCTCTTTGGGCAGCTGAGCTTTGGAGATCTCCCAAAAAGGACTCTGTTGATTAATTTCATGGCTAATGATCAACGGTGACACGAGAAACAGCCGATCATCCCCTGTGTAATAACCCACATTGATATCTGTCTGGTTCAGTGGTATGAACTCTCCTTCTGTGGTCTGTTTAGATTTGATCAACTTGGCTCTAATTGAAGCCTCAACGATGTGGGAATTCCTAAGGTCCCCCACCCGGAACATCAGGCAAAGCTTCCCATCCCGCATGGAGATTACTGCATGAGTAGAAAATACCAGGGTCTCTGCCCTCTTCTTAGGCTGCGATATTTTTACAAACATGCAGCCTACCATGAATGCATTGACTATAGACCCCAACACAGACTGCACTAAAAGGAGGATAATTCCTTCAGGACACTTGTCTGTGATGACTCGGTAGCCATAACCAATGGTGGTTTCTGTCTCTATTGAGAATAAAAAAGCTGAGACAAACCCATTGAGGTTAGTGACACATGGAGTCCATGTGGGGTCCTCTATATGGTCCATATCTCCTCGGATATAAGCTATAAGCCACCAGATCATGCCGAAGAAGAGCCATGTCACTGTGTAAACCATAACAAAGATCAACAGGTTGAACCTCCATTTCAGATCAACTAAGGTTGTGAAGATATCAGTCAGGTAACGGTAGGTCTCCCTCACATTGCCGTGGTGAACATTGCACTTTCCATCTTTCCTCACGTACCTCTGGATTTTTCTTTTAGCTCGGTCTCTGCTGATGTGTTTTGGCAGATCATCTCTGGCTTGCTTAGGCAATTTTGGCTGGTGAATGGTTACTGGACTTTCTACATCCTGTTCCATTGAATCTCCCTCCAGGACATTAGCTGGGATTTGAAGAGAAGAAAAGAAAAACTGCTGGTTGGTTGTTTTTGGATATTAAATAAATTTTGCAGTGACCACAAATGCTATTTACATGGTTACTAATGTAGTATAATGTAGTATGCTTAGATTGTTTGACCCAGGGATTGAGATGGTTTAGATCAAATTTTCCCTAAGGAATTGGGTGGTTCAGATTTAGATTGTTTACCCCAGAGATTGAGATGGTTTAAATTTAGATCGGTTACCCCAGTGATTTGGATGGTTTAGGATTAGGATTAAGTTTTGGTTGCAAAGACTGCCTTATTGAGAGATTTCACTTCAAGGTATTTGGATTAATCTCTCCCTTTTCTTTTCTTCCTCTAATTCATTAAGGTATAACATTAATTTTCTTAAATTATAAAATTATATGTATATATAATCTTAGAATTAAAAAGGAACTTTCAAGTCATCTAACTACATTACATACATATACATATGCATATGTATATAGTAAGTACATATAGTAATAATGATAATATAGTACTTTCAGGTTTGCAAAGATGTTTATAAATATTATCTCATTTAATTATCACAACTACCCTGGGGTGTATTGATTTTACAGATGAAGAATTTTTTTCATTAATTAGGACATTAAGGCAGGTAAAAATTATATGACTTGTCCGGGGTTATACAGCTGGTTAATCCAGCTGTATCCAGATTTGAATTCAGGTTTTCTTGACTCCAGATCTAGAGCTCTATCTACCATGCCATTAAGTTACATGTATAAAAGCTCACAATTTATCCCAGATAAGATATTGATCATCTTAGCAAATTTTAATGGATGGAGAGACGAGTGATTTGTCTTAATGTGTTTAAATTTTGAAAGTTCTTGATGTTTGTGCCATTAATTGAGCTTAGCATTATATTAGCAAAAATAGTTAAAACTGGAATCCTCTTCTAGCTTTGTGATACCCTATTCTCTATCAAGAGGACCTTTTTTTACCTGAAATTCAAAGTTTCTCCCCAGGATCTCTCTAATGCAATGCAAATGCATTTACCTTAAAAAGTTTATATGAGGGCACTTATCAGTTTTAATTTGCCATGTGTTTTGTTGGTGTTCTCTTCTTTGGACCTCTTCTTTATATCCTATATTTTCATCCTGAAGCCTCATTGCAACCATGTAATTCACCCTTTGGAAGTACTCTTCCCTCTTCAGCCTTTGCTTGTGATTGGATGGCTCCTTTCAGAACCTGCCTTTAAGGAGGGCATTCAGGCCAGCCATGTCCCATTCCTCTTCAGGTTGTGCTGCAGACTTCCTCTATCGTACAGTGCTTCTTTCTTTCAGCTACCTTTTATGTGTTATCTTCCTCCATTAGAATTTAAGTTTTTTTTTTCTGTTTGTATTCACATTTTCAATACTTAATGCTATGCCTAGCGTATTGTTGTAATACTTAATAAATGGTTCTGATTGGTGCCATAACTAGATATGGCTCTGAATGTCAACTCCTGGAATCAGTAATTGAGCCTCCTGAAGATAAATAAAAGATAATGTAAAAAATTAACTTATGAATTGAGTCCAGCTATCATTTCCTACTTTATGGGTTCACATCTGTGTAATCATTACTTATGTTTAACAGAGACTTGAATTTGCACACTAAATAAGAATTATAAGTAGAGGGAAACACTGTTAAATGATAAGCTCCTTGAGGACATGAACATGTCTCTTCATTATTTTGTATCTACTTTACTTTTCTGGATATTATGCAATCAATACTTTTTACCTGGAATATTAATTGGTGGATTAAGATAACAAGGACAATTGTCAGGTAACATGCAAATCTATTATTATCAGATTACAAACTTTAAAGATAACGTCAACATTTATCTATCGAACATTGGTATGTCCTCACTATGTACTTATCACAATCCTTCCACACTTTTGTAGACTATTTTTCCATAATACAAAAAAATAGATTATCACATGCTGGCCAAAGTTTTGTTAACAATATTATAAATTCAGAAATGAAAAGATACTTAAAGGTCATTAGCTCCATGCTCAATGCCATTCATTTACCCTTGAGCAAACTAAGATTCAGAGAGATTAAATGATACCAAATTGATAGTAAATGACAGAATCAAGATTGTATTCAGGTTTAAAAGTATGAGGGCTAATTTGGCTAAATTATAGAGCATGTGAAGAACCCAGAGTCAGAAGACTTGAGATCAAGTCTTAAATTTTGATACTTACTAGTTACATGAAATCATCAAATCATTTCACCTTTCTGGATCTTCTCAGTTTCCTCATCTGTAAAATGAGGGAGTTGTCTAAGTAATCTATAAGCCCAAGACATCATCCTATTGATGAACTTCTCCAATATTGGGAAAACTCTTGGATCATAGACATGCATTGAGAGGGCTGTGCTCAAGGTCTTTCTAGATTATAGGACCTACCAGAATTTACATTAAATTAGGAGAGTATTTGAGAATCTAGGACCATCTTTATGTCACAATGAAATATTGGAGTAGCATTTGTGAAATCTTTAGAAATATAGTAATTGTGCTGAAAACACTTTTCTTTTATTTTGGTTTAACATATATCTACATAGGATACCAGACAGCTTTCCTAAAATAGGAAAATCCCTTAGGAAGGTCAATGCATGGTAAAAATGCTAGGAGGTTCCTAGTAGGGGCAAGTGTCAAGAGAAATTGTAACAATCATGGGTACAATTCAGTTAATGGTTGAGCAAGGGATAGTGAAGAATTTTAAGTCTGAAATAATTTATTGTCATAGAGTGTTAAGAATTAGAAAGGACCTAGGAAATCACCTAGAATACTTCTTCACTTTACAGATGAGGGAACTGGGATCCAGAGAGGTGAAATGATTTGATGACTTTATGTAACTAGCAGATATCAAAGGTAAGACTTGATCTCAGGTCTTTTGATTCCTGATTCTTAACATACTCTATAATTCAGCCAGACTTTTATACTATTTTCACACACAATCATATAATCCATATCAACACTTCCCCTCCCTCTTCAGATTAAAAAAAAAAAAACTTTTACAGATATATTGTATTTATATACATATTTAAATTATATTTTATAGATTTTTTGTTAGGTTGCTTACTACTTAAATATTATTATCATTTCCTTCACAGTTGTTTCTTTTCATTTTAAAAGAGAACTAATGAAAACACAGAGTGATGTGAATCATATTTAGTGGGGCAGAGTTGCACAAAGTTGTCATCCTTAGTCTCTTCCAGAGTCATCAAAATTCAGTGGCAAGACAAAAATTAGGAAGACAGCGGAATGAAGCCAGGAAGTTGTTTGAGCTCTCCCAGTTTCCTTCAAAAACGATGTGAAACCAAGTCTCTGAACAGTCTGATGGAATGAAACTTCTCTCTAGTTGAATATAGATTGGAAAATTTTCAAGAAAGGTTAATTTCACTGGGGTGAAAAGGGTATTTAGCTCAGTTTAGATGGACTCTGGGAAAGCTGGTGAGAGGGTCTTAATTACAGTAAATCAGCCACTAAGACCCTCAGTCCTGGGCTCAGTGGAGGAGCGGACCAGTAGAGCAGCTTCCAGTACCAGCTCAGAAAGCAAATTCTAGGAAACTAGGCTGTTTTCTGGAAAGAGCAGATAAAGCTATCCTCTGCAAATACCAAGAGCCTCTGTGCTCAAAGCCAAGGCTCAGAGCTGCACAGAAAGCTTGGGACAGTGCTCTCTTTATCTCAAGGATAGAGTTTGATCATAAAAGCAAAAAAAAAAAAAAAAAAAAAAAAAAAGAAATACCAAAAGAAAAGGAAAGAAAATGAGCAAGAAACAGAAAAGAACCTTGACCATAAAAAGCTACAATGGAGATAGGGAAGACCAAAGCACCAACTCCGACAAAAACAAAATGTCAACAGAGGAAATCTCAGAATGATATGAACTGGTCTCAAGCTCAAAGAGGCTTCTTGGAAGTGCTAATAAAAGACTTTTAAAAGCAAATATTAGAGATAGAAGAAAAAATGAGAAAAGAAGTGAGAATTATGTAAGAGAGTGTCAACAGCTTAGAAAAGGAAGAAAATTCCTTAAAAAAATACAATTAGCCAAATGCAAAAAAAAAAAAAAATTCACTAAAGAAACAACATCTTCAAAAATAGAATTAACTAATTGGAAAAAGAGAATCAAAAACTAATTCAAGAAAATCACACATTAAAAACTAGAACAGAGCAAATGGAAGCTGATAATTCTATGAAATATCAATAATTAGTCACAGAAACTAAAAAGAATGAAAAAATTACATTTAAGAAAATGTAAAATACCTCATTGGAAAAACAACCAACCTGGAAATAGATCCAGAAGAGATAATTTAAAAATTATTGGTCTACCTGAAAACTATGACCAAAAAAAAGAGCCTGGATAATGTTCTTCAAGAGATCATTAAGGAAAACTACCCCGATTATTCTAGAAACAGAGGGAGAAATAGTCATTAAAAGAATCCATCGATCACCTTTGGAAAGAGATCCCACAAGAAAATCCCAAAGAATATTGTTGCAAAACTCCAGAACTATATAATCTCAAGGAAAAAATCCTGCAATCTGCCAGACAAAAACATTTCAAATATCAAGCAGCAATAATCAGGATTACCCAGAATCTTATTTTATACTTACTTCTAAATATATTTCTTTATATTGACCTTTTTTGTTGTATAATAACATTGTATAGTAATTATATTCCTGTATCATGACTAGAGTAGACATTCTCCATTTGATGGGCACATATTTATTTTGTTTTCAGTTCTTGATTACCACAAAAATGTTACTATGAATATTCTGTATGTATAAGGATATACATATAAGGAAATTTACATTTTGTCTTTGGCCCTATTGTTAAATATGAAATAGTTTGTCACTTTTAAAAGCATCAAAATTTTTTTGGAATTATTAGACTAATTCATAACATCTTCAACAATGCATTAGTGTGTCTGTCTTTCAACAATCTCTTTTATGTTGACTACTTTCATCTTCTGCCATTTTTGTCAATTTACTTGGTGTGAAGTGAAGCCTCAGAATTGTTTTGATTTGCATTTTTCTTCTTATTAATGATTGAAAATTATCTTTTACAAGGTTATTAATAGTTTGCAATTATTTTCTTTGGAACTGTTTTTTAACCATTCATCCCTAGACTCATTTCAGAGATACTCATTCAAATATCATTTCCCAAAGAAAATATTAATTTTGCTTTGCAAAATTTATAAATTTAATATAAGGAAAATTACTTTATCTTTTCTGATTTACTTAATCAATTGCTTGGTAAAGATATTTTCATATCTGGGAAATGAACCTTTATAATATATTCTCTCTTAATTTTTATGATATGTCCTTGAATATTCAAATTATTTTTTCAATTTGTGCTTATGATGGTATATGGTATAAAATGTTGACATAAACCAAATTTCTATAAATTGCTTTCCAGATTAATTAGCTAGTTCTTCTAGCAGCTCTTTTTCAGATAATTTATGTCCCTTTGTTTACCAATAATGAATTATTGAGTTTGTTTCATATTTTTTCTTATGAAACTTATTCCATTAATTTGATTTTTATTTGTTAAAAAACACTAGCTCATTTTTATTACTATAGTTTTATAGTTTGTTATTCTCCCTACATTCTAATTTTTGTTTTATTATTTATTTTGGGACCGAAGGACTTTTTTCTCTCTTCAAATATTTTGTTATTATTTTATTTAGCTCTATGAAGTATCCCTTGGTAATTAGTATAGCTTGTTATTGAATCATTTTGGTCATGTGTGACTCTTGGTATTTGGACTTTCTTTGCAAAGATACTTGCAATTTTCTTTTCTAATTCATTTTACAGATGAGAAAAATGAGGAAAACTTGGTTAAGTGACTTGCTCAGGGTCACACAGCTAGTGATTTAAACTCAAGAATATTAGTCTTTGTGACTTCAGACCCAGCATTTTAGTAATTTTGTCATTTTTTTCAACATTTTTATCAATGATTTGGATAATGAATAAAAGGATATATGATATATTCACCAAATTTTCAGGTGCCTCAAAGTTGGCTCATTTGTTTGACACTAAGAATTCCAAAACAAATACTGCTGTAAACCTGAATGTAAGACAGAGTCTAATATATTAAACTTAATAGATACAAATGTAAAATCTTATGTTATTCTTATAGACAAAAAATAGGCTTAAGAAAACAAGATAAAAGCATTATGGCTAGAAAACAATTTATCTGAAGAAGATCTACTGGGTTTAGTATAATGCTAAAAAATCTTACGTTCCTTTTAGAGAGTCATAAAATAAGGAGTCAAGATGGTAGAAAATATATTCATAGCTCAGCTCTTCCATCACACCTCCTCCACAAAGAATTAGAAAATGTACCAGGCTGAATTCTGATTGGAAAATCCAAGAAAGAGTTACAAGTAAGTAATCTTTCCAGGCAAAATTAGAAATGAAAGACATAGAGACTTGGAGGTATAGGGGACAGGATCTGGTCAAAAGTGAGGTGCCCAGATTATTTTAGTTCCCAAGGCTTAGAAGAAGACTGAGGTTATGTAACATGGAAGGGAAGCACCAGTGTAGAAAGATGTCTTGGGGGTCCCTGAACTAGTGCAGGATATGGGAATAGATATTATCTTACAATACTATTGCTCACCATCCAGGTCTGTGTCACAGATTTAGGGCAAATTTAAGAGGGATCCTTTGTTTAGGGTGTGATGGAGATGAGCAATCAGGCTCCAGATATATACTGGGCAAGCAACAAGATCAGAAGCAAACAGTAACTATGAGGCTCTAACCCTAGGAGCAGAGTAGGGACTCAGTTTTAGACTTCAGTCGGGGGTTGAAGTCCATCATGATTCTAAGGTCTATAATTAAATACAAAATATATACAAAGTAAGTGGCTTTTTGTGATTTTGTATAAGGAGGTTACTAGCAACTGAAGGGATCAGGAAAAGCCACATATAGAAAGTTTGTATCATAGATCATAATGGAGACATTTTAAAAAAATAAGTTTCTAACACAAAAAATTCAGATTAAGCTCAAAACTCTAACTCAAGTTTCAAGGCACTAAGACTGATTTTATTTTGTAATTTGTTTGCTCATTATTTCAACCTATTTAGTAACTTTGGATTTTATATTAGGGTCCCCAGGCTCTGCATACTTTTGGGATAATGTTTAAGCTGAAATTTTGTCCTCTTGGTTCCTTTTTACAACTTTCTTGGTCTTGCCACATGATTCCAGGATCTCAGGGACAGTTTAGGCTGAAGACCTATGAGTTTTCAGTGCTCTAAAAGTGATGTGATCTAAAGCAAAGTCAATTGACTACTCTTCTCGTTTCAAGCTCTACAAGTTCCCGATTCAGAGATTTGGGTCTGAGTAAGATGTCTCTCTGGTTAGAAGTTCAGCAGATTGTTGTTGGATTCAATGACTTTCAGACTACTGTGAAGCTCTTCATTTTTTGGTCAATGTTTTCAACATTGTTTCCTTGGTAGAGATCAGAAATTGAAACTCTTTCCAATGCCTGGCACATGGTATGCTCTTTGGTTGATTGACCTCACTAATATGTGAAGACCTTAGTGAAGGATTTTTCAGGATAAAAAGCACACAAATAATTCCAGAATTGTAAAATAAGGGGATTTAACTAAAAAAACTTCTAAGGTCCCCATAAACTCTAAAACTATAATCTTATGAATTTATAATTTAAGAGTTAATAGAACTTAGTTCTTTGTGGATGAAAAGTGGATATGGACCACTATGGAAATTTTGATTGTATTTCTTCTGAGTACAGCTTTATTGCAAGAAAGCTTGTGAAATTCTTTATAACCTGGTGTCACTAGACCTTTCCAACTTTGTTATACATTATTTCAGTACTCTACTGATTGATCTTCCAGATAGTTTTGCACTGGACTGAAGGATAAGAAAGGAGGGAAAGACAAAGGCAGAGATTAAGGCAGCAGTAATCAGGAGCAGAATGGCAGCAATGCTAGTTATGTTGTCATGATCTCCCATATATAAAGAGAAGGAGGGAAAGTAAGGGAGCAATAGTGAGAAATATATAGCTATTTTGTAATATATATAGCCTTTGTGGTTAAACCTTTATTCAGAAAGAAATGTCTATGCAATGGTTCTCTCTCTGAGAAAAATAAGTAAGTTCGGGAAAAGATTTTCCAACCTCTCTTCCCCACTACGTTTGATTTTTTTATCAGACTTTTTATATGCTTGTTTTTCCGTATTTCCTTAAATTTTGCCTTATCCTCACTTTGGATTTCCCCCTTCACATAAAGATTTGCGTATGATCATGAATGCTGTATACTTTACCTTGTGGGAAAAGCAAAGAGGTTAAGGGTAGGTATAATGATAAATTGAAATAAGCACAGAATTTAAGATAGATCAGAGATTCCAGTGTCTGGACAACTGAGGGAATTATGTCTTCAGGGGACATAAGCTATTATAACTTTAGTCAATAAAATACTATTACTACTTTGTCCTTTTTAAAAAGATAGCTAAGTGGTATAGTGGCCAGAGCATTGGAGTCAGGGAGCATCTTCATGAATTCAATTTGGCTTTAGATACTTACTAGCTGTGTGTCTTTGGGCAAATAAACCTTACTTGTCTCAGTTTCCACATCTGTAAAATGTACTGGAAAAAAAATGGCAAACCACTCCAGTGTCTTTGCCAAGAAAGCCCCCAAAAGAATTATGAAGAATTGGACACAACTGAAAAATAAACCTTTTGTTAATTCCTTAAATTAAGAAAGGAAAGAATACACTCACACCCAGACAGTCAGCCTGAACTGTGTCACTGGCCAGCTGGAGTAACAGGGAGTGAATTCTTTCTATAAATTTTCATTTGTTAGATCAATCAATGAATTACTATTATTAAGACCCCACTATTTGGTTTGACTTGTGATTTATTGGAGTTAGGGAATTTGAAGAAGGAAGGGCACTTATACTAAGGCATATCTTCAAATATTTTGCAATTTACAGTTTTAGAAAGTGAAAAATAGATTAAAAATCAAAATCCAAAAATGTGCTGTTAAGAAGAAACATATTAATTCACCCAGAGTTCAACTGAAGGACCAGAACAGAATTTGTTAAGCCTCAGGCAAATTCAACAAACCTGAGGGGACATTATGATTTTTGTCAGGACAGCAACATTAGACATGGCTAAAAGACATAAGTTTGGAAACTGCATAGTGCTTAAAGGTACTGTAGATAATGAAATAATAATCATGCTAATTATAAAGGTACCATATTGTATAGTATCTGAATGCCTAAAAGAAAAGCCAAGTTGAATTGCAGAGAAAAAAAGCTAATTGCCAGAAACTTTTACATTCTTCTTTCAGTCTTAAACAAATCTATTAAAATAGCATTTAAATGTCTGGATAAAATTTTAAGTTAGTTAGATATGACAGATCTATGATAATTATTAAATAGGAATTGAAAGAAATCTATTTAATTCTAAGTGATTTACATTTATGATGGATAAAGGAATGAAATTAAATCCTTTAAAGACCACAGCACAATTAGACCCCCTCAACAAATATTATTTGAAAAAAGGTTCACATATAAATGTAGATTAAATAATATAATCTTAAAGTACATATAAATCAAAGAACAAATTAAAAAAAGATTTTATCAAATAAAATGATTAAAACTTTTGAAATTCAGTCAAAGCAGTTCATGTGAGAAAGTAGCTATCTCTTAACACATTCATCAACTTTTTAAAAGAGAAAAGCAAAGAACAATGAACTGCAACTAAAAAATAGACAACATAGAAAGGCAACATATAAGAAAGCACAAAAAAGCACAAAAATATAAAATTTGAAAATAAAAGAAGAGGTAAAAGAAATGGAAACAAACTAAGAATTAAAAACTAGCAAAATAGGAAAATAGCTAACTTGATAAAATAGATCATATCTAATTAGATAAAAAAGGAAATGAAAACCAAATCTCTAACATAAAAATGATAAGGAAAAAAAGAGAATAGTGAATAAAGAAAAATATTTCTAATACTGGTTATGCTTAGTTATATGCTAATGCAATTTATAGAAATAGAAAATATCCAGAATAAAAGAATGAACTGGAGAAATTAAAATTCAGTCTTAGAACAAGAAATTAAATAATCTTTAAGTGAAGAAATGCAATTAAAAAAACAAAAATGAAATAAAGAAATTAAAAAAATCAGTCATTCTCATGGAGCCAAAAGAAATTTGAGGAAAAATTCAATTCAGATAGATTCACAATATATCTTTTGTGAATATAAAATTAAATATTAGCAAAGAGCCTACAGAAACATGGTCAAAGGATTGTACTTTATGTTTATAATAGGAATGCTAATATAGGGCAAAATTAGAAAAACTATAAATTATAAAAAAATTAAAAAATATATGATTATATAAATAGAAAAAGAAAAAAACCTTTGTTTAAAATGCAACATTGATTTATAGCAAAATATTAAAAAACATAGGAAAAATATAAATGCACATTTTATAAGAATAATAATAAAAGCAGAATTGTAGTGAAGCACAAATATAATAATATGTATCCAGTGCTTTGCAAACCTAAAAGCACTGTATAAGTGGTATTGTTATATGAAGTGTTCTTCAGAATTATAAAAGTATTTGTCAGAACTCAAGGACTACTAGCATTAGTTGAATGAAGAATCACTTGAGATGCTATCTGCAGCTAAAGATTATTTCATAATCATGAAATAATATATAAAATATATTTATAACTATATGAAGTAGTATATAATAATTACAAATATGTGTGTCTAATAGTAGCTATCTCTAGGGCAGAGTTGACAGAAAAGAAAAAAAGGGGAAAAAAAGAAAGTTACATGATAACTTTATTATATATTTAAAAGGAATAGCAAGTTGTACATAATAGACTTGCAATTTGGTGCACACTCTTAAAAAATTCTATTTTGATATGGAAATGCTTTTATGTCATAACTTTAAAATATAGAGAATATATGCTCAGATATTGGTTAAATAAAGTTATTTTTGTTTAAAAAACATTTGAGACATTTCCCTTTTTAAAAAGCATAAAGCAAAAATGTTACTGTCAGTACTATTACTTAATTTAGTTTGAGAAACAGTAAGCATAGAAATAAGATCAATGACATTCAGGAAATATGCATAGGCAAAGAACAACAAAATTGCTACTATTTGCAATAAATTTTTTAGAGCACCTTAGAAATAATCAAAATGATTAATTAAAGATAAAATCAGTGTGAGATAGCAAGCTATAAAATAAACCACAAAAAAATCTCTATATAGCTTCATATAGATAGTCTTTCTATATATTACTGGAAAACAATAATCTAATAGGTAAAAGAAAAAGGAATTTCATTCAGAGAAAATACAGAATATACAAAGTATTGGGAAATTCTCCTACCATGATATACCCAGGAATTAGTTGAATATCTTTGGCTAAGAGTCTGTAAACATTTATTAAACACTTATTCTATGCCAGAAATTGTGTTTAGTATTGAGGTTACAAGGAATAGCAACATATGGTCAGTGAGTTCAAGAATGCCCTTCATTCTAATGGTGAAGGCAACATTAAAAAAAAAAAAAAAACTGTATATGCAAGATACAGCATAAATGGAAAGTGGTCTCAGGGGAAAGGCACTAGCAGTAGGTGATTGAAGGAAAATGTTAGTGGGGCCAAACATGGAGAGTACTGGGATAAATTTATTGCAGAAAGTAGGGTGTGAGAGTAGCCTTGAAAGAAGCCCGAAGAAGCCCAATACCTAGAAACAAATGACAATAATATTATAGTATTTAATTAACCCAGAAAGACTAATTACTATGATAAGGATTCTTTATTTGATAAAAATTTCTGGGAAAACTTAAAAGCATTCTGGTCAAAAGACTGAAAAAAGTAAGGTTTGTTGTTTAATCATTTTAGTTGACCCCCTTTTAGGGTTTTCTTAGCAAAGATGCTGGAATGGTTTGCCATTTTTTCTCCTTCCAGATCATTTTATAGATGAGGAACTGAAATAAATCAGATTAAGTGGCTTTTACAAAGTCATATAGGTAGTAAGTACCTGAAGCCAAATTTGAACTCAGGTATTCTGGACTCTAGGCTTAGTGCCTGTTTTCCATTGTGACACCTTGATAGCCTGAGTGTAAGATATTTCCTATCAAAAAGAGATCAAGGAGAAATAATATAAGAATCATTGAATTAACTGAAAGCTATGACCAGAAAAAAATCTCACACATTATATTTCAAAAAGTCATGAATGAAAATTGCCTATACCTATTATAATGAGAGGACAAAAAGACATCAAAATGAAAACTTTCAAATTCAGAGTTCCAGGTCAAAGAAAAAAAATTATATAGCCAGAAAAAAGTTCAAATACCAAAAAGTCAAATTGTGATATACCAATACCACATAGAATTTAGTATGTTGCCAATACTATATGATGACCAATTCTGATGGACCTGGCCATCCTCAGCAATGAGATCAACCAAATCATCTCCAATGGAGCAGTAATGAACTGAACCACCTACGCCCAGAG
Source organism: Sarcophilus harrisii (assembly GCF_902635505.1). NCBI lineage: Eukaryota > Metazoa > Chordata > Mammalia > Dasyuromorphia > Dasyuridae > Sarcophilus > Sarcophilus harrisii. The sequence continues at coordinate 239,709,205 of NC_045428.1, forward strand.
AAAGAACTCTGGGAGTGACTAAAAACCATTACATTGAATTCCCAATCCCTATATTTATGCCCACCTGCATTTTTGATTTCCTTCACAAGCTAATTGTACAATATTTCAGAGTCTGATTCTTTTTGTACAGCAAAATAACGGTTTGGTCATGTATACTTATTGTGTATCTAATTTATATTTTAATATATTTAACATCTACTGGTCATCCTGCCATCTGGGGGAGGGGGTGGAGGGGGTAAGAGGTGAAAAATTGGAACAAGAGGTTTGGCAATTGTTAATGCTGTAAAGTTACCCATACATATAACCTGTAAATAAAAGGCTATTAAATTAAAAAAAAAAAGAATTTAGTATGTTGCACTTTAAAGGAGAAAAGAACCTGGAATATATTATTAAAGGCTTGTAACCAATAATGAGCTGCTTTAAAAATTGAGCATAAACCTACAGGAAGCAAATAGATTTTTAATCAATGGAAGAACTAATAATATTAGAGAACTAATAATGTTAGAGAATGAGTAGAGAATGGTAGCTGATACAGTCTCCCATGTGGAAGAGATTAAGGTTCCTGTTTACAGAAAAGCAATTATGATGTACAATGAAAGTTCCCTATTCCCCAATTGAAGCACAATCACAGGTTTTGTAATTGATTCTGCTCTGCTAATGATGTAATGTGGAGACAGATTGTGGATAGACTGTGAAACCAGAACTTTTGGATCTTGCCAGGTTGATCAGCATTGGAGAAAGTATGGACTAAAACCTTGTACTCAGGATTTCATCAGAGCCAGGGAATAAAGCTGAGAGTGTATGGCTCTATTATTATTTCCATCTCAGTTATGTCTATTCTTTCCTCTTATTAGATGAAGGAGACTGGACTTAGCTACAACTTTTGAAAGTCAGAAGAATAAGCCATGAGGATAACAGGGAGTGTAATAAATACCAGGATATTGGCAGCCTGATGATGAAGAGTGAATTCCAAGTGGTCTGCTTGGTCCATTACTATCATAGATGTGAACTCATCCAACCATTGGCCATGATTCTTTTAGAAGTAAACGTCCTGAGGATAATGCTTGGCTAAGTTTGACCCCAATCTGCCCAGGGACCAAGAAGGTATAGAGGAGGAGGGTGTCTCTTGGTACTGGAAAAATCTTACTTCTATTGTTAGCAAATATCCATTTTTGATGTTAATAACCCTAATTGATGCTAATATGAACTAGCATGTGCAAATACACAGTGATGTAGAAATACATTTAACTAGGAAAATAAAAGGGAGCAAATAGGGAGGAAATTAGAGGAGGGTTAGGTACAGAAGATTAGTTCTAAGTAAAATAACCTCTAATTTCAGGGTGTCAATTGTGAAGTAGGGTTTAAATGGAAAGAAATCAGAAATTTGTGAATAGGATTTGAGAGAAGAGGAATAGGAGAATGGAATTGAATGACATCAAACATAGAACAATGGTATTGAATGCACTCTTCACTTATCACCTTATCCCTTGTAAAGAGAATGCAAGAAGTAAAGATAAAAGAAGCAGCAGAAAGCAAAGGTATAAGAGAATAAGCTGGAGGGACCTTTCAACTAATGATCATGACTAGGAATGTAAATGGGATGAACTCACTCATAAAAGACAAATGGATAGTAGAATGGATTAAAAATTGAATTCAGCAATTTGTTGATTTAAAGAAACGCACTTGAAAATTAAGATTCACATAATTAAACTAAGAAGTTGTGACAAAATTCATTATATTTCAACTGAATTTTAAAAAGCAGGAAGTACAATCATGATCTCAGAAAAGATAGACGCAAAAATTACCTAGATCAAAAGAGATAAACAGGGAAAAGAATATCATGTTAAAATAAAAATAATTAATTTATTTTAAACATATCAATATTAATTTCAACACCTTAATATATTCATTGAATGATAATCTAAATATTCAAAGTAAAGTTTTATTGACTACAGGGAGAAATAGTAAAAGCATAGAGAGGTACCTCAGTGTATTACTTTTGGACTTAGATAAATCTAGCAAAGAAACAAAAAGAAACCAAACTAAAACAAACAAACAAACAAAAACATAAGAAAGAAGTTAAGAACTTAAATAGAATTTTAGAAGAGTTAGATATGATTGATCTCTGGTGATTACAGAATTGGAAGAGTCACAGACCTCTTGAAAAATTAGGGCACAAAAACATCATAGACAAATATAGAAAAGTATAAAAATCAATATTATGTCATGATGACAGTTCACTAAAATTATATTAAAGGGCTGTTGAAAAAAGGATTAAAAGTTAATTGGAAGCTAGAAAACATTGAATCTATAATTAACCTAAAATTTTGAACTGAGAACAAATCATTGAAATAATTTCATAAAAGAATGGCAATAATGAGATAATATTCCAAAATTTTCATTTTCTATGCAAAGCAATCCTTGTTTATGTCTCTAAACAATTTCATCAACAAAAGAGAAAGAATAAGTTAATGAATTAAGCATGCAAATTTTAAAAACCAAAAAAAAGAACCAATTAAAAAATTAAATTAAGCACCAAAATGGAAATTCTGAAAATAAAAGAAAATTAACAAAATTAAAAGCAGAAATTGAAACAATTTTTGTAATTGTCCTTTAAAAATAATAACAAAATAGTCGGCACATTAGATAATTTTATTTTAAAAAGAAGAAAACCAGATTACCAGTATCAAAAAATAAAAACAATTTCTAAGAAATTGAGAAGAAATAAAGGAAATAATTTAAAGTTATTTTGATCAACTATATCACAATGAAACTAATGACAGATGCCCTGGAAAAGTATTTACAAAAAGTAATAGCATGTATTATATCATATATTAAAAAGAGCAGAAGATTTAAGTAATCTGTGTTCAGAAAAAGAAACTGAACAAGCAATGAAATTTCAAAAGTAATTTTAAAAAATAATTTCTAAGAGTAATTCATCATATTGAAAACAAACTGTAAAAAAAAATTGGGAGAGCTCTTATTCCTATGATGCAAATATGTTTTTAATACCAAACCAGAAAGAGTTGAAGCAAAGGAAAAAAAAACTACCAACAGACCAATATCACTAATAAGGACTGATTCAAATTTTAAATATACTCCAAATTTTTAAAAAGTACACAACAACATTTTAAATAGATGATACTTTATTACCAAGTTGGATTCGTATAAAAAATGCAGAGGTGGTTCTAAATGTGAAAACTATAAATACAGAAATAAGAGTTACATTAATAACAATAAAATCACATCAGATCAATAAATTCAGAAAAACCTTTCAAAAATTGAATATTCATTATCATTAAAACATGAAAAGGAATAAAGGGAATTTTTCCTTTATGGTATGGTAAGGGTATTATTTCTAATGGGAATAGGCTAGAGACCTTTCTAATAAAATCAGTTGTGAAGGTAGACTATTCATTATTATCACTATTTGATATAGTACCAGAAATGCTATTGCAGCAAGACAAGAAAAATAAATTGAGATAATAAATATATCAAAACTAGAAACAAAATCATCACTTTTTAAGTTTACATAGACAATTCTGAAATGTCAACTAAAATTACTTTTAAAAATTAATAACCAGCAAAATTGCAAGATATCAAACATATCAAATCAATCGTTTTATGTATTAACAAATCATTAGTCTTTTTATATATTAACACCAATACCCAGTAAGAAGGAACAGAAAAATTCCATTTAAAAATAGCTGAAGACTATCGTGAGGTAGTTAGGCTCAATGGAAATTGCATCTGGAATCAGAAAAAATCTGAGTTCAAATCTTTTCTCACTATCTGTGTAACTCTGGGAAAGTAATTTAACCTCCATTTTCTTTAGTCCACCAGAGAAGAAAATGGTAAACCATTCCAATATTTTTGCCACAAAAAACCCACAGACAGTAAATATGGTCCCACAGGGTCATAAAGAACTGAACATGGTTGGATGACTGAATAAAAACAGCATCAAAGAATGTAAAACAAAACAAAACAAAAACCTCTTGGGAGTAAAGTACCAAGATACACTACAATTATTTAGTCATGTAAACCGCAACAAACCACTCTATAGAATTAGAGAACTAAGCCATGGTAGAAGTATTAACATAAATTAATTATGGTTTTAATTAATTAATTTAATCCATTTAACTAATCGTGCTTTGTTTAAGACAGCATAGGCCAAATGATAGTATTACTTAAAGTAATTTCCAAATTCAGTGCTGTACCAGTTAAATTGCTGCTGCTGGTAGCTATCTATCCACTGATAAGAGTCTTGCCTGGAGTCAAAGAGAACTGAATTTGAGTCCAGATTCAGGCAATTACTATCCGTGGAACCCTTGCCAATTAATTTTTCCTCTGTTATCTGTCTCAGTATCCTCAAGTGTAAAACTGTTAATAACACCTACTTAGAGCTCTTGTGAAAATCAAATGAAATCATTCTTGTAAAGTGCCTGAAACATAGTAGGTGCTGTCAAAGCTTATTCTCTTCTTTCTTTCTCTTCTAAAACTACCAAAGTATTATTTATAAAACTAGACAAAATAATAATAAATTTTTTTTTGAGAAACAAAATATTAAGAAGAAAAAAAATCAAGAATGAAGGAGGTAGGACTAGTAGTATTATCTTTATAACATTTTCTGGTATAGTATTTAGAATATAATGTAGTAACCATCAACTTGATTTGATTCTGGTTAAAAAATAGTGAGGTCCATCAGTATAAAAAATCAAACATTGTAGCCTACACCCACCTACTGGGATAAAGCCTCATCAGAACTGCCATGAAAATTGTAAAACAATTTGATATAAATTATTTTTAGGCCAATAATAACTTGTTTCAATATATTAAGAATAGTTCCAATAGCTACATAACTTTGATATAAAAGGTTATCTCATTAAGAAATTAAAGGAACTAGGGAAGATTATTTTTTATATATGTAGATAGGAGAAGAGTTTGTAAACAGTTATATTTTACAAAGGAAAAGTGAGCAATTTTGATTACATAAAATTAAAAAAGATTTTGCACAAATCAATGATGCTTAAGTTAGAAGGGACATAATCAACCACCAAAAAAATCATGATAAAAAATTTCTCTTATAAAGATGTCATCTCTCACATACAAACACACACAATACATATATGTAATATCTTTCTTTGAGAACTACTTACTCTTTTGACTGTTCTTGTTCTTATAAAGTTGAATCAGTTCCACATATAAACATATATTTATATATGAACACATTTATATATGTATGCATACATGTTTATAAATTCCTCTCTTCTTCACTCCCGCATATTCAGTAAGTTGTCAAATGTCATCGTTTTCACTTCCATAACATCTGTCTGATACGGCACCTTCTCACTATTCAGAGCAGGATATTTATCATTTATAGTGTTACAACAGCCTCCTAAATGGTCTCCTTGTCTCAAGTCTTCTCTTCAATCCAACTTCTGATCTACACAACTGCTGAGGTAATTTTCCTGAAGTGTTAGTCTGAGTCATTCCCTAATTTGCTAAATTCCCATGACTACATACATAGAGAGTGGGAGAGAATGAACATCTTTTGGTCAGTCAAGGAAAACTATAGAATAACTGTAGATTTATAACAGATCCTGTGATGAATAACCACCGCTTCCTGTGATATGAAGAAATCTTCAGGGAATTGTAAACTAGAGTGACATATGGGAACTATATGGGAACAGTCTGCTGAGAATACTGGAAGCAAAAGATACTAAAAAAGACATTTTGCAGAGAAATATTGGAACAATGGAGGAAAGCACCAATGTGGAGAAGCTTTTCCAGGAATAGCTTCTGAGGTTCTAAAAATTACTAGAATTTATAATAGCTAATGTTTACAATTGCTATTACTCATATAATACTTTAAATTTTGTAACATCCTTTATACATATTAATTCATTTGATGCTCACAACAATCTTGTTAAGTAGGTGCTGTTTTATAGATTAGGGAATGGAAGCACAGAAAGATTAAGTGATTTGCCCAAAATCGAACAGCTAGTGTCTAAGGCAGGATTTGAATTTAGGTCTCCCTGACTCCAGGTTTTACACTCTATCCATTGCATTATTTATCTGCCTTGCTTTCAGTAGAATTGTGACTGAGGCCATCAGTAAAAGAATTGCTTAATGGTGGATTTTTCCCCCCTATGAGCTTTGAGAAAGCCCTATCTGTTTCTGTTAATGCATAACTAAAATTGTTCATTTTTGAGCTTTGTGAGCTTGGAGAACTGGGAGATATATCCTGGTGGTGAAGGTACCATATATGAATTTTCCAAATCACCAGTGAATTAGAGAAGTGAGATGCTCTCATTCTCCTCAAATTACCTTGTATTTGCTATCCATTCCAGAAGAATAAAAAGTTCCTTGAAGGCAGACTTTCTTATTTCTCTTTTTATTAAATAGTGAGCACCTGTTGAAGGGAATTAACTCAATTTTTTCAGCCTTGTTGTCTCAACCTACCCTCCCAGCCTTTTTTTCATATCACTCCATTTGTAGTCCAGCCAAACTCTAATACTTTCATTTCCCAAACTTGCGAGATATTTTTGGGTACTGTCACAAGTTATTCTTTAATTCCTAGAATATCTTTTTGCCTCATAGTCCTATTTTGGATTTCTTATCTTCATCCCTCAGTATTCTTAAGGATAAGGACTATTTGGACTTATTGACTTGAAAGGGAAAAAAAGTAAGTCAGGAGACTTAACTGGGTATACTTACACACATATGTATTTAACATAGGGCAAGAGGCTGTATGACAAATGGGAGCCTTCTTATAGCATTCATGGCCTTCTGGCACAGGCTCTTGAGCTAATTTTAAAATTTAATTTTATGATTTAAAAAATTATCAATAATGTATTTTCCCTCTATCCTCCCCATAAATGAACAAAAAAGATAAAAGAAAACAAACAAACAAAAAAAGGAAAGCTCTAATAGTAAGAAGCAAAGTGAATTTCTGCCTTGGTCATATTTCTTTCTATATCCTGAGTTCTCAGGTTAATTGCATGTGTATGATGAAGAGAAAACTAATAAGCCTATCACAATTTTTAAAAATTATTTTTGATAATGGTGGTGGTGATAAAAACAAGTTATTATTTATGTATCATTTATTATTTGCTAAGTGCTTTATAAATATTATCTCATTTGATCCTCAAGCAACTCTAGGAATTGGATGCTATTATAATTATTATTTTAAAATGAGGGAACTAAGCATTTATTAAGTGAATATTTTGTGCCAGGTATTGTGCTGCATTTTAAAGGGAGAAAACAAATGTTTATATTTGGGGAAACACTTGACAAAACCAATTATATTACTTTGTCAATTATATCATTTATCCCTCTGCATGTACCCTTGACCTCACCCTCTCCTGAATTTCCAGAAGATTGTTCCTGTATTACATATACTTTGTTATTAATCTTAAATTTTCACCTAATAAATTCTTTCCTACTCTTTACGAATACATTCATGTCTCCTTCACCCTTAATAAAGTTTCACTTGATCCATCTAGCCTTGCTAGATATAGCTAGCTGTATCCCTGCTTTTTCTCCTCTCTTATGGCTAAACTCCTTGAGAAGCCTATCTATAGTTGTTGCCTTTAATTCTTCTCCTTTCTTTAATTCTTCCTTCAAACCCTCTACAAACTGGCTTTCAACTTCATAATGGAACTGAAACTCCTCTCTTATCCAGTTATCCAGTGGATAAATACAATGGCCTTTTGTCAGTCCTCATCCTTTTTTGTTCTCTGCAATATCATCTGTGATTTTTTCTCACCTGGCCTATTCATTCTGTTGCCAAATCTTTTGCTATTTCTAACATTATATCTCATACATACTTTTCCTTCATTCCTAATACATGGCCACTAGTCTGGTTTAGATCCTTATCATTTCATATCTAGTCTATTGAAATAGCTGACTGGATAGTCTTGCCCATCAAATCTTGCCCTGTCCTAGTCCATCTGCCACTCAGCTGCCAAAATAATCTTCCTTAAGGGCAGATGTCATAAACCACCATTCTCCCTCTCTACCATCAGTAATCATCTCCAGTATCAAATATAAAGTCCCTTGTTTGGTGTTTAAGACCCTTTACAACCTGGCCATTTTCTATCTTTCCAAGTTTTCTTATTCTTTACTCCCTAAAAGGGAATGCTACAATCTGACTTTAGTCTTCATACTCCATACATGACTTCTATTTCCTGACTGCATTTTACTTTTTGTCCTATGCTTTTGAGATATCACAACCCTTGATTTCCCAGTCTGTATTCATCAGTCAGTTAATAAGTTTTTATTTAGTATTTGGGAGAGTCAAGATTTCAAAGTAAGAGAAGATACTACTATCTACCTTCCTACTAATGTTCTTCCACAAAAATCTAGAAAATGCATCAAAATCTGATCATATTGTACACAAAGCATTCTGGAGTCGAACGCCTGGAAGAGAGACAAGACTGGCAGCAGAGGAAGAAATACCAGGGCAGAAACAGATCACTCCAAGGGGAATCGTTGATTTAGTACAGGAATAGATGCCATTTTGGCAGCTCTGTCACCCATCGCCCAGTTCTGGGTCACAACTTTAGGGCAATAGTCATAAAGATGAACCTTATCTGTGTCCTTAGCAAAGACTAAGTTCCAGAAGTAAAAAAGAGTTTTGGTTCTAAAATCAGAGCCTGGACTCAAAATAGAGGTTCCAGACCAAAGGAGAGCCTGCAATTCAATTGTTCTTAACCTGTAGAAAACCACAGTGGACTAATAATGGCTGGGTCTAGTTTTCAATCCCAAATAGGGAGAAGCTGAGAGATCCAAATCTAATTCTAGAGCTTAGACCAGATTTGAGCAGACTTCACCCATGTTCACACTACTTTGTGCACCAAAAACTAACAGCCCCCAACCTGAGTTCTAGAATCAGTCAAAGGGTGTGAGGAAACAGAAGCTGAGGCCAGAATATCACCCCCTTTCATCCCAAAATTGTATATAACAACACTCTGAATTCCAAAGGCATGAAGTATAGAAGAATGACCAAACAACAACAAAAAAAATCTTACTATAAAGTGCTATTATGATGAGAAAGAAGCTCAACACACAAATTCAGAACAAGAGAATTATTGAAAACTATATATAAAGAAAGCTTCAAAGAATACAGCTTGAATACAAATCCAATAAGAATTCTTAGAAGAATAAAAGCAAGAACTTAAAAGAAGTAAAAAATGATTTCAAAAACCAAATGAGAAAAATAGAAAAAATGAGAACTAGGAAAGAAAGACATGAAAAGATAATTAACAATTTTGAATTGGAGACACAAAATTTTACAAAAGAAAATAATATCTTGACCTCAGAAGTGACCAAATGGAAGCTAATAATTCCCATGAGACTTCAAGATATAATAAAATAATCAAAAGACTGGAAAATATAGATGAAAAATATGAAAAATAAATGAAAACTTTTAGTTAAGGGAGCCAGTCAAAAATAACTAGAAACATATAACACACATATGTAATATGTATATATGTATACCTGTTAGATAGGATTTTATATTTGATCTAGGAAGTAATAGGGAGTCATTCAAATTAAATGGAGCTAGAGACCTTTTGTTAATAAAAAACCATTAGATTTAGCATTTAAGAGATCATTGGTAACTTTAAAGATAGAGAGAAGTTCTTTGAATGATGAAGTTGTAAAGAAGAGAATGAGAAAAGAAGTGGAGACTCCAGTGTAGATCATTTTCTTAAGGGCTGTGGAGGTAGAAATTAGTTTCCAAGCAGGAAAATATTCTGTATCTTGAGATAGGGTGAACTTTGAAAAGTTCTTCTGAAAAAAATTTAGTTTTGGCAACTCTGGAATACTTAATTACCAAATTTTGTAGGTTTAGCTAATCTGAAACAATTGATTTTAGTTGCTGGATGATGAAACAAGTCATGAATCGAAATGAAACAGGTAATCTCTCAAATAGACTTACAGGGGCTCTCTCTCTCTATATATGTCCATTTTTTTTTTTTTTTTTGTCCCATGTGGGTTGATGATTTTTGCAGTGTACTATGTCTGCTGCTCAAATGGACTTCCTTCAAACCAGGCTAGTGATATCTAGTAAGACACCGAATAACAGCTGACCCTAATAAATGTCAGTTATTTTTATTTATTTATTTATTCAGAATATATTTTAGTCTTTGATGATACAGAAGGCACTTTAGTTTCTTGAAGTTTGTTCTACACTATCTTTATGCTTATGCATTATTGTAGGTGCTGGGAATTGTCAGCAAGAAGAAAGATTTCTGATTGATAGAGTGAAGATTGTCAAAATCAAAGTATGACTGATTGTAGTCAGTCAGATACAAAATGAAGGCACTTTTTTAATGTGGACAATGGAATTCTGACTCTGTTCTATAGCATTCATATTTCAAACTGTTAATGAGTTGAAAAATTCATGGCTTAATGAACTGCTTAATGGAGCACATTATGAAAACTCAATTAATAGTTTAAAACCATTAATATTTTTAAATCTCATTTTAGTTTGTATAGAAGTACAGAGTATGTGTTAATTGCTCATTGTCCTTGTTTATTAGTATTTTACCAAATGGATAATTTTGTCTTCATTAGTCATGGATACCATCTAAGTCAGTTATCTTTCTCATTTCATGTTTGACCTGAGTTTAGTCCTCCAGACCTTTATTACATTCATGTGTAAATTAATACAAATTCACACCGTTAATTTGATTAAGCTGTTGCAAATAAAAGCAGATTTCTTCATCTGGGACTATTTAAAAAATCACCTTGCTTCCTGTTCCTTTTTTATTTTTCTTTCATAACTTTGGCAGTTTTCATTTACCATCTGTAATTATTCCTTTACCTCATTTGGCATTGACATATTATGTGGAAACTTGCAGAATTAGATCAAAGACAATTTTATATTCCTTCTCCTTACTAGGAAAGAATATTGAATATTGAATAAAATATTGAATACAATTCCAGTTTGATTTGTACATCAGAAAGTTAGATAACAGAATCCAGAGGAGCTAGATTTAAGTCCTGACTGCCACTTAAGTACCCATAGGACCTAAGGTCAGTTAATTAGCCTTTCTAGGTCTCAGTTCCTTTATTTGTAAAATGAGGGGATGAGATTAGCTGACCTTTTGAGAGATCTTTAGCTCTAGAGTCAGGCAATTATATCTCAGAGGGAGAAGATTTCCTTAACAAACCATTTTTCAGAGAAGAAGAAAAGAGAAATGCCAATGAAATTGCTCTATACTTGCAGAGGTAATGTCATTTATTTCATGATCGTCCAGGAGATCTGGACCTTGCCAACCTTTCATGATACTTGTCAGTCCTCCAAGAGGTGTGTGGACAACGTGTAGAGCTGATGTGAATGTGAATGATGAGATTGGTAGATCTATGGACTAATTTTTTTTTTTCCCTCTGGGAAGAGTCTAATGGCCCATTAGACTATTTCAGTGCTTTTGCTTTTTCCATCATTTTCTGTAGTAAAATACATTTTTGGTAAATAAACCAAGAATTACACATGATATACCAAATCTGTGAGTGATATTTTGAAAAGTCCAGATAGGGTCAAAATGAGCAAAGGTAAGAATATACTGACAGAGTATTGATTCTGAGTCCAGAATCTTTGGGAGGGAAGGTATAGGACATTGAAAACATCTAAAAAACATCAGTTTTCAATATTTTCTAGAACAGTACCATAAACAAGTAAATATCTAATGGATTTTTGCAGAATTGGACTGATCTTAATTGTCATTAAGAAACTCTAGTCCCATAAATGAAACATAATGTAGAGCTGCATACAAATAAATATGAAAAAAGTAGTGTGTGTGTGTGTGTGTGTGTGTGCGCGCGCACGCATGTCTGTGTGCATCATCAGTGCTATAGGAGTTCAGACAAGGATGATTGAACATTAAAGGCTGGAAAAGTTGAGGAAGGCTTCATGGATAATGTGGACTTTAAGCAAGAAAGGACAAATAGGTAAAATAACAATATAGTTTCTTTCTGGCATTTCTGCAAATGAAAGCCAAATGTGTTCACCATACTTCCTCATTAACATGCTATATAAATGTTTGTAGGATGGCTGGGGCTGCCTGTCCATTTTGTGGATTACAAGGTATTACTTGTCTTGGGAGGATTTATGTTTGTCAAATCTATGATTGTCTTGTAATAATTTATATTGATAAATGCAATGTAAGGTGACAGGCCAATATTGATCCCAGGTTTTTATGAGATCTTCAAGATCTCACATGGAAACCAACAGGCAGCTAATATGGAAGTTGTTTAAAGGAAGGACATTTTGGCTGGTGAGTCATTTCTAACTCTTAACTGTCTTCATGCCACTTGAGATGCAATTGGTCAGCATAACCTGGAACCAGATCTGAGCCCTTGGAAGAGTATCTCCAATATCTGACAACCTATGACCTACAACTGCAACTGTCCTTCATTCTATTTGAATACCAATTAGTAAATGTGTTTGTATTGGGCACTGTACTACAGAGACCTTGCTCCTCTGTCAAGGTGAATCTAGAGCCCTGCAGAAACAAACAAAACAAAATTTGAAATTGCAACTCTGCTATAGCCTGTTCTCCTTTCTATTTATAGATTGCAATAGGATTGTGACCTTTTAAAAATAAAATTTAAGTGAACAGTAAGGTCGATGGTATTTTGGGGCTTGGATAACAATTGTGACTTTGGATGTTTCCTTGTATCTTTGAAACAGGATTTTTGAAGGAATCTGTCCATGTTTCTCCATGAATGCCATATATTTCTAGTGTCCTGTTTATAGAAGAAAGAATCTGTCACAAGTTTAAAAATAAAAGGAAATAATAGCTGGAGTCCAGGAACATAGCTTAGTGATAGGTCCTAAAACTATGCAGACACTTAAAACTTTTAATATAATAAAGTTCATTTTCATTTATTTATTCATTCAAAGCTGCTTCTCAGAGAAGACTCATAGTTCTATCATCACAGATTCATAGAATTGTAAATTTGGAAAGCCCTCTATAAAGTATAAATTCCATTGAATGATATTTCTGGTAAATATTGATTCATCCTTAAGTTGGAAGATGAAAAATTCTCTCCCAGCCTCCTGCCCCCAAACCAACCCATTTCATTGTGTGATGTGTGTTTGTGTGTTAGTTTTAATTATTAAGTTTTTCTTTACTTATTTCTGAGATCTACTTTCATGTAAATTTTATCCTTTAGTCCTAATTTGGTCCTCTGGATCCAGGTGGAAAAAAAAAAAAAAACCAAGCCCTTTTCTGCATATAACCCTTCAAATATTTGAAGATTATAATCATATCCTTTGTGCCTTTCTCCTATCTCACTCCCTAGTTTCTTCAGTTGTTATGATATTTATATGGTATTAAGTAATTCCCTCATCACCCTATATCCCTTTTCTAGAAATACTCCAGCTTGTTCAGTGTAGAATGTGCCTAAAATTGGATGTTCCTCTAGGACAGAGATGATCATTTTTCTTATTTTAGACACTATGGTAAGGAAAAGGAATACATGCTTATTCAGTAACTTACTATGTGTCAGGCATTGTTCTAACCACTTCATATGTTTATTTGATCCTCACAATAACCCCCTAAGGTGGATATTGTTTATTGTGATTTTACAATTGAAGAAACTGAGGCAGATAGCAATTAAGTGTCTATAATAACACAGTACATGTTTGAGGGCAGACGAACTCAAATCCAGACTCAAAACTCTATCTACTGTATCAACCAGGTACCTACACTTTGATTAATGTAACCTGTCTACAATAACCTTAAAAAAACCTAATTTATCACCTCATTGACATAGATTACTTAGATATCTTCTCATTTCTCACCTGACTTCGGGAATTCTTTGACTGAGATTTCTCCACTATGTCCCAAGAACTATAATATCTCATTCATATTGGTACTCCTCCTGTCATGTTTTGCCTCTTTTATTAGAACCTGGAGTTATGAACTTCAAATCTCCATTTTAAAAAGATGGCTCAGCTGAGACATCGCATTTCTCACTTGAATGACACTGACTTTTCCTCTATATTCTCATGTTGGATACCCTTTCCTTTTTGTGTTTTATCTTCCCTCATTAGATTGAAGTCAAGAACTATCTTTTTTTTTCCTGTATTTATATCTTCAGTGCTTAATAAATGCTTGCTAACTTTTGACAATTGTAGAGATATTAAGATTCTATATTTTATAATGTTATCAAAATGGTTGCTATCAATTTGCATTTGACCCAGATAGAGTAGGCATTATGGAGAAGGGTTGGTCTCCATTTGGCACATTTTCCCCAAATGATATCTCAACTTCTAGATATAGCTGAGCCTTTGGAATTGTTCCTAGCTGACTTACTATAATTCAGAAGAGTACATACAACTCTACATGGAAAAAAAAGTCTTTAAAAGACTTTGTCTTTTAAATGTCTTTCTAATTAGTACCTTATTATTTAAGTAATTTTCAGACTAAAAGCCTGTCAGGTGCTAGTCACAATAGAAAATTATAAGTTAATCTTATCTACTGAGCTTACTGAATTTGTTAGATAAGACAGAAATTGAGATTGAATTTTCTATTTTGTAAAAAGGAAAATGCAGATATCAGTACTGTTATGTTAGTGATGGTCATTTTCAATCCTCACTGAGATCTTGAGGTATCATTAGAATAGGAGCTTTGTAAGTCCGAAGGAGATTTGGATGTGGACTTTCATAGTATTGCTTTCAACAAGAACATGGAGCTGTGTTATTAGGAAACTGTTGAGGCCTCTTGGTAAAAAGGGAAAAAAACACATTTTATAGGTCTTTTCTCATCTTTGCAATTTACTACAAAATGATAGCAATAACTTGCATATGAAATCTAGTGAGGAAGATCTGAAACAAATATGGGGTCACTAGTAGAATACCATGCACAGAACAGTCTCTTAGAAAATATTTTTTGAAGTGAATTGAAGGCTATTTCTTTAAATATAATAGCAACAGCATAATTCTTATCAATCTTCCACTAAAGCTCATATTTCCTCTGTTTTTGTCATGCTTTCATTCTCAGAAGTAAAGCTCAGACAGCTGCTGCTGCTGTCTCCCATAGAAAGAAGATTTGGGAATAGACCTCTGAGAGTCATGTGGTGGTAAGTGTCTTGTAGAAATGGTGCAGCACTTGTAGATATTTTGTAATTGGTTCCTGATTGCTAACTGCATTTTGGATAGCATCTTCTTTAATTGGCTTTATTTGCAGAAATGGAACTGGCAATGCTTTCAAAAAAGACCTTAGCTTTGGTGTTTCTTTCTCTCTCTGTCTCTCTTAAGTCTGTGTCTTTCTGTCTCTCTCTGTGTCTCTCTGTTTCTGTCTCCATTTCTCTCTGTCTTTGTTTCTATTTATCTGCCTCTCTTTCACTGCTTCCTCTTGAAGACCTATTTGCTAATGTTATATGCTTATAATACTTTAAGTCCCACTAAGACTGACATATGATCCACGAGGTTAGGAAGGTAAATAACCAGCATTCTACCATCTCAGTGTCTATGATTTGCAATCAGCTTAGCACTTTCCTGAGGAGCAAATAGTGACCTTTATAAGTAATCTTCTGGATTCAGACCACTTGAGCTGTGATAAATAAATACTCATAATCTTAGGCAAATCAATGCTGCATAGATTTGAAAGTAAGCTAGGTTTGTATACTTCTCCCAGAGAGAGAAGAAAGATAAAGGAGAATATATTCCTGAGGTACTTAGAGTAAATATTTGTACTTTTAATTTTATCACAAATTTGAAGTCAATCCTTTGGTGAAAGTTAACTTAAATGGGTAAATGGAGCTAAAGCCTAGTTACTACCATCTAACAGTGTGTATGGCAAACATAGTTAATATATGAACAGATGCCATTAGGGCAAAGATGTTCAATCCCTCAGCTACCCTAGAATTTGGTGGAAAAGGTGTAGTGGACCTTGCTCTAGAACAATGAGATCAGAGCAGAACATACATTCTATATTGGTACATGTGCATTTTGTGGGAAAATGTTTTTTTTCTTTTGAGTCTTTTCTTGAAGTTTTAGAGGTATTTATCCTGTTCTTATTCTAGATTTTTAATAATTTGTGACTGTTTTCTTTGGTTTTCTGATTTCTTCATTTCTTTAAATTAGTGCTTTCTGACAGGACTAAGTCTGTTCTCTGCTGTGTTAGGGAAGATCCCATCCCTGCTTAATTTTACTCTTAAGTCACATGTGTTTCTGTGATGACCTCTCCCTCCCAGGATTAAGTTCCTCTTATCTTTGAAGTTCAGAGTGTTGCATCTTCTGGGTCTACACTGGGATCTCAAGATAGAATACTAGGGATCTCAGAGAACCTTGTTCCTAGGATGTTATAGTATGAGTCCTGATATGAGACATTGGTCACTATCTGTCGTAGTCCCCATGGCTTCCAAAGTCTCTACTTTGGGGCTTTTGGACTCTAACGCAACTTTTTTGGAAAGACTTCTGTTCTTTTTTGTTTGTTTATTTTTATTACACATTGCTTTATGAGTCATGTTGGGAGAGAAAAATCAGAACAAAAGGGAAAAACCACGGGAGAGAAAAAAAAAAGAAAAAAGAAATGAATATAGCATGTGTTGATTTACATTCAATCTCCATAGTTCTTTTTCTGGATTCCGAAGGCATTTTCTATCCAAACTCTATTGGGACTGCTTTGCATTACTGAATCACTGAGAAGAACCAAGTCTTTCAGAGTTGATCATCACACATTCTTACTGTTATTGTGTTCAATGTATTCCTGCTTCTGCTTATTTTGCTCAGCATCAGTTCATGTAAATATTTCGAAGCCTTTCTAAAAACTGTTTGTTCATCATTTTTTATAGAACAATAATATTCCATTACATTCATATACTACAACCTATTCATCCAACTGATGGGCATTTACTCATTTTCCAATTCTTTGCTACCACAAAAAGAACTGCTACAAATATTTTTGCACATGTGGGTCCCTTTCCCTCCTTTATTGTTTCAGTGGGATTCCAACCCAGTAGTGGTACTGCTGGGTCAAAGGCACAGTTTTACAGCATAAATACATTTTTTTGGGGGGGGGGGCAGGGCATAGTTCCAAATTGCTCTCCAGAATGATTGGGTCATTTTACAACTCTACCAACAATGCATTAGTGTCCCAGTTTTTCCCATATCCTCTTCAACATTTATTTTCATCTTTTCCTGTCATCTTAGCCAATCTGAGAGGTGTGAGATGGAAAGTCGGAGTTGTTTTTAATTTTCATTTCTCTACTCAATAGTGATTGAGAGCACTTTTAAATATGACTATAGATGACTTTAATTTCATCATAGAGCCCTCTGTTCTTAATATCTTTAGACACAGAGACTTGCAGGCTACACATAGACCTAGCTATCTTTCATTATGTTGTGCAATGCTCTGAACTGGCAATGCCTTTTCCTGGAGGATATTGAGGGGAAAGGAGACTTTGATTTGGAGCTTCTGGATGACCTTTTATGCAGTTCTAGGATAAAAGCAGCCACTTACTGTAGTTTCTCATTGGGTTTATTATTATTTAGTCTGGTGAGAAGTCTGCTTCCTTTTCATGCAGCCATTCCAATGAAAATCCTTTTTGGAACTCTAGTAACATCTTTAAAATTTAATATCTATGTACCAAAGTATATTGATATTTAATATTTCTATTCTCTCATAATAGTGACAACATATTATTATATATGAAAAATAGTGACAACTCTCAAAAAGATAGACATGTAACTTTGTTCATATGGTGCTCTGACCACTGTCTCTTTTTGGCTCAAGGTGGCGAAGATGATGTAGATTTAAAAGTATGTAGCTAGTTGGCACAGTGGGTGACCCTGGGCAATTCCCTTAACCCCAATTGCCTTGTCAAAAACTTGATTTTATTGCCTTTCACCCACTAATCAAGAATTGACTTCTGATGATCATTTTCCTATATTTTGTTGTCTGGGAAAATATGCACTTACCAGAGATAAGAAACCATGTGAAAGAGGGGTGTGAGAGAGGTGTTCAGCTGTCTACATCTGAAAATTCCTTTTTTTTTTTTCCCTTGAGAGAGATTTATGTCGTGGCCATAAAGATTGTGACATACTTTTAACCTTAAATCTCCTCCTCCCCATCTAGTCATGATATGGTCAAGCCACCCATAAAGAAGGTAGCAAACAAAACCCCCCAAAAAACCTAAATTCAGGAATGGATGCTGGCTGACTTTGAGTTTATTCAGCACCCACTCCCCACCTTCTATCCCACTGGTGGCGCGACCCACTAGCAGACTTAAGGACCTAACACAGACTTAGATCAGAAGCCTGCACATCGTTCCCCCGTTCCTCCCCTTTCCAGCGCCACAGAAACCTTAGATACAATTGTGGAAGTTATCTCAAGCCTTGACAGCGGCTTGGCCACAGTTCTGTCACAGAGCAAAATGCACTAGGAGGCTGCAACCTGGAAGCACCAGAGCAGCAAAGCTCCGAACAACTGACAGGGGGAAAAACAAGCCCTTGAAATGTTGACACCGGGAAAGTAGGCTCTGAACTGCCTGTGCTGGGCCAGAGAACAAAGGAACAAAGGGAGTCGGACCCGTCACGAAGAGAGGAAATGGTCTATGTGGGGAGCTGTGCCGCACTGCACTAAGCCTTAGGGAAAGAGCACGGCATGCACCTCAGCCAGTTCTGATTATCCAAAAGTCAGCTGGGGCAGAGAAGTCATCTGTAAATGGAATTTCCCGGTGTGGGAGGAGGCTGGGAGTCCAAGGAAATCACAATTAGAGGAGAGTCAGGAAATAAGTAATAAGGAATATAAGGAGAAGGGGAAAGTCTGAAAATACTAAAGATTTCAGGAAGAGGAAATCTCAAAAACTTTGAACCAGTGAAATAAAGAAATGTAGTCTCTAGACCTAGAAAGCAAGTGTAGGCATAAATGAATAAATATTGCAAATAAAGAAATATGATCTAACATTTATGAGACAGAGAACTCTGTAGAATTTGAGGTGAACATAGGAACCACAACACAGTATTCCTGAGTGATTTAAAAGAGAAATGAGTATTATGAGAGGAAATTTTTATGGCCTGCACAGCAAAAATATTGAGCAGAATAGGAAAACTGGAATCTGTAATGGCAAACCTCACCAAAGAAACAGATGAATGGATTGGGTATCAAATATACAAAAGTGATATTATGTAGACAATATAGAAAGAAATGTAGAAAGGAAACATGGAAAAAGAAAAGCAAAAACCAAGAAAATGAGTTTATTATGCAAACAAAACATGGATCTCAAAGACAGGATGCAGAGAGAGACAACCTGAAGATCAAAGATCTCCCAGAAAAATCTGAGTATCAGGCAAAAAGCTAGAAGATTACTTAAGGAGGAGGTGGGGGAAAAAAAGGGGGGGGGTGGTACAGAACAGAGAAGGATGTGCCAGAGTCAAATCAAAGGTTAGAAAGGAGGGATAGGTGATCTTTGTCATTTCAGAAAATGACAGGAAAAAAGGAAATGGATGAGGAAGTGGGAGGGAAAAATTCAAAAGAGAGAGAAAGGAAAGAAGCCTTCCTTTGATAGTGGGAAGAGGTTCCACTGATGACTGTTTTTATAGGTGAAGGGACATGAGGACTTAGAATAGAGGTCTGGGAGATTTCATGCCTGAAAAATCTTGTCTTGGGAGGAGGGGAGTTGGAACCCCTAGGGGAAATTGGCAAATATAAAAAAAAAAACTATGTGTGTTTGTATGTATTTAATGGGTGTCCAACTATGGGATGCTGTCCTGTGTAACATCAGTATTTTTCTGAGAGTAAGGACAGTGGAAAAGGGGAATCCATGGAGATAAGCCATGGCATTGGCAGAAAGCTCCTAGAGGGCAGAATCTAAAATGAACCCTTGGAAGCTTTGAATATATAAAGACTACAGAGAAAAGAGAGAGGACAATGAATTATAAGGATCATGAATCAGAGAATAATATAGTGTAAATAGATCCTCTCTTTATTGAGACAAAACCTTTTTGGAAAAATAAAAGAAATTAAAAAGCTAATGAATAGGACTAGGTGAATAGGAAGAGAGGAAGGGGGAATCTACTTGACTAACTGAGAGGAAGAAGGAGAGAAATATATAATAAGATGAAAGCTAGAGAGAAGAGGAGATAAGAAGTGAGAAGAGAAAAAGTGGGAACAGAGCCACCTTAAAGAAAAGTATCATAATTGAAGGAATATAATATTATGTTTATAGCAGAAGTGGGAAAAATAATAATGAGAAAAAATGAAATTTTAGAGACAGGTGGAGGAAAATATAAACTTTACTCATAACTTTAAATATGAATGGATTAAAAATTCAATAAAATGAAAAGAAGTGACAGATTGGATAAAAAAGCATAATCCTACACATCTGTTGCTTACAAGAAATATATTATAAAAACAAATACATATACAAAATAAAATAGAAAGAGAAGAAAAAAACCTTACTAGGCATCAAGTACATCCAAAAAAGTAAGAGTAGTCATCATGGTAACAGACAAAGAAATAGTTTACTTTCAAAAATTAAAAGGGATAAACAAGGAAACTATATTATGTGGAAAGGAACCATAGGCAACAATTTCAGTAATGAACTTAGATACTCCAAATGCCTTAGCATCCAAATTCTTAAGTGAAACATTATCTGACTTTCATGAAGATATAGACAGTAACACAACACTGTTAGAAGATTTCAATATCCCTCTGCTGGTTTTGGATAAATCTAAAAGAAAGATAAGGAAAAGGGAAAACATACAAGTGGATGAATTTCTGGAGAAATTAAGAGTTAAAAGATATGTAATGTGTTTTAAATGTGATAGCAAAAGAATACACAAATTTCTCTACACTATATGGAACTATTACAAAAGTTGACTATGTGCTAGGGAACACAGATATTGCAAATAAATGTAAAAAAGGCAGGAAATAATATGTCCTTTGCATACCATAATGCAAAAAAGAATATAAATTAGTTCATAAATAACAAACTAAAGAAACAGAACCAAATAGAAATTTAACAAAATAAAAAACAGAATCACTAATGAATTGAATAGACATTTCTAAAAATTAGAAAATAAGTTAAAAAACTAAAATAAGTACAAAATAGATGTTAAAAATTAGAGGAGAAATAAAGTGGAAACAAAATACTTCATAAAAACGATAAAAGAATTAAAATCTAGTTCTTTGAAAAGACTAGTAAAAATGGATAAACCTTTAGCTAATATGATTAAAAAGAAAACAGAAAACCAAATCAATAGCAAATGAGCAGGATAAAATCACAGTAAAATCAGAAGAAATAAAAGAAAAATCAGAATATGTTATGTATAATTATATGCAAATTAAACTGAGAATACCTTCAAAAATATGAGATAAACAGAAGATCAGATAAAGGTCTTAAATTAGGTTATGTCAGAGAATTCTATTGTACTTCATAAATTATTCTCAAAAATTGAGAAAAATAGCACTCTACTAAAATAGTTTTATAAGACATATAGTCTTGATACCCACATCTGGGAAAGATAAAACACATGAACATTGGCTCAAAAATTTCAACCAAATGGCATCAAACAGACTGCAACAATTTACCCAAGAAATCATTCACTATGATCAAGTGGAATTTATGTCAAGGATGAAAGGATCCTTCAACACAATCAATCATATCCAAATATTTCAAACCACATGATCACCTCAATTAATGATGAAAAAACTTTTGACAAAGTACAATTCTCTTTTCTGCTACAAACTCTATATAAAGTATAAGCACAGCATCTATCTAAAATCCCATTCCAAATAACTGAAAAATGCATAAAATATTTAGGTATCAGCTTCCCAAAGCATACAAAAGATTTGTAATAGTTTCAATTATAAAATATTCCTTAAGGAAATAGAGGGAGCAACTAGATGGCACAGTGGATAGAGCATTGGCTCTGGAGTCAGGAGGACCTGAGTTCAAATCCTCTCAGACACTTAATACTTACTAGCTATATAACTCTAGTCAGATTACTTAACCCCAATAAATAAATAAATAAATAAAGAATAACCTAGATAGTTGGAGAATTTTCAGTACTCATGGCTAGGCCATGCTAATAGAAACAAATGGATATAAATAAAATTTTAAAATGGCAATATTACATAAGTTAATTTCATTTTTATCTGCTATACCAGTTAAATTGCCAAGAGGTAAATTTACAGAGCTTTATAAAAATAATTTTAAAAATTTAAAAAGCCAAATTATCTACAATATCAAGGAAAGTAAAGAGAACACCATTTTCACACCTCAAACTATGTTATAAAACCATAGTTATTAAAACTATCTGTATTGTTTGAAGTATAGAAAAATAGATTAGTGAAATAGACTAGATGAGAGGAAATTCAGAAACAATAAAACTCAATAATTTAGTGTTTGATAAAGTAGAAAGCATAAGTTACTAAGGAGAAAAACTTCTGAAAAAACTGGAAGTCAGTCTTGCAGAAATTAGGCTTTACCTACACAACTTAGCAATACATTCTAAATGAGTATGTGACCTTAATATTAAAGATTATAATATAAAAAAAATTTAGAAGAGAAACAGATCATATATCTCCTCACAACTATGGGTAACAAATGTTTTCTTTAAAAAATGAGAGATAGAGACAATGTCAAAAAATAACATTGATAATTTTGATTTCTTGAAATTGGAAAAACATCTGCAGAGACAAAATCAATGTGCTTTAACATAAGAAGGGAAGTGGATGATGAATGGAAAATAAGTTCATATCAAATTTCACTAATAAAGTTTTGGTATCCAAGATATATAAACAATAAATATATTTAAGACTAATAGTTTTTCTCCAGTATGTAGTCAAAAGATATGAACAAAATTCTCAAAAGAATTATAAGTATTCATAAACATATGAAAAAATGCTCTAAATTATTATTAATCAGAAAAATACAAATCAAAAGAACTCTAAGGTTTCACCTTGTATAAGTAAATAACAAATGAAAATGAGTAAAATGACAAAAAATGGCAAGAGTCAATGTCAGAGGGCTTGTGGGAAGGTAGATAGTAATGTAGTACTGGTAGAGCTGTGTAGTAGTATAATATACTCATTTATAGTATAATCATTTTGGAAAGTAATTTGGAATTATGTGAATGAAGTGATTAAAACATCCATATCTTTTGAACCAGAGGCTTCATAACTTCATAACTAAGCTTGTAGCCTAAGAAAACCATTGAAAAGAGAAAAGTCCCCATTTATGCCAAAATATCTCAGTAACACTTTTTGTGATAATGATTGGGGGGAAGGGAAATGGATGCTCATCAATTGAAGAAAGGCTAATGAAATTGTTGTACATGAATGTAATGGAATACTACAATTCTGTAAGAATATATTTTTGATGAATACAGAAAAACATGGTAAGATCTACATGAATTGAGATAGAGTGAAATAAGCAGAGCTAAGAAAACAATATACATAGTTACAACAACAATTTAAATGGAAAGAATGACACACCAAAAAATTAAAGGTAAACCTTTCAACAAAATTATAAGTGGGATTTGAATAAAGGGATATAAGAAAACTCCCTCAATCTGTCCTTTTGTGGAGGTGGGAGATTCACAGGTGTTACACATTGCACATGTCTTTAGATCTAAAAAAATCTGTCAATTTGCTGACTTTTTTCTTTTCTTAAAAAACATTATTTGTTATATGGGATGACTTTTAAGGAGGGAGATGGGGAAAGACATCTGGAATATTATGATGTTATAAGATAGAAAATAGTAAGAATTTATATAAAAATAGTTTATCCAGCCATCAATATCAAAAGGTTAATGCTGGTGTGCTGGTAGCACACTATATTTATGACAGTATGGAAGGAGAGGAGTTGGAGGTACAGACAATTAAGTATAGAGTTCACCTGCTTAGAAAAAAACTCAAGGCAAATCAAGGTTTGCCTTCAATAATATATCAAGAGAACACAGATGATTACTTGGCTATCTTGCTGCTACACCAATGAGACAAAACTCATGAAAATTAAATAGGAAATAGGTCCCAAGTTAACATTTTAGCTACTGATATTTGACGATGTTTTTCTTAAGGGCACCCTTTTGTCTTTAATTTGGCAGGCTAATGTAGAAGAGGACTGAATTATGACAAATTCCAATCACAGTTTAAAATTTTTATCATCTAACCCAATTGCCTTTATTGTAGAGGTCATAGGAGATAACCCATCATGGGGGAATTGCAAGATAAGGACACTTGACTGGTAACAGAATAACATTCAATCAAGATAATTCAGAGTCCTGGGTGTTCATAAATGTTATCAGGTAAATTTCCTAAAGAATCTAAAAGCACTTTTTCACAAGCAGTTTAAGTGATTCCCAATACTTTAAATTAAGAACATAATTATGATATTATGTAGACATTTTCTTGATGACAACTCAGAGGAAGTTCTGGTCCAGGACTTCATTAACACTGTGCCCAATTGGGCAGGAAGGATAATCAGTGGTCTCTGTGAGAAAAACTTTATTTTAATAATATTTATTTTTAAAACCTCATTAAACCTTAGTCAAACCTTACAGAAATGTTGATGTTGATTCATATACATCTCAATGTGAATTCATTGTGCCTTTCTGTTTTTGTTTGAACACTATAATATAAAACTTACAAAGACTGGGGGAGCAGACAACACTTTCCTCTCTTTTTTTTTTTTTGGCTCTCCTGCCACACAACTTAATAAATTAAAAAAAAAAAATCTTTTTAACGTTCGGGTTTGTTCTCAACTGTCACTTTGGTGTCAGAGTGGGAGCCTGAAGATTATCTGGGATTAAATCTCCATGATCCCAGAATTAAATTTGGGAGGGACCAACCTATACAGGATCTAATTGGGTATGATGAGAATCTTATTATTTCCCTGGGATTCAGATCAAATACAATCAAGGCTCTGAATTAGATTTTAGGATTAAGGACTTTGTGTATATAGAAAGCTAGGGGGCTTTGGTCTTGACACAGAGAATGATTCAAGTGAACCTGGCTGTTCTGTTCTGCAAACTAGTAACCTCCTCAAAGCAAAAGTTAAAGAGTTCTGTGAGTAACAATACAATATTTCGCTAGTCCTTCAAAAGATCTTTTTCTATATTTTTCTTTTTTTCCTCTTAGCACATTTTTTTCTCTCAACCCTTCCATGACTATTTGCGATAAAGATATAAAGTAAGATTGGAAATCTAGGGTTTTCACTTAAGAAATTCTCCTATGTGCACAATGTTATATTTACCCTGAAGATTATAAAAGGAAATATCCAGTCAAGTGATAAAGAGTGCTCTCCACAGAAAGGGAAGAATAAGAAAGATGAATGAAAATTCATACCCGAAACAATTCTCCCAGTTTTTTTTTTGGTAATTATTATAATTCTGCTGTTAAACCCTCCTTTTCAATAATCAGAGATTTGGTTCCATTGACCTTTTGACCAGACTTTCAGTAGGAGATATGGTTTCACAATAGGCAGAAAAAAAAATACTGCAAGATACTAACTTGGTCTTTTCAACCCTGGCCAGGTTGAGATTGCAGAGATAAGACATGAAAAGAAAGAAAATCTTTTTTTCTGGTTTGTAGAAATTTCTGGCATTACAAACTAATTAGAGATTAAATCTGTTATTGAAATATATCTTTACACTTCTAAATTATGCTTAATTATCATCATTATTTATTATTATTAATATTTTTATAAATGCTAAATTATCTTAATGAAGTTTTTGGAGGTTTGCTGCTCCCTCAGACTAAGACTAAGACCTTTTTTTCCTTTATATCTTTTATCTGAGGTTGAGGGTGCTATAGAATGATTTTGTTAGTATCAAGAGGATAATTTACCTTCTGCATTTTCCTCTGTGAATAATTCAAAAAGAATTAATAGTTTAGGTACATCAGAAGCAAAGTCATCTATAAAATAGAAATAGATTATGCAACTTGAAATGTGAAAGCTTTACAATTAATTAGCATATAAGAAAATATGTGCAGGAGATATTTAATGGAGTGTTAGATTGGGATATGGTTATCAAATAAAGATGAGATGGACTAAAATTTGTAGGGCTTTAATTAAAATCTATGGGCAGGGAACCAGAGTAAAAACAAGAGAGGCAAGGTTTAAGCAAGTAAAAATAAAAATTTGGAGTCCATTTGCACTAACTGTGAATATTGGGTAAGGGTTTGGAGATTTGGAAAAAGAAGTTTAAGGAGGCTTTTGATCTCATTGAGATAAAAAAGGATATGAGAAATAATCTATGCCTGTAAATTTGTGGATATCAGTTGGAAAATCCTGTTGGCAGTTTAAGATAAACAATATTCTACCAATGTACAATACTTACCAAATGGAAACTATACAAATAAATTTACTGCATGATACTATTTAAGAATAGCAGACTAAAATTCTGTCTTTGAATAGCCATTAGAAGGGTATGTTCCAATTTTTTAGAGGCCTGTGGGCTCCAAAAAAGCTGAGAATGTGAGACTGCCACAATAAATCTTTGGAACTGAGCTAATTGAAAGCAATAGTCCCTATAATTTGAGGAGCTGACAGCTAATTGCCTTTGGAGAAATTGCTATTTGAATGATTCTATTTGTGTTTGTAAATCCAGATTTGATTTGGTTGAATTTGTTCTAAAACTAAATTAAAATGTCGTTTCCTATTAGGATGATTGTGATGTTTGACCCCCTATAAATAGAACAGCTCTTAATTTAAAATACACTTGATACTTGGTATTAAGGCAATATTCTTAGAACTTGCACGAATAAAAATCAAAAATGTAATGGCTTCAACGTTATCTTATATGGGTTTTTGAAAATGATTAGTATAAAATGCTAAATTGATAGATCGATAAGTGATTTTCTATGTAAGATGATTCACAAGTGTCTTCCATTGATGTTATTTGACTGGCAATAAGTTATGTGTTATCCTTTGAAAAACTATAATATTGTTTATAATTAAGCCCCTATTTTTTCTATTATTGTGATTCTTTCTGGAAATCATTGTATAACAAATGCATTGAAAAATGATACCTAAAGTATGGTAAAAATTGTAGCATTCGAAAATTAACTTCTCTTTTAACTGGATCTGTTAGATTATGAGTTGAGCAATTAAGAATATTTTCAAAATAATTAAAAAACTGCCAAGTATTTAATTTGAAAATATTTTGTTTTATAATAGATAATAATAATTGATAACATTAATACTAATGATAACTTACTCTCTGGGGAAAAGTGCCATAGACCTTATAAATTGTCCTTATCTTTGGAGTTTGTTGTAACTTTATATTTGGGCAGGGTCACAAAAATCTTATCAGCTCCATGAAAGAAGTTGCTAAAAGAATGTTGTGAAGTTCCACTACAATGAATTGGTTTGTTGAGAAACTGGGACCACTTCTTCCATTAAAAAAAATTCAAAGCCGATGTGGGGGACATAACAAGTATGATTTTTTTTTAAAAATAAAGAATGTTTTTTATCTGATAAATTGCTTATATTTTGTCTTAGGGCCAGAGATTCTGTTAACTTCACAGATGGTCTTGACACCATTATAGGTAATGTAGCCAAATGTCCTGCAGCTATCTTTTACCTTATTGTGGATACTGTATCTACTGAAGAGCAAGCAGGTTTTAGCTCCACATGTGACTATATGTGATCAGGGTCATCAAATTCACCAAAGCCTAAGAAAAGGAGCATTCAAATTCTACTGATTCTAGTGGGGGAGTAACAGGCTAGCTATCTGGACCAACACTGGTAACTTTGTGATTGATAAGAGAGCTTTGAAGTTTCTTAACAATCTTGTCATTTTTCTTATTTCCTATGACTCCTACAATTTCCTTCTAACAAAACTAACCCTCTTAGGCTATAGGGCCTGATTCAAAAATTTTAGGAAGGGACAAGAAGATAAATTCAAGAAAATGCCATTAGCCCCTGGTCATCCTGAATAAAAAAAGATTTAATCAAGAGAGAAATATACATTAAATTATATAGCCAGAGACAAACAAAGAGCAATTGCATCTCAGCACCTTTCCAAATGCCTTTATGTGAGAGATAGGTGATGTTAAACAGATACAAACAGGCAAAAGGTGACATTGTACGTGATAAATAGCAGGTAATACAAAGCTGCAGAGTGCATGACTCCTCTCCTAACACTGATTGACAAGTAGCCATATTAATATTGTTTTATATGTATGTGTATATGTGTATATATGTGTGTATATGCATGTATGTAGCTTTATGTATGTGCATGTATATGTGTATGTATATACATGAATGTATCTGTGCTTAACTGTAACTTGCTTGTGGGAGGGAGCAAAAGGGAAAAAATAAAGTACAAAATGTACAGCAGAGAACAAATGAAAACCTACAAGAAAGCAAACAATAGATGGATAGCTATGAATACAATATTTAAATGCTTTATTGAAATTGAATTTGAATTCTGACTGATGTTCTTCTGGGCCCACGATAATTTTTTTTCCTTTTTCTGTCTTTCTTTTTCTTTGATTTTATTATTTTGTTTGATCTTATTTTTCATCTAAGTTTTAGATAAATAAGTTTATATACATATATACACATAAAAAAACTCCTACTATATTAACTGACAATTTTTATATTAAGTAATTACTGTGTTCTGAGGTTTCCAAAAAGGATTTTGTCTCAGGCTACATTCTATCTCAAGCAATTGAATTCAATTCTCATTCTTAACCTCCGAACTTTTTTTTTTTTTAATTTCTCTCCATATTTATATAGCCAGAGACAAACAAAGAGCAAACACGGACCATTTAAGCTTTTGTTTTGTTCTTGCTCTCAATCTGATAAAAGATAGATATCAGCTTTATAGGTTAGAGTCACTCCTAATCTGTTTTTCTTAGTTTTTCTCTCCCCTTCTTCCACCCCATCTCCAATGACCTGCTTAAATTTTCCAAAATGTCTTGCTCTAAATATTTTTAAATGCTGATTTGTTTAAATGAAAAAAAAAATCCTTCGTATCTGTAGGTAATATCAACAAAGGAGAAAAAAATCAACATTGAAATAAATCACTTAATCCATCAGATTCCCGTGGTATCTAATACATAATCTATAAAGGGGAAATTAATGAGAAAATTTATAATGTGACATTTTAGAATGTAATACTCCTTGCTTGAGACTTCCTTCTTATTATGAAGGAATCTTATATTTTTATTCACATAACCTTATTTTCAACTTCTACCTTTAAGATAGAATTTTTGATTTATCCTATCTTCATAATAACATAGTTTTCTATATTAATACACAATGCAGTATTGACTTAAATTGAAGATGATTTCTATCCTCTCCCATTCCAGATAAATCTTAGAGCTTTGATTTTTCTATATTGTATTTCTTTCTTTTTTTAGTCATATTGACCTTTTATTAAGTGATGGTAATTTAAACACTAATTTCCCAGAAGCTGAATGATGTTATTTTCATGGGGATCTAAAGGGTAGGAAACAGGGTACTGAAATAGTTAATCCTGTTTATGAAAAGAGTTAACTTAAAATTTTCAGCTTATTTTTGACAAATAGGAATCTGAATAACTGAAATGAAAGACATGAAAACAAAATTAATTTATAAAAATAATTCAAGATTTTTAAAAGATATTTTCCTTCTATATTTATCTTAAATGTGTTTAAATAAAAATATTTAATTAAATAGTTTGACTTTTAATATTTCACTGAATTATTTCAGTTTTGCTCTCACTGAATCAATATTTTATATTTGTTCAAAGTACTTTGTTTTTATTATTTATGTATTTTGTTTTGTTGTAAAAAAAATATTTCAAGTCCATTGCCTTGATCTGTATCAATATCTGAATATGAAAACATCTAAGTCCTTTGGGTAAACAATTAGTTAGAAGATTCAAATCTTGTCTAAACATTCACTGGAAGGCTCTGGAATTTTCAATCAGAAATAAATCATTGAAGGAGCAAACTACTTTGTAAGATATAAAGGACATCTCTTCATGTTCTTTGGCTTTCTTTGCCCTTGAATTTCCATAGCAATATCGTTAAATATTTTTTATGTCAAAGGCAGTTTAACCTGGCTGAATTAATCCTTATTATTTTAAAAACTTGCTTTTAAATGTTTATAAAAAATTGGGATTGGTGAATTCATAAGTGGAATTCTATTCTACTAATTTTAAAGGAAACTTTGAATTTTTTCTTTTTACAAAAAGAAAAAAAATATTTTTTATTCTTTTTACAAAAAGAAAAAAATATTTTTTATTCTCACTAATATACTGTATGAAATCTCTGGGCTTATACAGTAGCCTTAAACATGAGGCAGTAGGTGGTACAGTGGAGAGTGAGGGATCAGGAGTCAATAAGACCTGAATTCAAATTTAGATTCAGACACTTACTAGTTGTGTGATCCTGGGAAAGTCATTAATCTGTCTCAGTTTTCTTAACCATAAAAAGGAACTGGAAAAGGAAATTCAAACAATTCCAGAATATTTGTCAAGAAAACCCCATGGACAAACTCCTTGGGGTCATATGGAGAAAGACATAATTGAACAACTGAACAACAATCTAATAAGCACCATTTTGAACATATGAATCTCTGAATTTCCCTGCCATTACTAACCTTAATATAATGATATTTAAAGTCTTTAGAATGTCATTCTTAACAATCTTGAATCTGGAAAGTAGATTTTTTTTTCCCCAAAGATGATGG
Organism: Sarcophilus harrisii; assembly: GCF_902635505.1. Lineage (NCBI taxonomy): Eukaryota > Metazoa > Chordata > Mammalia > Dasyuromorphia > Dasyuridae > Sarcophilus > Sarcophilus harrisii. The sequence continues at coordinate 239,739,856 of NC_045428.1, forward strand.
AATTCTTCAGCTGTTCATTCATATGAAGCATACCACTCCTTTTGTCCATATGCTGCCATGGTAGGGAGTCAATGTCTTAACATTCTCTACCAATCTAGGATTTTAATTTGTTCAAAGATTTAATCAAATTCTTCAGCCTTTCAGGATTCTGTCAAATAATCTCTCTGAAAACAAGGGAGACATAATGAGTGCTTTTGATCCTATGGGAATAGTACCTGCTGCCACACCTAGTATGCATGACATTAGAAAAAGGAACAGCAGGGTAACTAGGCAAAACAAGATGTGAAAGGGATGGGGCCTACATGGAATGAGCAAATGGGTAACAGATTATTTTCTAAAAATATACCAAAGAGCTCCAGCCATTCTTGTTGGGAATATTAAATGAGGCATACAGAACCAAAAGAGAATAAAAAGTAAATTCCTTAGATAAAATGCTTTTATCCATCCTTTTCTAAGAAAAGGACCTTTTGCTCTCAACTGTTTTTGCATCCTTCTGCTCCTCCCTCCCCTCTCCTCCCCTGACTTTCTGTATTCTGTAGAATTCTGATTTTAAAAAATATCTGTATTTTATATTCAAACCTCTTATTATTTGTTCACTTATATTTTAGGTAAAATATTAGACTCTGCCTTACTTATCCATATGTTTTGCATTTTTAATCTATCTCCACTTATTTCTAAAGTTGGTAATCATGTTGTTCCTGTTGTCACCCTTCCTAAGTAAACAGAATATATCTCATATCCCTTTGGGCACTTCCCCCAAATTAACATTTCTACCTTTCAGTCTTTTGCTCTTTGGGGGAGAGATCAAGAAATTTATGAGGCACGTAAAAGTGTATTCCACAGCCTGACCTAGGTGCACTGCCAATCACTTTATATTCCATCAGGTGTATCCTCTCACTTCCCACCATTGTCCTCTTTGGGGTGAGCAGAAAGCAATGTTTGATAAATGGTGTGAAGAGTGGGAAAGAGAGATAAGAATGGCAATTGGTGGGAGGGAAAGGATTGTGAAATAAAGTGGCAGGCTGTGGGAGGGAGGAGTAATATATTGGATCCAGGTGGCAGGTGGTGGGAGGGAGGATGGAGGATAGTGAAACTGGGTGGTAATTTGTGGGAGGTGGGTAAGGAGAACAGAGGAAGTGTGAGTAAAGAGTTTAAAAATGTATTTGTTTATTTTTTACTTTAGGTTGAAACGATGTAAAATGGTAATAGAGGAGAGAGAAAGAAGGAGGGATGCAGAGAGAGAGAGAGAAAGGAGAGAGACAGAGACAGATGGAGGGAAGAAGGGGAGAGAGAGCGGGGGAGGGGAAGGTGAGAGACAGAGAAAGACGGAAGGAGGAGGGGAGGAGGGAGAGAGGGGAGGAGAGTGGAGGAGAGGAAGGAGTGAGAGAGAAAAAAGAGAGAGAAGAGGCAGAGAGGAGTGAGGGAGGTAGAGAAAAGGGAGAAGGGAAAGGGAGGAAGGGAGATATACAGACACACACACAGACAATTAGAGGGAGGGAGGTGAGAGACAGACAAATAGAGATGGAGTGGGGGAGAGAAAGAGAGAGGAAAGGAGGGAGGAAGGGAGATAGAGAGAGACAGACAGATAAACAGGAAGACAGAGGGAGGGAGATGAGAGACAAACAAACAAATAGACAGAGACACAGAGACAGAAAAACAGAGACAAAGGGAGGGAGGTGAAAGAGAGACAGAGACCCAGAGACCCAGATAGAGACAGACAGACAGACACAGAGAGAGAGAGAGTGCCAAAATTAAACTCATTGTTTTTCCAAGTCTTTTTTTAATATTTTGAAGAATACAACCATTCTCTTAGTCACCCCAGCTCACAACCTAGCAGTCATCTTCAACTATTCACGGTTTCTTTTCCTCCTACCTCCCCATATATGAGCTGTTGCCAATTCTTGAATCCTATCTTCATAATTTCCCCCCATATATGCCCCCTTTTCTTTTCTGGCCACCACACTGGTGCAGGATCTCATTACCTCACGCCTACTGGTCTGTCTGCCTAGGGTTTCTCTCCATTCCAGTTAATCCTCCACACAGATACTTAAATTGATCTTCTTAAAATGCACATCTATATTGTTGGTGGAACTGTGAATACATTCAGCCATTCTGGAGAGCGATTTAGAACTATGCTCAAAAAGTTATCAAACTGTGCATACCCTTTGATCCAGCAGTGTTTCTATTGGGCTTTTATCCCAAAGAGATCTTAAAGAAGAGAAAGGGACCTGTATGTGCATGAATGTTTGTGGCAGCCCTCTTTGTAGTGACCAGAAACTGGAAACTGAATGGATGCCCCTCATTTGGAGAATGGTTGAATAAATTGTGGTATATGAATGTTATGGAATATTATTGTTCTGTAAGAAACGATCAGCAGGATGATTTCAGAAAGGCCTGGAGAGACTTACATGAACTGATGCTGAGTGAAAGGAGCAGGACCAGGAGATCATTATATACTTCAACAACAATACTATATGATGACCAGTTCTGATGGACCTGGCCATCCTCAGCAATGAGATCAACCAAATCATTTCCAATGAAGCAGTAATGAACTGAACCAGCTATGCCCAGAGAAAGAGCTCTGGGTGATGACTAAAAACCATTACATTGAATTTCCAATCCCTCTATTTTTTGTCCACCTGCATCTTTGATTTCCTTCACAGGCTAATTGTACATTATTTCAAAGTCCAATTTTTTTTTTGTACAGCAAAATAACTGTATGGACATGTATACATATATTGTATTTAACTTATACTTTAACATATTTTACATGTATTGGTCAACCTACCATCTGGGGGAGGGGGTGGGGGGAAGGAGAGGAAAAATTGGAACAAAAGGTTTTGCAATTATCAATGCTGAAAAATTACCCATGCATATATCTTGTAAATAAAAAGCTACAATAAAAAAATAAAATGCACATCTATCTATGCTATGGATGTAGATATGTACATATATATATATATATATTAAACATTAAACTTCATTAAATTGAACAAATCATTTTGCTTTTTAGGGCCTTGATTGCCTATTATGTACAAAAAAGAACAATCCTCTGAAATCAGTAATCTCTTGAGAGTCTTTTGAACTCATCATTTTATATCTGGCTGCTTCCCTCCACTTCATCATCTCTAGAAATTCATTAAATCTGCAAGATGAAATCAGTATACATCCTCGGCAAACCCTCTCTATGGAATTTCTCCCTTCCATTTATTGAAGAGGGTGAAGAGTGGACTCCTCTTAAATGCTCTATCACAGTGGTTCTCAAACTTTTGTTTTCAGTATCTTTATCCTATTAAAAATTATTGAGGATCTCTCCAAAGAGTTTTTGTTTATCTGGACTATATTTATAGACATTTACCATATTGGAAATAAAAACTATTTTTGAATTTGTAGACCCTCTAAAAGAGTTTCAGAGATCCCCAGGATTCTCTAGACTATACTTTGAGAACCACTGCTCTATCATTTAAAGAGGATAACCAAGGAGTTCTTATTGTTTCCCATTCAACTTCAAATCTCCCAAACTTCATCATTTCCAGATTCTTATTTTACTTCCCACTGTGCTATTTCTAAATATTTATTTATAAATTCTTTTCCTATCCATAAAGTAATGTGTTCCATGCTATTCTAATTTACTTATGATATCTCTCTTTTTATTTAGGTCATGTATCCATTTTGCCCTTATCTTGGTAAATGGTTTAAAATGTTGCTCTATACCCAATTTCTGCCAGATGGCTTTCTGGTTTTTCCAACCTTATTTTTTTTAAATCAAATAGTAAATTCTCCTCCCACAAGCTTAAATCTTTACGTTTGTCAAACACAAAGTTATTATAATCATTTACTACTATGCAGTATATGTCTACTCTATTTCACTAATTCAGCTACTATATCTTAGCCAGTACCAGATAGTTCTGATAATTACTGCCTTATAATATAGTTTAAGATCTGGTGTTGCTAAACCTCTTCTCTTTGAACAGGATATCTTTTTAAATTTTTTTTTTTTGCTTTTGTGTTATCTTGAAGTGCTTTGCACTAATAAATGCTTATTGATTTAACTTTGACACTTACTACTTAGATGACCTCAATTAATCTCTTTGGACCAAAGTTTCCTCATCTAAAATGAGAGCTCTAGATCCATAATCCCGTGATCTTATTGTATCATCTGCAACTAGGGATATTTTAACCCTTTCATAGATAATGCTTACTCCTATTCTTTGATTTTTCTCACCTGTAGTATGAGGGAATTAGACTAGGTCATTTTTAAGACTCCCTCTAGCTTTAAATTAATGGAACCCATCAAGTTTATAATACTATGTATGAATGTTCCACTAGTGGTTTGTGTGCTATGAATAAACCCCAATTGTGAAGCTTTCCCTCTCCAAGGGAAGCATATTCAGAATTTCCCTTAATGGTTCCTTATAATATTGGAGCTTTGGGTCTGACATCCAGGTATGTACATAGCTGAGGTGCTTGTACAGAGATGATGAAGAGTCTCCTAAACTGATGACTCAATGGATGTATAAAAGGGATAAAAACAGCAGGTCAGTTCTAGACTTTATATGCTTCCCTTTTCTAGATGCAGGCATTACCCAAATTACCAAGCAAGTAAGAAGCACTCCACTAGATTTTCTTTCATATAAATGGGGATAAAATTATAGTAGCAAAAGGACAATGAGCAAAGGAGAGAGGGATAGTTTGTTTGAATAAAAAACAGCCAGTGTCTATGTTTTATTGTTGTTCATTCCTCTCTGACTCTTCATGATTCCATTTGGGGTTTTCTTTGAAAATATAATAAAGTGGTTTGAGATTTCCTTCTCTAGCTCATTTGACAGATGGGAAACTGAGGCAAACAGGATTAAATGACTTGCCCCAAATCACACAGATAGTAAATGTTTGAGGCTGGATTTGACCTCACCAAGAAGCTTCTTCCTGATTTCAGGCCTGGTACTTGGTACTAGGAACGAAAGTCTACCTACCAAGGGAGGAAAGAATATAGGGAGGGACGAGGAGATAGAAGGGAAAGGAGAGAGATAAAGAAAGATAAAAGGGGGGAAGCAGAGGGGAGGGAAAGGAGGGGGGAAGTGACAGAGGAGGGGAGAAGAGAAGGAGAGAAAGAAATGACTGAGAGACAGACAGAGGTGTGTATGTGTATATATGAAAAGACAGAGAGACAGAGACAGACTGACTGACAGAGACAGAGAGCAATATCTAAAAAAATGTTATGAGTGCTTGATCCTGGCAGGGAGAAAAGCTTCTTTTGCTTCTGAAACTTGAGCAAAGGAAGAAATAATAGGATAATATATAGAAATGTGAAGTCTGCCATGTAGTGCAAAAACAATGATAGATGGCCTTAACTTTCTCAGTAAGTCGGGGACAAGGTTATTTGTTGAGAAAGTGGGGGCTGGTGATTTTTCAGATGCAATGATCATCCTTGTCCAAGTGACAAGAAATTCTTTTATCTTGGATAAAGAAGGGACTAAAGAGGAAGAACAAGGCCAGCTTCATCCCATAGCAATAAGAAAGCTTTACTGATTCACAAAAGGTCACACTTAGAACCAATGTGAAATACATGTTTTTGCCAAAACCATAAGGACATCTATGAAGCAAATTGTTTTAGAATGTAAAAAGAAAGAGCAAACATTTTCCCTCAGTGATTACTAGACTTGTCCAACTTGCCAGCATTCTTCCATCCCCCAGAAAACAAAACAAAAAACTATAGAAATATATCACTATCATGTCAAATGGGAACAGAGCCAACTTACAAATAAAACTATGTTTGGCATATGTGATTTTTTTGATCTGACACACCATGTCACAGAATCATAGTTACAAAGACTTACAGAAATTTGAAAGGAATATTAACAATAATGTGGTCCAACACATATAAGAATCTCTTTTATAACATAAGAACCAAGTAATTGCTCAGCTTCTGCTTGTAGAAGTTTATGGAAGAGAACCTACCAATTCTCAAGACAGTTAGATTCAAAAAACTGGAAAGTTTTTTTTTCCCCTGACATCAGGTCTAAATTTCCTCTTATGACTTTCATACCCAAAAATCTTCTGTGGCCAGAGTAAATTTAATTTCTCATTCACATAGCCACCCTTCAAAAATTTTAAGATAACTATCATATCATCAGGCTAAAGATTACAAACTCCTTTAACCAGTATTCATATGACAAGTTCTTAAAGGTCTTCACTATTCAGATTACCACTCCTTTGGACACTCTCCAGTTTATTATTTTAAAATTACGATATATAACCTAATTGGGAACATTGAGTTCCATGTGATATGGACAGAATATAATGGAACTATCACCTCTCTATTCCCAAAAGTTTTGTGTCCCCATGTGACTCCATTGGGGAGTTTCCCTGGCACAGATACTAGAGTGATTGACTATTTCCTTCTCTATCTCTCTCTCTCTTTTTTTTAAAATAGGTGATGAACTGAGGCAAACAGAGTTAAGCATTTGTCCAGAGTTACAAAGCTAGTACATGTGGGGTCGGATTTGAACCTCAGGAAGATGAGTCTTTCTGACTTCAGATATAGACTTTATGCACTATGTGCCACCTAGATGTTCTCTAGAAGTTATTTCCCTTTTAATACAGTCTTAAGATCACATCAACCCTCATTATATAGCTGCAAATTTATATTCCTCAGATTATTTTCAAAATAATTGCTCAGCTTCTGAAGTTGAGTTTTTTTTAGGTTGAAGTCAGGAAGACTTGGGTTCAAATGTGACCGAATCCATTTGGATCTTAACATGTGTTATTGACCCCTCAAAACTTTGCATCATCCAAGAATTTAATGAACCATCTATGCCTTTATCTGATAACCATTGATAAAAAAAGCACAGAGCCAAGCATAAATCCTTTGGGTACTTCACTAGAGAATTCTTCAGTGTTGACAATTGACATATTGAGAGTTATTTTTGAATCTGTCCATCCAACTAGTCTTAATCCATCTATTATATTCAACCCATTAATTATTTATATATTAATTATTATAATCCAATCCATTATATTATATCCATGCTTCCTTGTATTATTATTCACGTATTTGTTATCTAATCCATATTTCTCCATCTTCTCCAGGAGAATAGTATAATGTGCTTTATCAAATGTTCTGTTTAAATGTAGGCAAATTATATCTACAGTATTTCTCTCATCTGCTAGCGTAATAAGAAATAACTGTTCAAAAAGGAAATTAGGTTAGTCTGACAAAAACTGTTCTTGAAGAAGTCATACTGTGTTTTTTAAATAACTGCTTCCTTTTCTAAATGTTCATCAACTATCTCTTTAACAATTATTTTTTTTCCCTCAGAAATTTAAACCAAGCTCACTGGTTTATAATTTGCAGACTCTTTCCTTTTTCTTTTGGAAAATTCTAAGAGTAGTTTCCCTTCTGCAACTTGTAGCAAATCTTCTATCATTTATGCTGTTTCAAATATTACTACTAGAGAGTGAATTAAAAATTGTGTCGACTAGTTTTGCTACAGGAAAAAATGTAGTTTTAGTAAGATGTGGAGCAGTTGAATGAAAAAAAAAAACATTTAGAGTAGGGATAGAATCAAAGCACATTTTAAAGACCAATCATAGAAAGACATTTTCTTTCTAATGATAACTGAGTTTCTGTAAGATTGTCATTTACTTTTGCAAGTGAAATACATATGCAGGGAAATAGGGGGAATCTTTTGATTAGTGATTCCATAGTTAGGACTATATACTGACAATTTTGTTCAATAGGGGAAGGGGAAGGCATCTGCACAAAAATATTCATAGCAGTGTAATTTGTTAACAGCCAAAGAAATGGAAAAAAGAAAAGAACATAGTAAATTGCTAATAGTTGAACAAATTATGATTGATGCATATGATGGAATGATATCATGCTCTAAGAAATGACAAATATGAACACTATATATATATATATATATATATATATATATATATATATACTGCTAGAAAATAATTTAGAGTTAAAAAAAGATTCAAGATAATAGTATAACCCCTGACTATCAATTGGACTTTGAGTTAAGAAGACTTGATGTCAAGTCCATTCTTTGACATTGTGTGACTGTAGACAAACTACTTAATTTCTGTCTCAGTTTTTTCATTAGTAAAGACAGAAAAATAACTATTACATCTACCTTGAAGAGTTGTTGTGAGAATCAAATGAAATAGTATATGTAAAGCACTTTGCAAATATTAAAGCATGACATAAATATAAATTACAACTATTAAAACAACTGCTATGCCCTTTTTTGTAGTGGCTAGAAACTGGAAACTGAGAGGATGCCCATCAGTTAGAGAATGGCTGAATAAATTGTGGTATATGAATATTATGGAATATTATTGTTCTGTAAGAAATGACCAACAGGATGATTTCAGAAAGACCTGGAGAGACTTACATGAACTGATGCTGAGTGAAATGAGCAGGACCAGGAGATCATTATATACTTCAACAACAATACTATATGATGACCAGTTCTGATGGACCTGGCCATCCTCAGCAATGAGATCAACCACATCATTTCCAATGGAGCAGTAATGAACTGAACCAGCTACGCCCAGAAAAAGAGCTCTGGGTGATGACTAAAAACCATTACATTGAATTCCCAATCCCTATATTTATGCCCACTTGCATTTTTGATTTCCAATTGTACAATATTTCAGAGTCTGATTCTTTTTGTACAGCAAAATAACTGTTTGGTCATGTATACTTATTGTGTATCTAATTTATATTTTAATATATTTAACATCTACTGGTCATCCTGCCATCTGGGGGAGGGGGTGGGGGGTAAGAGGTGAAAAATTGGAACAAGAGGTTTGGCAATTGTTAATGCTGTAAAGTTACCCATACATATAACCTGTAAATAAAAGGCTATTAAATAAAAAATAAATTAAAAAAAAAAAAAAACTGCTACTACAAAACTGAAATCCAGAAAAATACAGGTAAGAAAAAATTTCAGATGAGCTCAAGGAACAACAGGATTTTTTTCATTAATACATTGTTAAAATTAACATGCTTATTTAAAATTTTTATATATAATGCAGTTTATGCTTTCATATACCATTATATTTATTTTTATTATCTTTGTTTATTACAGTATATATTTTTGTGGATAGGTACTATATTTAGAATACATTTTTTTATTTCCTGAAAATGCCTGAAAAAAACATATTTGCAAAAGTATCCATTTTCAAAGCAGTTTTTAAAAACATCCTGTCTTTTGATGCATTTTTTTAAAAACTGTTCCTTTTGCAGATGTTTCCATACTTTTCAGCTTCAAGAGTAGGAATTTACATTTTTCATATGTACTTGACATTAAAAAACAAAATATTAGTGTAGAGATCTACCGAAAGTCCCAAATATCTGTCTTGTAAGTTGACTATACTTCAGGGACATCATTTTTATGGCTGTTTTTTGAAATGTTCGAACCAGCATTTATGAACAAATATATTTCCTCTTTTGTCTCACATTAGATACCTCTACAGATTTCAAGTAAATATAGTGACAGAAAGCCCTTGCTGCTTTCCTTGCTACTTGTAGAACTCCAGCTGATTCCAAGAAAGAGTTTTGTATTAAAAGCATTCAGTAGCTTGCTTTCTAGTGCAATGATTTAAATTAAGTTTAACCCATATTATTTTTTTTTCAAAGACTTACTGAGTCATTCTTTCATTACAGCCTTCTGGCCTACATTCAACTAACTTAGGATAATATAATGGATTAATATGGTACAAAATATAATAGATTTCCTTCTCTCATTAATTACATTTGCTACAGTGTAGCATTTAATATAGTTGGAAGAGGTGGGAGAATTAGAAACTCCTGTTAAATGTAATGACAGATTTTAAAACATTTTGTCTTTTCTTTAGGGTTTTTAAGGCTAAATAAATGTCAAAGGTACTTACTCATGGACTCTGTTAACTTGGCCATTGTCACCATTTCTATTTTGTGATTCACCTGAGAATAAAAAGAAAAAAAATATGTACATATATATATATATATATATATTTATGAAACATATCTTCAATGAAAATGCCATTTGAAATACTTTGATTTAATTACTTCTCCCTTTTATTTTTAGGTCACAATTTAATCTTTAATTACTAAGAACTTGAAAAATCAATTTAGAATGGAAGAACTATGCCATATCTGTACTTATTTAAAACATTTCTTTTATTTTTTTAAATCTTTATTTTACTTTTAATTTATAGAATAAAACAAACATTCCAAAACATAGCATAATAAAAAGATGATTGCACATGAAATTGTAAATCTATTATGTACAAACTGCCATTTAAAAATATAATAGAATCATGTAAATTTCTTTTTTCCCTCTTTTCCTCCCACCCTAGAAATGACTACTATTTGACACAAACACACATATATGTAAAACATTCTATAGATGCTTCTATTTTTTTCAGTTTTTCCTCTGGATACATATAGAATCTTCATTCATATGTCCTTTGTACCTAACTTGGAGTTCCCTTGCATCATTGATACTTTCTTTAGTATTAAGAGTTTAGACCATAGACAATCAATAAAGGAATAAATTAATCCTTGATTTATAGTATTTATTGATTTCTAATAAATGCAGTAAATTGTTTATACTTCATATTCAACAATTCAGACAGCCCGTTTAAATTGGTTACAGCACCCACCCTCCCCTTTTCTTTCCCTCTCTAGGTAGGTCCTGAACTGGAAATTCCTAACCTTGGTAATAGTACTGACAGCTTCTAGGTCATTAAATAGTGACCAATTGGCAGGAAAAGAATTTCCTGCATTGGACAGTATGACTATTGCCAGGAAAGGAAACCAAGCCTTATTATGACTGGTAAGAATCCTCTTAAATTGCCTGAGCCATTCCATGTAGTAGTTTTTTAATCTCATCAATTATGGTAGACCAGCCAAAGGCAATGACACCTTGGCTTGTAGGATCTAATTTTAACAAAAGTAAAACCCACACATGCTAAATAGGGAAATGCAATGACAATGCAGGTCCAAAGCAATCTTTTGGGGGTGGGGCCAAGATGTTAGAGGAAACACTTATCCAAATGCTCCTCAAATTTTTTTCCAAAAAAATTTTTTTATTATTTTTAATTTTATTTATAAATTTTATTGAATTTTAATTTCTAAGCTGTTTCCCTTCTTCCCTCTCTCCCTCAGTAGTGGTCCCTCCCGTTTAACAGATCTTTCTCTCCTTCTCTTTCTCTCTCTCTCTCTCTCCCTCTCCTTCTCTTTCTCTCTTTCTCCCTCTCTCCCTCTGCTCTCCCTTTCTCCCTTTCCCTTTTCCTCCCTCCCTCTCTCCTTTCCTTCCCCCCTCTCTCTCCCCCTTCTTCCCTCCTCTCTCTGTCTCTGTCTCACTGTCTCAAGATGTGTGTGTGTGTATATATATATATATATAACTAGCTAAATGAGTAGATAGATATCGATACACACACATATATAAAACTATACTATGAATACTGCTATTTATCAGTTCTTTTTCTGGAGGTGGATAACAACATAAAGCTCAGAATAAATCATTTATAATCATCCTTTGAACATTGCTGTTGTTATATACAACATTCTATTGGTTTTGCTCATTTCACTCTTCATTATTTCACGCAAGTCTTTCCATGTTTTTCTAAAATCTGTCCACTCATCATTTCTTAGAACATAATAGAACCATATCATAATTATATATCATATTTTGTTTAGCCATTCCCCAGCTGATGGGCATTCTCTTAATTTCCAGTTCTTTGCCACCACAAAGAGAGCTATTCATCTATATATACATATGCATGTATATATACATATACATGTATATACACATATGCCTATATATCTATGTATGTATACACATTTATACACTGTCTATATTTCTTATTTATTTACAAATTCTTCTCCTATTCTAAATTTTTAGGTAATATGTTCTTTTAATTTACTTATGCTTTCTCCTTTTATATCTAGGCCATGTATCCATTTTGATCTTATCTTAATAAATGGTGTAAGATACTGGTCTGTACTCAATTTCTGCCATATAGCTTTTCATTTTTCCAACGATTTTTTGCCAAATAGTAAATTGTTATCTCTCAAGCTTAAATCATTACATTTGTAAAATACAAGATTAGCATAATCATTTACAACTTTGTATTATATGTACTTTTTTGACTGCTCCATCTTCTATCTTAGCCAGTACCAGATACTTTTGATAATTACTGCCTTATAATAGAGTTTAAGAACTGATACTGCTAAACCTCTTCTCTTTATATTTTTTTTTCATTAATTGCTTTGATATTCTTGATCATTTGTTCTTTCAAATGAATTTTGTTATGATTTGTTTTTCTAATTCAATAACATAATTTTTGGTGATTAAATTGTGATGACACTGAATAAATACTTAGAGTATTAAATTAGAGTAGACTTGCCATTTTTATTATATTGATTCTGCCTGCTCATGAATAATTAATTTTTCTCCAATTATTTAGATTCAGCTTTATTTGTATAAACAGTGTTTTTATATGTTCATGCATTCTGGGTCTGTCTTGGCAGGTAAATTTCTAGACACTTTATGCTGTCTACATCTATTTTAGATAAGATATTTCTTACTATCCCTTCTTTCTGATTTGGTATTTAATTGGGGGTTTTAACTTGTTCTTTTTCTAGTTTTTGAAATTGCACATTCAATTTATTGGTTTGTTTTTTCTCTATTTTATTGATGTAATCATTTCAAGATACAAATTTTCCTCTGATTACTGCTTTTGCTGTATCTCATGGTCTGCTGTCTTGTTATTATTATTATTCTCTTTAATAAAATTATTTATTGTTTCTGTGACATGTTCTTTAACTCACTCATTCATTAAGATTAGGTGAGAGGGGGCATTCTGAGAAGATGATGGCATAGTTCAGAAATATATAGGCTCTCCAAATTCCTCCAGAAACAGACAAAATATCACCATAAAATAAATGGAAAACAGCAAAAATAAAGGGGCAAGGTGGTTGAGTTAGAACCTGACCATAGAAAGCTATCATGTTGTAAAAGATCTGGGTTCATAAGTGCAGGAAGATAGTGAGGTTTAAAAAAAAGCCACTCCTACCCTAAAGAGTAATGTCAAATGATCATAAGACCAAAAATAGTTCTTGGAGGAATTTAATTTTTTTTAAATGGAATAAGACAGTTTGAGGAAAAACAGGATAAAATGAAAACAATCCAACAAAATTATGAAAAGAAAGTTAACTAATGGAAAGAGATCCAAAATCTTAATAAAGTAATTTTTTTAAAACTAGAATTGGCAAGAGAAATCATATGACATTATAAGACACCAAGAAATAATAAAACTAGACGAGAATCTAAAATACCTCATTAGAAAATCAATTGTTCTGGAGAATAAATTAAGGACAGACAATATAAGGAACTGGTGGACTACCTGAAAGTTATGATTTTAAAAAGAATTGATACAATATTACAACAAATTATTAAGGAAAATTGCCCTGAAGTTCTAGAAAAAGAGGGCAAAGTAGAAATAGAAAAAACAAGTCTAGATTCACCAACTGAAAGAGATTCCAGGAGGAAAATTTACAGGAATGTCACAGCCAAGTTTCAAAGCTTCCACATTAAGGGGAAAATATTGTAAAAAACAAGAAAAAAAAGTTAAATAGTATGGAAATACAATCAGGATTTCACAAGATCTAGCACTTTCTACATGAAAAGACTGCTTAGAGCATTATATTTTAAAAAGCAAAAGAGCAAGAATTGTGACCAAGAATAACTTACCAAGAAATGTTTTGAATAATCCTGAATAAAAAATAGAAATTTGACAAATTGAAAAACTTAAGCATTTGTGGAAAAGACCGTAACTCACTAGAAAATTGATTATAAAAGATCTAGAAGAAATATAAAGAAAACATCCAAGACTAATTATAAGGGACACTTAAGGTCAAATTTCTTATATATGAAAATATCAGTCTTCTTAAGAGTGTCATCATTAGTAGGGTAGTTTGAAATAAAAGTTGGAGATGACAGGAGCGATTCTTTAAAAATTTAGTGGGAAAAGATAAAAAACAACAATTATTTTATACAAATGGGATGTGAAAAGAAGAACTGAGGAAACAGGTGGGAGTGGAGGGCTGGTAATATTTGAGCTTTACTCTAATGAGATCTGGATTGAAAAGGAAACAACATGTACATCTGAAGGGGTATAGACATCTTTTGAACTTGTAGAGAGATGAGAGAACTTGTGGCACCGTGGGAGGGAGGGATTTACAACAGGAAATATAATTAAAATTTAACAGGTTGGAGGGAGAGGATTAAGGAGGACTCTTAGATGGCTGAGTAGAAAAAATTATGGGAAGGTAAGAGGAGAAAATAAGGTAACGGTAATAGAGTTAAGAGAGAGGCTGAGAAGAGGGAGGGAGGAAAAAGGAGAGAGAGAGAGGGAGAAAGAGAGAAGGAGAGAGGAGAGAGGAAAATCCTATGGAAAGAAATTCACAAATAGGAAATTATATTTTTGAATATGAATGAGATGAACTCATTCCTAAAATGAAAATGGATAAAATGAGATAAAAAATCAGAATCCAACGATATGTTGTTTATAAGAAATATATTTAAGAATGAGAGATATGCACAAAATTGAAAGGGTTGAAGTAGAATTTATTTAAGGACCAGCTGATGAAGAAAAGGCAGAAATAGCAATTATGATTTCAAAGTTATGGCTGAAGTTCTTTAAATTAAAAGGGATATTTTGCTAATCTGTATCAATAGAAGGTAACTATATTTTGATAAAAGGTACTATAGACAATGAAACAATATCAATATTGAACTTACATGCACCAAATACTATAGCATCTAAATTTTAATAAGATAAATGAATTATGGATGGAGATAAATAGTTGTATAATAATAGTGGGGGCTTTAATCGTCCCCTCTCAGAACTAAATAAATCTAAGCAAAAAAAAAATGAGAAAGAAATTAAAGAAGGGAATATAATTTTAGATAAATCAGATATGATAGATATCTGGAGAGAACTGAATGGAAATAGAAAGGAATATACTTTTCTTTCAGTAGTTCATGACACCTTTACAAAGTCTGACCACATATTGATTATATATTAAAATTTTATAGTTAAAAGTAGAATCATTAAAAACATACTTTTCAGATCACAATGCAATAAAATTATATTTAACAAAGGACCATGGAAACAAAGATTAAAGCCTAATTAGAAATTAAATGACCTAATCTTAAAGAATGAGTGGTCTATAAAATAAATTATGGAGACAATCAATACTTTCATTAAAGAGAATGACAATAATGAGACAACATTAAAACTCATGGGATACGGCAAAAGCTGTGATCAGAGGGAAATTTATATTGGTGAATGCTTAAATCAATAAAATAGAGAAAGAGCAGAATAATGGAGTGTGCATACAATTAAAAGAACTAGAAAAAGAAATAAAACAAAAATCCTCAATTAAACACCAAATTTAAAATCCTAAAAATTAAAGCTGAGATGAATAAAATTGAGGGTAACATTTTTATTGACTTAATGAATAAAATTAGGATTAAAAAAAAAACCAAAATAAATAAATAATAGGTTACCTTAATTTTAAAAATCAAGAAGAAAATCAAATCACTAGTATCAAAAATGAAAAGAGTGAATATACCACTAATGAAGATTGTCAATTACAAGGAATTATTTTTTAAAATATTTATTTATTTAAAACTAAATACAAAATAAGAAAAATAACAAAAGAGAAAAAGACAGAAAACGAAACAAAACAAAACATTGTCATGTCTCCAGCAGAACATCAGGGAAGGTTCAAAATATGTAACAATAAAATTCCATTTCAAGAAAGCATATATAATAATAGAAGAGATTATATTAATGACTATCCCTGTTTTCTTTGCTTCCTTGTAGATTATTCTTTTGTTCTCTGTTGTTTACTTTTTACTTTATTCTGTTTTCGCCCTTTCATTCTCCCTACCTTCCTCAAGCAGGCTATAGTTAAGCATAAATATATATATGAACATACACACAAAAACACACACATATTCACACCCACCCATCCACATATCCTCTAATACATATATCTATGTACACATCCATAAACCTACATGCATACATATATATACACACCCATAGACATTTATACATATATAAACATGTATCTAAAACAATATTAATATGGCTGACATGTAATGCAGATTTCTTTCTTAATTGAATCTTTAAGTGTGACTTTGAGACAAATGATTTTTAGCCCTTTTTTTGTTTAATAAATTCTATTCCTGATCCTTGTTGTACTGTTTGTGTATATCTTCTGTTAAGTCTTTTACTTCCCCACCCACCCAATGTTTCTGGGTTATTTCTTTCTCTGCACTTCATTTCTATGTCATGATTATTATTTTTACCTTTTTTAAGATAATTTTGGTTTTTTAGAGACATATACTCAGCTCTGCCCAATTTTTCTTTGGAACTACCCAATTACTGATGTCAATCTTAAACATATGGTAACAAATATTAACAATTTATCCTTGTTGAATGGATATTAATTGAAATTAATCTTTAATGTTAGCTCTTATATGTTAAATTCTCTATTAAGTTCAGGTTTGGTTGAGAAAAAGTCCTGAAAATCAGCAAATTCATTGAATGCTCTTTCCCTCCCCCCCATTCAGTATTATGGTTAGTTTTGCTGGATAGGATATTTTTGGCCACAGGCCTAATTCTTTTGATTGTTGATACATATTATTCCAGGACTTGTGGTCTTTTATTGTGGCTGCTGATAAATTCTGTACAATTATAATTATAATTTCAGCATATTTGAACTTTTTCATTTCTTTCTTGAAGAATTTTCTCTTTAATTTGGGGGTTTTGAAATTTAGCGACAATATTGCATATTGTGTAGCATAATATTACAAAATAAGATTAGTAATAAAATCATTAATATTCCTGTGTGTTTTCCATGCAGGATCTCTGGGGTTTTTTTGCATCTAAAACAATGTTAATATGGCTGACATATAATGTAGATTTCTCTCTTGATTAGATTTTTAAGTTTGACTTTGCCTTAGGTCAATTACTAGTCATACTTTTTGTAGAGGGCTGGGACTCTGAAAAGGTGTACTTGAATCAAGGACAGCAGGGTGCTCATAGTTAAGCATCTACTCAGTGTGAGATAATGGTTCTCTAAACATATACTTAATGTGATGGTGATGTAATGGGCAGTAGGCACATGCTCAGTTGTAGTGATATAATGGTACTGAGGTATTTAAGAGAGAGTCTCTTTCAGACAAAGAAGAATCACAGTCACAGACACAGAGAAAACTGGACACTCCAGATTCCAGGCTCTGGACTCCATCTTTGATTAGCCTCATGTTGGCTGTCCTGCCTTCATCACTTCTCCACTTAAAGACCAAGGCCCATACAGAGATCCTCCAGAAAGCTAGCCTGAACATTACAACTTTTTATTCTTAATAGATTCTACTCCTGATCCTTGTTGTAGTGTTTGTGTATATCTCTTCTTTCCTAACTCTGCTAACTCTTCTGCTTTAATTCTATTCCTTAACTTGTTTCCCCCCATCCATGAAATCCCCTTTGTCTTCTTCCCTTATTCTTTGCTTCCCTCTTCACCTAACCCTCCCCCCCCCTTATTTCTTCATAGATTTTAGAGGGTGCTATATTCTCCATAGTATATATATGTAATGTGACTATTTTGTCCATTCTCCATGTAAATATGAGCCCTCTAATTCTTATATTTTTCTCTTTTTGATCTGTTTCTCAGATCTATTGTTTTTCTTATAAGATGTTTCACATTCTGTTCTATTTTTCATTCTTTATATTTTGTTCTGTTATTTCTTGGTCTCATGGATTCACTGCTTCCCCTTACCCAATTCTAATTTTCAAAGAGTTATTTTCATCTTTGAGATTGTATCTCCTTTAGAATTGGATAACTTTTTTTTTATAATCTTCTTGTTTTTCTTGGATGGCCTTATTTTATATTTTAGTTTTTTCTCAACCTCTTTCACTTGATTTTTGAAGTCTTTTTTGAGGTCTAAAAATTCTTTCTGGGCAGGTAGCCACTTAACATTATTCTTTAGAATAAGAAGAAACTTTTTTTTTTTTTTTTTTTTTTTTTTTTGCTTCACTGTCCTTCTTTGAAGATGAACCCTAGTCTTCCCTATTCTTAGAGTAAGTTTCTGAGTTTAGGTTCTTTCTTATTCATTTCTTTTAATGAGAACTATTAGAGTAAAAACATCTCTAATTAAATATTAAATGCCATCTAAATTAAATTACCAAAAGTTATTTTACTGAATTAGAAAAATAATAGCAAATTCATTTAGAAGAACAAAAAGTCAAGACTATCAAAGGAACTATTGAAAACACATAAAAGTAAAAAGGTTTAGCAGTATCAGATCTTATATTATGTTACAGGGCAATAATTATCAAAATTGCTACTGGCTAAGAAATAGAAAGGGAAATTAATGGAACAATGTAGAAGTACAATTTATAGCAATAAATAAGTATAGTAATTTTGTATTTGACAAATGTAAAATCATAAGATTTTAGGTTAAGAATTAATTATTTGATAAAAATTGTTGGGACAATTGGAAAACAGTATGGCAGAAATTGGGCAGAAACAACTATTTTATACCATTTACCAAAATAAGGTCAAAATGGAAACATGACCTAGATAAAAAGAGAGATATTACAAGAAAATTTGAAAATCATAAAACATATTGCTTATCAGATTTAAGAATAGGAGAATTTATGAATAAACAAGAAATATGGATCAGAATGATATACAAAAGAGAATTTCAATTATGTTAAATTTAAAAAGTATTTAAATTTTATTTATTTATTTATTTTTACAAATAAAACAAATGTAGCCAAGATCATAAGGAAAGGAGAAAATTGGGGGAAAGATGTATGGAGAGTTTCTCACATAACAATTTTTATCAAATAATTAATTCTTAACCTAAATTCTTACGATTTTACATTTGTCAAATACAAAATTACTACACTTATTTATTGCTATAAATTGTACTTCTACATTGTTCCATTAATTTCCCTTTCTATTTCTTAGCCAGTAGCCAAGATCATAATTGGGGGAAAGATGTATGAGAGTTCTCACATCTCAAATATTTAAAGAACTTTGTCAAACCTCTAAGACTATGAATCATTTCTCAATTGATAAATGGCCAAAGGATAGGAATAGTCAGTTTTCTTATAAAGAGATAAAAAACAAATTGTAGTTATATGAAAAAAAGTCCCTAAATCATTGTTGATTAGAGAAATGCAAATTAAAAAACATGGAGATATCATTTTACATCTCTGCTAAGTCTATTTCCAAAGATGATTTGAGAAAAAGGAAAAGAACTTCTATGTTATAAGATATTTATAGCAGCTGTCTTTGTGGTGGCAAAAAATTGTGGGAATGCCTTTCAATTTGGGAATGGCTGAACAAATTGTTGTATGATTGTGATGGAATACTACTGTGCTATCAGAAATGATGAGCTTGATAACCTTAGGAAAACATGGATAGACTTGTACAAAATAAGGAAGAGTGAAATGAGCCGAGCCAAGAGAACATTGTATACAATGATAGCAATATTGTTTTAAGAAGAACTTTGAGTGATTAAGTCATTTTGACTCTTATAAATACTCAAATCAACTACAAAAAACATATGACGAAAGATGTTATCTGCATCCAGAGAAAAAACTGATAAATGAAAGCATGCATAGAAAGATTTTACACATATTTACATATACACACATATATTAAATATATTATATTACACACACAAATATATTTGTTTCTGACCATCTCTACAGAAGTAGAGGGAGGGGAAAAAAGAAATTTAGATGACAATTTTATTACATATTTAAAAGGAATAGCAAACTGTATGAAATAGATTTACAGTTTTATGGGCAACATCTTTTTAAAAAATTATACTATATTATGGAAATAGTTATTGTATTCAATACATTAAAAATAAAATTTTAAAAGATTAAGTTAGCCTCAAATTAATATTTCATCCGTGTTTCCATGGTTCCTTAATAAACACAATTTTTATTATGCTATGATCTTAAAATAATTCACTTAATATTTCTGCTTTTCTAAATTTAGCTACAAAGTTTTTATGGCCTATAAATATATGGTCAGTTTTTGCAAACTTACTATGTACTACAGAGAAAAAGCTATATTCCTTTCTGTTATCATTTGATTCTTTTCAGATATCAGATATTCTTATTCATCTCATTGACTTCTTTCTTATTTTTTTTGGCTAGATTTATCCAGTTCTGAGAGAAGAAGGTGGAAGTCCCTCACTATTAAATCTATTTCTACTTGTAATTCTTTTTAAAAATTTGGATGCTCTAACATTTGGTGAATATAGGTTTGGCATTTATATACTTCATCATCTATGGTACCTTTTATCATTATGTAACTTCCCTTAAATCTATTTTAGCTTTAACTTTGAGATTATGATTCCATTCCTGCTTTTTTTTTTTATATTAGCTGAAGAAGAATAAATTCTATTCTAACCCTTTATTTTTATCTAGATGTATTTCTTCTTTCTTAAAATGTGTAAACAATATATTGTTGGATCCCAGTTTTGAATCCATTCTGCTATCCATTTCCATTTTATGGGTGAGCTTATGCCATTCACATTTAAAGTTATAATTACTAGTTGTACATTTCCCTCCATTCTATTTTTAGCTTAATTAATTCCTTTGTTTCTTTCTATGGCTGCAAGCTTCAGTTTACCCCTATGCCCTGGAACCAAAACCAGGGACTCTTATTTTCTTAAGAGTTATCACAATTAGCATAGTGCCCACTCCTCTTTGATCACACTCACTGTATATTTTCTCCTCCTCATCCACAACCACAGCATGGGACTTTGATCAGCACACTTGGACCTTTTGTTTGGTGTTGGAAGAGGACCCTAAAATCTTTGCCTGCTCAGTCATCTGACCTCCATATTGTCGGAAGTGAAAGTTCCTGTAGGGCTCATTTTTTGTTGATTCAGAAGTATTTGCCAGGAGGTATCTATACTTCAATAAGGCTAGAGAAAATCAAGTTTTCCTAAAATGCTCTGAAGTTGTCTTAGGCTGGATAATTACATTATCCTGAATTTTAAATTATTTCTGCTACTCTAAAGTATACTTTAGTCATTAATTGAAATTATATGTGGGGGAATTGGGGAAAAACAGGTAATTTTCTGCCTCATACTGCCATTTTCCTAGAATCTTCTCTTCCTTACAAATAATTTTAAAATCATACATCAAATTGAAATCTGAAATAGCAGAGTCAACAAAAGGGAAAAGTGAGTTTTTTTTTTTTTAGCATAAGACAACTAAGGAAGTTTAAAGGAAAGATCTGTGACATGGAGATAGTGTGTGACCCAGAGACCATGGATGTAACCCCAGTGGTGGGACTAGATTGTAGCAACAGAAGCAGAACTAGTTTCAGGAATTCTCAAGCAATGACAAGGTAATTAGGCAGCTAGTGAGAAAGAGATTATAGAGTACCTCTGTGCTAGCATTATATAGGATCAGAAACTATTGTCAATTCCATTATCATGCCTACTTCTAGATCATAGTTCAAGGATACTTTCAGTTAAAAGAACCAGATACTTTGAGGAGCAGTATCACTTCTGGCCCCAAAGGATATCTGGTCCTGTTTCACAATCTTAAAGTTCTTTAGAGAGACCTTGAGATGTCCTTGTCTTAATTCTTCTGACCTCTGTGTGAGTTCTCCATAAAATAGTCTTGCCCTGTGTGATTCTCTGTAAAAGTCTTTTAGGCAAACAGACATTTGTCCTTTGAACTTACATTACATGGCCAGCCCATTGGAGTTGCATCCTTTGAATGCTTAGCAGTTCAGTTTTAAAAAGAATTAAAAAGAATCTCAAAATCTTGCCATGTGATCTTCAGAATCTTTGTAAGACAATTCAAATAGAAGTCGTTCAATTTTCTGGAACAGCACTGGTATGCTATTCAGGTTTCACCTATGTACAGCAATGAGATGAATACAACAGCTCTGTAGACCTTTAGTTTAGTAGGCAGATTATCTCTTTTCTCTCACTTTCCTTTAGAATCTCCCAAGCATTGAGGTAGCTTGGGAAACATATCCTCATCATCCTCATCATCCATGAGTGCTTCCCTGAAAAGTATACTGTCAAGGTAAGTGAATTTATCCACAGCATTCAAAATTTCTCCATTTGCTGTAACTGATGGTTCCATGTATAGATGGTATGAGACTGGTTGATGGAGAATCTCTGTTTTCTTGGTGTTGTTAGAACAAAATTAGTACCAATGGCAGAAAATCCATCCATACTTTGTTTCATTTCAGTCTCAGAGGCTACATTGAGTGCACAATTTCACACCTACTCTCCCTCCACTTTAGTCTTGACCTGTAGCCTTTTTAAGTTAAATAATCAGCTGTTAGTGCAGTAGCTGACAAGGCTATTTTCACCCTCATTGAAGATGTCCAATAACATCACTGAAGACATCATGCTAAAAAGCATGGGATCAAATGCAAATACAAATGCCTGATTCACTCCATTGCTGACTGGAAAAGCATCAAGAATATTCATTATCAAGAATCTGTGCAAGTCATGAAACTGACATACAATATTGATGAACTTCTCTGGGCAACCAAATTTTTCCAAGAATTTCTA
The DNA here is from genome assembly GCF_902635505.1 of Sarcophilus harrisii. Classification (NCBI taxonomy): domain Eukaryota; kingdom Metazoa; phylum Chordata; class Mammalia; order Dasyuromorphia; family Dasyuridae; genus Sarcophilus; species Sarcophilus harrisii. The sequence continues at coordinate 239,762,508 of NC_045428.1, forward strand.
CTAGCCATCATGACTGGAAGTATTAAAGGTCTTGATCAGATTGATAAACGTTATATATAAACCTCTGTTCTGTTTCTGTTTTTTCTCCTGTAGTTGTCAGGTAGTAAATGCTATATCAAACATTTCCTAGATTTCTATCTAAAATCATTAGGCTCAGATAGATGGCTGTTTTACAGGGGAAGGATCAATTTATTAAGGAGGACTCTGGAAAGAATCTTGCCAGCAATGATTAAAGACCCCATTGTGATTGTGATAAGACAACCTATTTCCTTTTCCTTTGTAAAGATGAACAATGGAAGCATCCTTGAACTCCTTGGGAAAACTTCCTCTCGCCATATAGCCTGGAAAGTTTGTCAGTTTTTGTATGTGTGTTGCATCTCCACCTTGTAAATCTCAGCCAGAATAAAATAGACACATTGCCAAATGGGCCTAATGCTATTCAAAACTTTTACACCAGGTGGAAGTTTGTTTAGAGAGGAATTGATTTCAACCTGAGGTATATATAGTCAACGGCTTCAGCACTGATTGATGACAGTCTTTTAAGAACACTCTGGAAGTGTGTAGCCCATCTCTCTGGGATCATATCTCTATAACTAATCCATGTAGCTCCATCAGCCCTGAGTTGATATGCACTAAAGGTTTTTGGCCCATAAATAGCATTGTATTCAGGACATTATAAAAGTGCTTTGGATTGCTACTATTAGTGTAAAAATGAATTTCATCTGCCTTCTTACTGAGCTAAGAATCTTGCATCTCTCTAAGTTTTGCTTGTACTCTACTTTTGATGGAGTTAAACTCTGACTTCTTAAAGACAGATGAACTATCCTGCTGGTAAACTCTATGGAATTCATATTTTTCACTTAGCAGCTTCTGAATTTCCCACCAACTTCATCAAACCAATGTTGATGTTTGTGAGTGTTCTGATGCAGATGAGCAAATGCAGTGTTATACCAAATTTCTGAAAGCCGCTCACTCCTTTTCTACTCTACTGTTGCCGACTCTGTGTTGGCTCAGCCTTTCCTCCAAATAAGCAACAAACTATTTGCATTCACAGAAGTGCTCTAATCTTTTGACATTAAGTATTCTGGTAGTCATCTTCTCTTGGGGTCCCTGCTTTCTTTTTTTTTTTTGAATGTGAATGTTTAGTTTGAAGAAAATAAATCTATGATCAGATCAGTACTCTGCATTACACATAACATTCACCATTCTCATATCCTGTTTATCGCTTCTCCTTGCAATGACATAGGTTATTAAATGTTAATGTTTGCTGTAAGGATGCATTCATAAGATTTTATTGCATTTAGGTGAATGGAAGATGGTGTTGGTGATAAGAATGTTATAGGTTGCACAAACCTTCAGTAGTAAGTGACAATTTTTGTTGCTGTTTTTGGCTTCGTTCCTCCCAAGGACTCCCTTCCATGTCTGACAGTCTGTGTCTATTCTGTAAATAAAGTCATCCAGAATTTATCAGCTTGTCCTCTTTCAACACATTGGTGATGAAGATTTCCAGTTCTTCAAAAGTTTTTTTCTTGGACTTCAGGGATTACCATAATAGAAGTATATACACTGATTGAGATAATACTCCTTTCCAGAGGCATACAACTTATTGACTTGAGTAATTATGGTTATGAAAGGTATGCAAGCTTCATGGCATCCCTCATTATTATGGCCACTCAAGAAAAATAGGTATCCAGCTCCAGCTTTGGAAAACTGGCTCTCATTTGTTAGCCTTGTTTCATTTAAGGCTGCTATTTGGATATGATATATATATATATATATATATATATATATATATATATATATATATATATATATATATATATATACTGAGTTTGTTTGCAAACAAGACTTTCATCTTTCAGGTTTACTGGATTTCTTGTTGTATATGCATATCCCATGTGCTGAAGGCAAGTGAAATCATCTTTGAAAAGTTTTTGTACTTTTTTTTTTGTTTGTTTTGACGTCAGGGTGGAATCCCTACCTGATGCAGGATTGGATTGTATGTATGTATAGGATTGGATGAAGTAGATAACTTTTAGGCATCTTATTTAACCCCTTTCTCATACTAGGAGGTGAGCAGTGTGGTCCTTAAGGAAATATTCAGACACACAAAGGGCTGATGACTCTCACTGTTGCTTTAGTCATGTGAGAAGATGAGTATATGCTCTGGGCTACCTGTGTTCAAGGTTATAACTACAGCTCCTAGTGTAACCACATCTGCCACTTCTTCATTTGCTTGCCATCACTGGATTTTGAGGTAAGTAAAAATGGAAAAATGGGTGATGTCTTTTGAGTTATGCATAAATTGGATTAGTTAGGCATAGTTGCTAAAAGTCATTGATTTCACTCTCTCTTCCAGAGTCATCAAATTCCAGAAAATAGGAAGGAGAGAAATTATGAGTTAACAATATAAATGTGAATTTGAATGGGATGAGCTCACCTCTAAAATGGAAATAGCTAGCAAAAAAAATTAAAAATCTGAATCCAACAATATACTATTTACAAGAAACATACTTGAAACCAAGAGTAAGATCTTGGAGGATAATCAATAATGTTTCAGCTGAAGTAAAAAAGACAGAGCAGGCAATCATGATTTTAAACAAAGCAAATCTAATTTAAAAAGAGAATCAGGGAAACTATGATTTGTTTAAAGATAAACAGTGAAGTGATAGCAATATTAAACATGTGCAACAAATGACAGTTGGTGCAGTGGATAGAGCACCAGCCCTGAAGTCAGGAGGACCTGAGTTCAAATCTGACCTCAGACTCTTAACAGTTCCTGGCTGCATGACTCTGGGCAAGTCACTTAACCTCAATTGCCTCAGCAAAAAATAAATAAATAAAAATGACAAATTCTTGAAAAGTTAAATGAACCATTCTCAAAAACTGCATTCCCTTCAACCTAGTATTATCACTATTGGGACTGTATCCTAAAGAGATGAAAAAAAGGGGGGGGGGAACCTATCTGTACAATAATATTTAAAACAGATTTTTTTTTGTGGTGGCAAAGAATTGGAAATTGAGGGAATGTCCATCAATTGGGGGTGGTTGAACAAGTTGTGGTATGCCAAAACTCTTACTCTTTGCAGATGATATGATGGTATTCTTAGGAAATCCTAGAGAATCAAATAAAAACTAGTTGAAACAATTAACAACTTTAGCAAAGTTGTAGGATACAAAGGGCCACATAAATTGTTAGTATTTCTATATATTTCTAAATTCTTAAACTGTGAGTCATAATCCCAGATGGGGTCTCATAAATGAATGTGGAGGTCATCAAATCATGACTTATTCTCAGTAGATGTTTGATTTGCATACCAATTTTATATACCCATTTACCTAAGATCATATAAAAATTTCTCAGGCAAAATGGGGTGAGTGAGTGAGAAAGGTTAAGAAGCTTTGCTATATATTACCAACAAAATCCAGAACAAGAGATAAAAAGAGAAATTCTATTTAAAATAATTGTAGAAAATACAAAAAACTTGGGAGTCTAAATAAGACAAACCCAGGAATTTTATGAACACAATTACAAATTACTTTTCACACAAATGAAGTCAGATTTAAATAATTGGAAAAATATTACTCATGGGAAGACTGAGCTAATAAAATAAAGAATACAATTCTACATACATATTCAGTACCATATCAAACTACCAAAAATTACTTTATAGAGCTAGAAAAAATTATCACAAAATTTATGCAGAAGAACAAAAAGTCAAGAATATCAAGGGAATTAATGAAAGAAAATGTGAAGGAACATGGTCTAACCACACTAGATCTCAAACTATATTATAAAGTGGTAATTATCAAAACAATCTAGCCATCAGTGCATTATAAAAGTGCCTTGGGTTGTTACTATCAGCATAAAACTGAATTTCACCTGCCTTCTTACTGAGCCAAGAATCCTGAATCTAAGTTTCACCTGTACTTTACTTTTGTTGGAACTGAATCCTACCTTCTTAGAAATGGATGAACTATCCTGCTGGAGTCCTCATTTTTCATTTAGTAGCTTCTGTATTTCCCTATCGTTTTTGTCAAACCAATCTTGATGCTTTCTAGTGTTCCGGCCCAGAGGAAAGCTGTCCATTTCTGTTCTGTTCCACTATTGCCAATTGTGTGTTGGCTCAATTTACTCTTCAAGTTAGCAACAAACTGTGCCCTCTTAGAGAAATGCTCTACAGGACCAGGAAATCATTATATACTTCAACAACAATACTATATGATGACCAGTTCTGATGGACCAGGCCATCCTCAGCAACGAGATCAACCAAATCATTTCCAATGGAGCAGTAATGAACTGAACCAGCTATGCCCAGAAAAAGAACTCTGGGAGATGACTAAAAACCATTACATTGAATTCCCAATCCCTATATTTATGCACACCTGCATTTTTGATTTCCTTCACAAGCTAATTGTACAATATTTCAGAGTCTAATTCTTTTTGTACAGCAAAATAACGTTTTGGTCATGTATACTTATTGTGTATCTAATTTATATTTTAATGTATTTAACATCTACTGGTCATCCTGCCATCTAGGGGAGGGGGTGGGGGGGTAAGAGGTGAAAAATTGGAACAAGAGGTTTGGCAATTGTTAATGCTGTAAAGTTACCCATGCATATATCTTGTAAATAAAAGGCTATTAAAAAAAAAGAGAGAAATGCTCTAATATGTTGATATTAATTCTGGTAGTCTTTTTTGGTTTTGGACCTCTACTTTTTTGAATGTGAATATCAGCTTGGAGAGGATAAGTCTATGATCAGTCCAGCACTCTACTGGACACATCCTCTCACTGTCACATACTGTCTGTTTTTTCTCCTTATAATGACAAAGTCTATTAAATGCCAATGTTTGCTGTGAGGGTGCATCCATGAAGTTTTATTGCATTTCAGTAAATGGACAACTGTGTTGGTGATGAGAAGATTATGAGATGCACAAGTTTTCACTAGTAAGTGACCATTGCTGCTGCTGTTTCCAACTTCATTCCTCCCAAGGATTCCCCATCATGTCTACTCTAGCATTACTCTACTCTAGCAGAATTATAAGCTTGTCCTCTTGTAGCACATTGATGATAAAAATCTCCAGGTCTTCATAAAACTTTTCTTTGACTTCATCAGGGTTCATCATGGTGGGAACATAGACACTAATGATGGTGGTGTGGCATTTTCTGACAACTAGCAATTGCATTGTCATGAGTCTGTCATTCACTCCTTTTGGAAGGCATACAAATTTATTTACTAAATTTGTTTTGATCACACAACCTACATCAGCTTCATGGCACTTCTCTTCACTGTAGCCACTCTAGAAAAATGGATATCCAGCTCTGATTTCAGTAAGCTGGCCTTCATTTGCCAGCCTTGTTTCACTCAGGGCTGCTACTTGGATGTGACACCAAATGGAAGGTCTACAGAGCTGTTGTGACCTCACTGAAACCCAGACTCTATACAGTGCCATGCCAGGAAACTGAATCACTTCCATTTGAATTTTCTCAAGAAGATTCTGAAGACCCCCTGGCAGGATGAGATACCAGACCCTGAGGTCTTTTCTCGAACTAAACTGCCAAGCATTCCAACTCTACTGCAAAGAGCACAACTCCAGTTGACTGTCCATATTGTTCAAATACCAAATGTACACTTGGAGAACTCACTCAGGGCAAGTGCTCATGTGATGGTGAGAAATAGTGCTACAAGAAACTCCCAAAGTCTCTTAAGAACTTTAGAATTGATTGTATGACATGGGAGACACTGACATAGGATCTCCCAACATGGCATGCCCTCATCAGAAAAGATACTGTGCAAAGCAGAATTGAAATATCTCAGAAGAAACATGAGATGCACAAAGTTAGAGAATCCACCCCAAATGTTCATATGGACTATTTATGGTCAACCTGTGGTAGAGTGTTCCAAGCTCATATTGCTCTGATTAGCCACAGTCAGATACACAGTAACTTGACTCTAATATAGTGACATTATTTTGGTCCTCTTTGAGAATGAAAATTAACAACCAACCAATCATCAAAACATTATGGTACTAGCTAAGAAGCAGAATGGTGGATAAGTGGAATATATTATTTATACAATACATTGTAGTAAATGACCATAGTAATCCAGTGTTTGATAAATCTAATGATCCAAACTTTTTGGGCCAAAAACTCATTATTTGACAAAACCTTCTGGGAAACTGGGAAAACAGTATGGCAGAAACTATGTATAGATGAATGTATCATACCATATATGAAGATAAAGTCAAACTAGGTATGTGATTTAGACAAAAAAGATGAAATCACAAGTAAATTCAGGAAACATGGAGTAGTTTACTTATCAGATCTATGGATAAGGAAAGAATTTAGGACAAAATAAGATGTAGAAAGCATTACAAAATAAAAAATGTGTAATTTTGACTACATAAAGTTTAAAAGATTTTGCATAACAAAGACAATGTAATGAAAATTAGGAGGAAAACAGAAAATTGAGAAAAATTATTTTACAGAAAGTATCTGATAAAGGGCTCATTTTTTAAATATATAGAGACCTGAGTTAAATTTATAAAAATATACAACTCATTACTCAATTGATAAATGGTCAAAGGACGGAAACAGACAATTTTCAGAGAAAGAAATTGAAGCTATCTAAATTATATGAAAAATGCTCTAAATCACTAGTTATTAGAAAAATGCAAATTAAAACAATTCTATTTCATAATTATCAGATTGGTTAGTATTATAAAAATGAAAATGATAAATGATGAAGGGAATATGGGGGGAAAAGCATTATTGGTGGATTTGTGAACTGATTCAACCATTCTGAGAGTAGTTTGACACTATGTCCAATGGAATATAAAATTGTGATCCAGAAATGCTACTATTAGGTCTGTATCCCAAAGAGATTTTTAAAAAGAGAGGGCAAAGAACTTATTTGTGTAAAAATATTTATAGTAATTCTTTTTGTAGTGGCTAAGAATTGGAAATTGAAGGGATGTCTAACAATTGGGGAATGGTGAATAAGTTATGATATAATTGCAATGGAATCTTATTGCATTATAAGAAATTACAAGATTATTTCAAAAAGATTTACATAATAAAGTGATACAAAGTGAAATGAACAGAACCAGAAGAACATTGTATACAATAATGCAAAAATTGCAGCAATATATAATGAACAACTGTGAGTGATTTAGTTATTTCCAGCAATCCCAATGATCCATAACAATCCCAAATTCTTGCTGAAGAGGCTATCCTTCTCCAGAGAAAGAACTGATGAAGTCTCAATACAGACCTAAGTATACAGAAGCATACTATTTTCACTTCTTTAGGGCCTTAGGGAGATGAGGCAAAGAAACATGTAATCAGAGCTAAAAGGATAGTGTTACTTTTTGAGATAATTATACTTTTTATATAATTTTATTTTATTGTTAAAATGATGAGACTTTGATGCAGACTACCTGAGGTTAAATAGTTCTGTTGCCCATAATGCATATAACAGAATTCCTGTAAAGCAAGACAGTTTGTCTTTTTCACTGTTCTGACCTATATTAACCCTGTGTTAAACAGTTAATATTTTTATAACTTCTAATTGAATAAAACTCCTAGTTGACTGGAGCTACCTGAACCACAACTCTTCTTCTTCCTCAGATTACCAACTCAAACCCACACCCATTTTCTTATTCTGATAAGGAAACTCCCCCTTTCTAAGTCCTACCTGAGCCCAGTATCCATAAGTGATCCCAAGAACTTCTGTACTACATCTGGATCTGATTAGGAATGTTCCCTTCCACATCTGGTACTGATTACCTGTTTTCTACCAATTCCATTTTTAGATATAAAACTTCAGAATATCTGAACTTCAACTTTGAGCAGGTAGATACTCTCTCCAAACACAACTACTTTTCCCTCATATTGAGTGAATCTCTTGTATCTGTAGAGATGAACCTCTGCCTTTTTATTTTCTTTTTTACTTAACAGTATTTTATTTTTTCCAATTAAATATAAATGTAGTTTTCAACATTTATCTTTGTAAGATTTTGAGTTTCAAGTTTTTCTCCTTTCTTCTTTTCCCTCCCCAAGACAGCAAGCAATTTAATATAGGTTATACATGTACAATCACATTGGTCATTTTGTGAAAGAAGTCTCTCTTTTTATATTGTCATATAATGTGTTTGTATGTATGCTTTTTCTGCCTGTTTGCTGTGCTACTTTGTATTAAAAACAATTTTTGTTACAGCAATATGAAGAAAATGAATCTACTCTTTGATAAACTTTAAGACTTCAGCTTGAGGAGTAAGGACTCCCTATTTCATTTAAAAAGCTGCCATGAAAGATCAGATCATAAACAAATTAGAAAAAGAAAGGAAACATTTATCCATAATATCTATGGATAGGATAAAATTTCATGACCATACAAGGGATAGAGATGATCACAGAACACAAAATGGAAAACTTTGATTATGAAAAATTAAAACATTTCTCCACAAACAAATCTAATAAAGTTAAGATTAAAAGGGGAAATATTAGCTAGAAAAATCTTTGCTACGAATTTCTCTGATAAAGATCTCATTTTCAAGATATATAAAGAACTGATTCAAATTTATAAGAATATGAGACACTCACCAATTAATAAACAGTCTAAAGATACAAACAGGCAGTTCTCAAGAAATCTAGGCTATCTAAAAATGTTCTGAATCATTACTAATTAGAGAAATGCAAATTAAAGCAATTATGAGGTTCTATCTCATGCCCATTATATTGGCAAAAGATGACAAAAAAGAAAAATGATAACTACTGGTTGGACCCTTCCTTGTTCCTTATATCATATCACTCAGATGCCTTTAGCCACTGTTTTCTCTTTCACTCCTATTTCACATGAAATGGGAGCTTTTCTTCTTAAGAAGGCAAACACATGTATATATAAATGATCTGTAATTTTTTCTTAAACTTTTAAATTCTCTTTTTATTTTCATTTTATTTCTAGCTTTTCTAGATTTTTATTTTAGTGTATAATTGGGAATTTAAGATGTGCTAGTTTTCTAATTTTTAGTTGCATTTCCAATTCAGTGATCTATTCTTTCTCTTTTTTTGTCAGTAAAAGTGTTCAGAAACAATATTTCCCCTAAGGATTGGTTTGATTACATTCTAAAATTGTTGGTATGTTGTTTCATTGGTATCTTTATCCTTAATGAAGTTATCTATCATTTCTGTGATGTATTCTTGTTTCACTGATTTGCTCAGATAAAATTATTTAGTTTGTAATTATTTAATACTTTCTTCATTTTATTGCATTTTGATCAGTAAAGAATATATGTAATATTTCTGCTTTTCTACACTTGTTTGTGAGCTTTTTATTTAGGTTTATCTAAAAATGAAAGGAGCTTATTAAGGTGTTACACTTTTTGTCCATTTCTTTTTTGTTTTCCTTTAAGTATTTAGATGTTATGCCATTTAGTACATAATGGGGCAGCTAGAAAGGCAGAAAATCCACTTTGAGTCTATGGAGTCAAGAAGATCCAAGTTCAAATTTGACACTAGATAATTAAAATAATACAAATATCTAACACTAGGCAAGTTAATTTATTTGCTTGCCTCAGTTTTTTTTTTTATCTGTAAAATGAGAATAATAATATATCTAAAATTTTTGTGAAGACCAAATGTAATAATAATTGTAAAGTGCTTGGTACAGTAAGTAGCATGTAAATTTTAGCTACTAGTTTATTAAATATATTATTAATTAATAATGCTTTGTATAAAATATATTGTTAATATATTAATTTTTAAAGAAAATATAAAAATACAATTTTTATTTCTGCTTTTATGTTTTTTTTAAATACATGTTTGCTTTGTATTATTTACATTTTGATTTTGGCCCAAGCCCTTTAGTAGGAAGTGCTAATTAGATGAAGTTTTATACAAGATGATTCAGGCCCTTCTATATCCTCCAAATTGTCTTTCTATTAGTTTGACATTTATATGTCTTCTCCTTCAACTTCCTCTAACATTCCCTCCATCTTTGTCACTTCTTTGAGCCAACCTCTTCAGGTTTATTTGATTAACATAGCACTAAGAGCAGGTTATGTCACAGGTGACAGCTATACTCTTAAATGTTAGGTTAGGAACTCTCCCTCGTGTGTCATTTTAAATAGATAGTAAATCTATTTAGTTATTTAGAGAAGGAATTTACTCAAACAGTAAATTTACTTAAATAGAACAGACATTATTAGGGATGCATTCTCCTACATATTCATGAACAATTCAGAAGGAAGAAAAATGGGCACAAAAAGAACACATATACAGGACACACATTATCAGTACAACTCATAACTCCAGTACTACTGAGCCTCAATGTTCCTTTTTCAGAGGGTTCTTAAAATATTCACAATGAGTCATTCCACCATTCCATAGGTGACTGATTCCAAAGATATATATGTGCTCTTTGGAGCTATCCACTCGATTGATAGCTCAGCTAAAAGGACCAAACCGTTGCTAGGCTGGATCAAGTTAGTTGCTCATTGACTAAGCTAGCTATTCATCAGGCTCTCCTGGTGAACTGGGGTTGCTAAATACACTGATTTACTGGTGTTTGTTCTTCAGTGAACAGCTGCAGTCTTTTTTCTATCTTTAGCTGGGCTTGAGAGTATTATAGTTTCTCAGGTCACAAGGTCTGAGACTTTTAGGACTAGCAAATAAGCATTAGTTTAAATTCAAAATTCATTCCAACATTACATCATAATAAAGTTTTAAATGATCCTTAGATACTTTAAATCCAAATTTATTTTTGTCCCTTAGAAATGTAAGTTCTGGCAAGGATCTTCTCCCAGAAGAAGCCACTTTCATCTACATTAAAAATGTGTTCATCACCTTCTTTGATTATGTAGAACTATTTATATTGAAAATGGTAGATACAGAACAACTCACAGAATCATAGTCTTAGATTTAGAAAGAAATTCAGACGGTATCTAGTATCCTGACTATTAGTGTTCCCCAAGGTTCTGTCTTACACTCTCTTTGCTCTTTTCACCCAGATTTGAGGGATTTAAATCTCAAACTATAAAGCTTGTATTTCCCCTAAAGTCAATAGAGAAGCACTAAAGAATTTTCTGTATTTATTTCTTAAAAGTATAATTAGATTAAAGAAAAATGAACAGAAATATCTTTTATTTCATGAATTCACAAAAAATTTGTGGATGAATACAGATTTAAAAAATAGTCACCAGAGAAATAACAGATCTTTATGTGTCACATGGCAGCCTGGCCTGCTCTATCGATATGAATTCAACCAGAATTGTCCTTCCTAAGGTCTGGAAATCACATGCTATGTTGAGGAGGCATGAAAAAGTGGTCATGTTTAAAAATATCTTACCTTTTATTTTGAAATTCCATTATTAAAGATAATATTCTTTGGACCTTGAAGCTCATTAAGTCTTAAGCTATCTGATTACTCCTTTAATTCTAAATCATTTTGGCTCTCACTGACTGTCAATAATAAATCCTAGGCCAAGCCTCAGTTTACTCAGTATTTGGGTTTACATTGCTCAGAGAAAGTATAAAAAGCAATTATCCTGGTTAGAAACTTTAGGGATCTTCCCCTCCCAGATTGATTCTTTTGGAAAGTAGGCCCTCTTTTGCCTCAATTCTTACCTAATCTTTTTTTTTTTTTTAAATAATAGCTTTTTATTTTCAAAATATATGCAAATACAGTTTTCAACATTCATCCTTTCAAATCTTGTGTTCCAATTTTTCTCCCTCCCTCCCCTCTCTCCTAGATGACAATTAATCTATGTTAAACATGTACAATTCTTCTAGATATTTTTTCACAATTATCATTCTATACAAGAAAAATAAGATCAAAAAGGGAAAAAAATGAGAGGAAAAAAAAAGCAAGCAAACGACCAAAAAAGATGAAAATGCTATGTTGTGATCCATATTCAGACTCCATCCTCCTCTTTCTGGATCCAGATGGCTCTCTCCATCACAAGTCTATTACAATGGCATGAATTATCTCATAGTTGAAAAGAGCCACATCCATCAGAACTGATCATTGCATAATCTTGTCGTTGCTATCTTACTTAACCTTTAATCACTAAATGGGTGTTTCCTTAGACAAGCAGAATTGAGAAAGACTTTATCTTAAAAAAAACCAGGTCTCCCAATCCAACTAAAGTCAATGCCAGTCATTCTGACCTATGTTTTGCCACTGGGCTCAGAAGTTTCTGAAGAAGAGAATGAGGTTAATGATTCTCCACAGCCCTGTCCCACTTACATCCAATTCACTTGCAAATCAAGCTATCATCCTCCTGACATCTTTGGTCCTCTTTGAGAACAAAGAATAAATAACAGGAGTTCCATAATAAAATGCAAATATCCTTGAGAAGAAGAAAAATATTGAGAAGAGTAATATCTTAAATCTAATGAGATACTATTCTGGACTTGTCTTGACTCAGGCTAGTCTCCCAGTAGTTAATGTTCAATAATGGAATGGTATGAAATATTCAGAAATTATTCAGTTAAAAAAAAAAAAAAGGAGATTTGCTTAGCCATAGCAAGAGAAGAATAGTCTTTTAAAAAATAACATACTTTGAGGACATTCCAAGTTGATTTATTTGAAAAAAATTCCCTGACATCTGACTTTTTGTGATGACCAGCCAAGCATCAGACCTGGCCCAAAGTTCCTGTGGTTGCTTTGTACTCAACGAACCAGGAAGTGATATGAATAGTCTGAGCGTTTAGTTTTTTAAACAAACATTGAGAATGTTTTCAATATCTTTAAAGGAAAAATTAGACTAAATTTCATGAATCCTAGTGTTTAAGGACTCACCCATTCTTTTAGACACTGAATTTTGACAACTTGCAGCCATCTTCAATTTCTTTTAGCCCATATATTCAATCAGTTGTCTTGTCAATTCTACCCCATATTCTTTCCCTTCTCTTACTCATACAGGCTCTACCTTAGTTCAGCATAAAGCACTTCTTACCTGGACTCCTGTATGGTCTGTGCTTCCAACCTTTCACCCCCTTCAAACCTTTCATGGCTTCCTGTCCCCTCTCTTTTTTAACTGAGAACCTTGCTTAGTATTGTACAGAGAAAATTTAGGCCATTTGCTGTGAATTTATCCCCTTCTTCATCTTCTATCACTCAGATACCTTCTGCCACTATATCCTCTTTCTTCCTTGTCTCACTTGATGAATGTCCTTATTCTTTGCCAAGGCTAACCTTTACTTGTTCAAGCAATTCCCCATCTCCAACAGATTGCCTCCCCTCTGATATCTTTATTCTTTCACTTATTTTTTATCTCTTTTTGTCTACTGGCTCATTTCCTACTGCCTACAGCATGTCCATATCTCCCCTCTACTGGGGAAAAAAAACAAAAACAAAAAACAAAAAACTTTACTTGACTGATTGCTCCATCCTTGCTATCAGTCTGTATCTCTTCTCCCTTTTCATGCTAAACTGCCAGAATGTGACTCCTTCCTCCCTCCTTCTCTCTCTTCCTCCCGCTTTCTCCCTTTCTCTCCCCCTCCCTCTCTCTACCCCCTTTTATATTAACCTATTATAATTGAGCTTCTGATTGTATTATTTCACCTGATATCTCCAAAGTTACTATCTCTTAAATTAATATAGCTTGGTGGTGACTATAAGTTTGTACTTCCTGTAGTATCCTTGGACCCTGACATACCTAAACTTTTCCATTAAATTGTGAGACCTGATCCAAAAGGACTTTTGAAATAAGATCTTTTTCAGTTTTAAACAGGAATTGTAGTAGGGTTTCAAACTAATAAGGATTTTGTCTCTATTATGTCAAACATGTCAAAAATCAATCTACTTCTTAAATATATGGCCAAATAAGCCAGTGTCAAGAGAGGGACTCTAAGATTATTTAAAGGGTGAAGTATCCTAACACCAGGTTTAATGACTTGATATATAAATAAATACCACATTCATCCTGTTCTGTTCGTTCAGATTTAGTTCCCTAAATTGATGGTGCCATCAAAATTGCTTTTATCCACAACTCATTTGTGGGATCTATTTGTTCACCAATAAATGAACCTCAATGAATGTGGGAATCCTATATTGCATATGAAAATTCTGATTGTAGTCCATTTACTTGGGAAGAAACAAGCACCTATTAAGTAACTGTGGATATAAGTGCATTATCGTACTGGAATCACAAAAATTTGGGGCAATGTGACATATTTAATAGTTCTGGAGGTAGACTCAGGAAGATAGGTTTAAAAATTATGCTTCAGACACTAGCTGGGTAACAGTAGACAAGTGTCTTAATCTCAGAACTATGGTTTCCTCATCAATTAAATGGAGATAATAATTGTAAAAAAAAAAAAAAAAAAAAAAAAAAAAAAAGGGCTGAAACTCTTAAAAGGTGTGCTTGAATCAGACAATCCAGCACTTAAGGTTTATTACTTATTGGACAATAACTCTATTAGCATTTATTTGGAATTGTTGTTCTCACAGTTAATGCTGGCTCGATGTTTGGGGTTAAGAGAATTGTAGGACCTACTACTGGTCATCTCCTGCCATCTGGGGGAGGGGGCGGGGGGAAGGAGGGGAAAAATTGGAACGAGGTTTGGCAATTATCAATGCTGTAAAGTTACCCATACATATAACCTGTAAATAAAAGGCTATTAAAAAAAAAAGAGAATTGTAGGTAAGGATTAAGGGGTGGAGTGAGAGAGGTGAGAGAACTTCACTTGGCCACAAGAGAGGAGGAGAAAAGTGGAGATTCTGGACTCTAGAATCAAGGAGGGATCCTTGGCAAAACTCCTGGCAGTTTTGTCCATCCCCTTCACTTCTCCCCCTAAAGACCAAGGACTTTTGCTTATCCTAACTCTGACTGATCCTGAGGCCTCCAGGGAGCTAGCCAGATTTCACTAATAATAATAATAAACAAAGCCTGTAGCTCACTGAATTATAGGATATTACATGAGATAGCATATGTAATAAGCCTTGCAAATTTTAAAGCATTGTATAACATGTCAATTATTATTGTAATATGTGACAATCTAAATTAAATGAATCTCAGTATATCTATATCAACAACTTATATAAATAAAACTACTTAGTTCTATTTAAATATTTTAATATTCATACAAAAAGTCAGGTACATGAATTGATGATTAGAATGTATCTCTAACAGTGCAAATATTGTGCTAATTCTATCCATTTTCAGAGATTTCAAGATATCAGTCAATTAGTGTTTCAAAAACACAGTCAAACTAATTAGTAGTGGATAGACAGAAATTGGATGAGTTAGCATTTGAAGAAATAAGAATTACTATTCTAAAAATAGCTTTCACATTTCTAATCAAAAAGAAATCATAGGATCATATAGTTTAGAGGTGAAAAAGACTTCAAAAGCCATCTAGTACAAATTCTTAATTTTATTTTTTAAAAAATTATTTAAAATTTGAGTTCTAAATTCTCTCTCTCATTCCCATTTTATCTCACTCATTGTGATGGCAAGAAATGTGCAATCATACAAAACATATTTTCATGTTAGTTATGTTGCAAAAAAGAAAAAAATACAAAAAAAATGAAGTTTAAAAATTATGCTTCATTCTGCATTCAGATACCATCAGTTCTTTCACTAAAGTATATGACATTTTTCCAAACATCCCTCAGAATTATCTTGGATTGCTGTATTGATCAGAATAATGCCATTCACAGTTAATCATAATACAATATTGCTGTTATTGTATATAATGTTTTGATTCTGCTCACTTAATTTTTTATTAGTTCATGTAACTCTTCCCAGTTTTTCTAAAAACATCCTGTTTGTATTTTCTTATAGCACAAGAGTATTGCATTGTAATCATATATAAAAATTTTTTTAGTCATTCCCTAACTGATGGATATTTCTTAAATTCCAGTTCTTTGCCACTATAAAAATGGCTGATGTAAATATTTTTCTACATATGAGTTTTTTTTCCTTTTTTTTTTTTTTTTTTGATCTCTTTGGGATAAATGCCAGAAATAGTATTGTTGGGTCAAAGGGTATGCACATTTTTATATCCCTTTGGTTCCTAATTGCTTTCCAAAATGGGTGGATCAATTTACAACTCTACCATTGGTATATTTGTGTCCCTATTTTTCTTCATTTCCTCTGACATTTGTTATTTTACTTTTTTGTCATATTAGCCAATCTCATAGAAAGGCATGAGGTAATACCCCAGTGTTGTTTTAATTTGAATTTCTCTACTCAGTTGTGATTGAGTCTTTTTTTTCACATGACAATAGATAGCTTTGATTCCTTTTTCTGAAAACTCCTTGTTCATATTCTTTAATTATCAATTGAGGAATAACTCTCATTCTTTGAAAAATATTTGAAATTTATATATATATAATTATATGTAAAAACAATTTTTAAAAATGTAAAAATATTGCGTTTTAAATTATTTTCTTGAAAGCATCCTGTCCATTATTTCTTATAGCAAAATTGTATTGTATTACAATCATATACCACAATTTGTTTAGCCATGCCCTAATTGATGAGTATCCCATCAATTTCCAATTCTTTGCTCTCACAAAAAAGTTGCTACAAATATTTTGAAATAGGTTCTCTCTCCCTCATCACCTTTTAAAAACTTTTTGGGTTACAGAGCTAGTAGTGATATTGTTGGGTCAAACAGTATGCATGGTTTTATAGCACTTTGGTCATAGTTCCAAATTATTCTCCAGAATGGTAAGACCAGTTCACAACTCCTCCAGCAGTCTCAGTTTTTCTACATCCCCTCCAACATTTGTCATTTTCCTTTTTTTGGTCACATTAGCCACTCTAATAGCCATTCTTGTGCCTCATAGTTGCTTTAATTTGCATTTTTCTAATTAAAGTGATTTAGAGCATTTTTTTTCATATGGCTATAGAGAACTGATGCATTTATTAGAGAAACTTGCTGTGAAAGATTTTTATTAGTTATTACTATGCAATTCTTGCTATTTTATTTCCCCCATTTCTCTCTGTCTCTATCTCTGTCTGAATCTCTGTCTCTTTCTCTTTCTGTCTGTCTATCTCTCTCTGTGTCTCTCTCTGTCTCTCTATCTCATTCTGTCCCTTCCAAATCCTTCCTACCATCTATTACCTCTTCCCCCCTTCCCTTTCATTTTCTGCTTTCCTATAAAACAAGATATATTTTCTATACCCAACTGAGTGTGAATGTTATTCACTCTGAGAAAATTCTGATATGAGAAAGGTTCAAGTATCATCAGTCACCCCTATACCTTAGATGGTTTATATTCTTATAAATTTGACTCGGTTCTCTATGTATTTGAGAAATGAAGCCTTTATTAAAGAAACAAACATTTTTTTTTTTTAGTTTTCTATTTTCCTTGAAATTTTAACTGCATTGGTTTTATTTGTGTGAAATCTTTCTAATTTAATGCAATCAAAATTATCAATGTATAGCCTGTGACCCATCTCTTTTATCTTGTTTGGTCTTAATTTCTTTCCTTATTCATTGATATGATAGATAAAATTTTCCATGCTGCCTTAATTTGCTTTTATTAGCACCTTTTATATGTAAAGCATGCATTCATTTTGACTCCATATTATTATATAGTATGAGATTTTGGTCTACATATAGTTTCTCTAAACTGTTTTCTGGTTTCCCCAACAGTTTTTGTCAAATAGTAAGTTCTTATATCAAAAACTTGGATATTTGTGTTTATCATTTTTTAAATTATTCCTGTGAATTGTATACATAATCTATTTCACCGTCTACCACCTCATTTCTTAGCGAGGGCTAGCTTATTTTGATGATTACTGCTATGTAATATAATTTGAGATATTGTATAGCTAGGCCACCTTTCTTCACATTTATTTATTTTTATTGATTCTCTTTATATTTTTTGCCTTTTGTGGATTTTGTTACTTTTTTTGTAGCTTTATAATTTTTTTTGATAGTTTGATTGTTATGGCACTGAGTAAGGCAATCAAGGTAGGGAGTATTGTCATTTTTATCATATTAGTTCTACCTACCTATAATCAATTAATATTTCTCCAGTTGTTTAGACTGGACTTTATTTTCATGAAAATGTTTTGTAATTGTTTTTGTATAATTCTGGGGTTTGCTCTATATAGTATATGGTTATGTTAAATGAACTATCTCTTCTTCCAGAGTTTTGTTGGTGATATATAAAACTGCTGATGATTTACATGGGTTTATTTATATTTAGCTCTATCAAATTATTAGTTGTGTAAACTTTTAAAAATTGAATTTCTAGTTTTTTCAAGTATGCCATCATATCATCTACATAAAGATATAATTTTATTTCTTCATTGCCCATTCTGATTCTTTCAATTTCTTTTACTTTTCCTGTTACTATTGTTAGTATTCCTATTAGAGCATTATACTGGTAGGGTAGCTAGGTGGCCCGATAGATCAAGCAATGGCACTGGAGTAAGGAAGATCTGAGTTCAAATTTGGTTTTTGATAGTTCATCTGGGCAAGTCACTAAACCCAGGCCTCGAAGAAAAAAAATATTATTCTGGTAATAATGGGCATCCTTGTTTCATTTCTGATCTCATTGGGAAGACTTTTAGCTGATTCCTATTACAAATAATGGTTGCTGGTGGTTTTAGGTAGATGTTCTTATCATTTAAAGGAAAAAGTCCACTTATATTTATGGTTTCAAGTGTTTTTTTAAATAGGAATGAGTGTTGCATTTTCTGCATTTAGTGATTTAATCATAGCTTTTTTCTTTTATTATTGATATGACCAATCATGCTAATAGTTTTCCTTATATTGAACCTACTCTGCATTCCTAGTGTAAATTTTCCTTGGTTACAATGTATATTCTTTGTGATTTATGATTGTGGTCTCTTAGCTAGTAATTAATTTTGCAACATTATTCCTAAGTGAAATTTATCTATGATTTATATCTCTGTTTTTATTCTTTTTGGTTTATCTACATCATGCATTAGCAATATATTTGTGTCACAAAAAGAATTTGGTAGGATTCCTTCTTTGCATATTATTCAAAATTTTTTTATCATTGGAATGATTTTAACCTTAAATCTTTGGCAGAAATTCACTTGTAAATCCATTTAAGTTATTTCTAGTGTGTTTAGTTTATTTTCCTAAAATTGGTTTATCTTGATACTTTATTTTGTTTTCTGTTAAACTGTGCAGTTTATATTTTTGTAAGTATTCTTAATTTAATTTAAATTGTTAAATTTATTGGCATATAATTGGTCAAAGTAACTTAATTATGGCTTTAATTCCATCTTCATTAATGGTATATTCATTCTTTTCATTTTTGATACAAGCAATTTGGCTTTCTTTTCTCTTTTTTAAAATCATATTAACAAGTGGTTTATTTATTTTATTGTTTTTTTTCTTCACAAAACCAACTTCTAGTTGTATTTATTAATTATATATTTTCTTATATTTGATTTTATTAATATTACCTTTAACTTGTTACTAACCTTTTAATTTGTTTAATTGGAAATGTTCAACTTGCTCTTTTATGGTGTTTTTTAATTGAATTCACTGATCTGCTCTTTCTCTATTTTAATGTACACAGGCATTTAAAGATATATATTTTTTCTTATTATTATTCCTTTTGTTTCATTTCATAAATTGTGGTATATTGTCTCATTACTATCATTTACTTTAATAAAATTACCTACTGGTTCTACAATTTGTTCTTTGATCCACATATTCTTTAATATTAGGTTATTTAGTCCCCAATTAAATTTTATTTCTATGACCCTTTATTTAATGTAATTTTTATTGCATTATTACCTTAAAAGAAAAGAATGCATTTAATATTTTTATTTTTCTGCAATTAACTATAAAGTTTGTGTGCCCTAATATATGGTCAATTTTAGCATAGGTGTCATATACTGGGGGAAAAGTGTATATTCCTTTCTATTCTTGTTCCAATTCTTTCCAAATGTCTATCATATTTAGATTATCTAAAGTTCTACTCATTTCCTTGACTTCTTTCTTTTCTGAGAAAGTAAAGTTGGGCTCCCTCATTATTACAGTTTTGCGGTTTCCACCTGTATCTCCCTTACTTTTTCCTTTATAAATTTGCATGGGGTAATACTTGGTGAATACATGTTTAATACTAATATTATTTAATTATCAACCATATCTTTTAACATAATGCAGTTTCCCTGCATATCTCTTTGAATTATATTTGTTTGAGGTTTAGCTTTATTTGAAATAATTGCTACCTCTGCTTTTTGTTTTTAACGGGGACCTCAAACTTTTTAAATAGAGGGCCAGTTCACTGTCCCTCAGACTGTTGGAGGGCCAGACTATAGTAAAAACAAAAACTTTGTTTTGTGGGCCTTTAAATAAAGAAACTTCATAACCCTGGGTGAGGAGAATAATCGTCCTCAGCTGCTGCATCTGGCCCACGGGCCGTAGTTTGAGGACCCATGGAAAGCATCATAAATTTTACTCCATTCCCTTATTTTTGCTCTTGTTTTAAAATGCATAAACCACACACTGTCACATTCTGGTTTTGAATTCATTTTGCTATCTGTTCCAATTTTATAGGTGAGTTCATTGCATTCACATTCAAAATTATAGTTGTTAAGTGAATATTTCCCTCCTGTTCATTTTTTTCTGTTTACTCCTTCTCTCTGTTTATACTAATTCTTTTAGTCTAATTTATTTCTGACTACTACCTCTTTAAACCTCATATTGTTCTGAGTCCCTCCCTTATCTTATCCCCTTGCCCTCTATAAGTTAAGAACATTTTATACATAACTAGATATACATGTTATTCACCTTAAACTTAATTCCAATGAGAATAAAACTCCTACTTGAAGCTGGTAGGATGGTTAGCAGACATAGAAAGGGACCTGAACTTGGGAGGCCTTTGGAATCAGCCACTCCCATCCAAGAGGGCTAATAGCCACCTAAGTCCAGGAAGGTCCTTACAGGCTGCCACCTTATTACAGATTTTAACAGATCCATTCTACAATTCTGTACCTTAAGATTGGGTAGCTCCATTTGGCTTTGAGCCCTCTCTTGGTCTTATGTCATGAACCCTTGTTAATGAGGCATTGAACTCATTCCCTTCTAGCTCTGAATTTGCTGAAAGAGGATTAGGCAGGAGTTATCTAGGAAGAAATGGGATTCAGTGCCCTATATGAGACTATATTCTTTTTTTTTTTTCTTTTCCACCTCCCTCCTATCCTTACCAAACCAAAATAGCCCAAAATAGATAAAATTCTAGTTCTGAATTCCAATTCTTTTAGGGACTAGGAAACCCCAGTGGGGGAGAGGAAGTGGGAACTCAAGAATCTCATGTCCTCATCTATAAAATGAGAGTTGGTCTCCAGAGGGCTTTCTAACTGGCAACTGGGGCTCTCAGTTCCCTCTCAACTCTGAAAGCTAGCTATGTTCACTACTATTTGGGAACCCAGAACGGACCTTAGAGATCATCTCATGCAAATCCTTCCTTCATTTTAAGATGAACAAAGTAAAATAAGGATCTTTTCAGCTATACCATTATGTTCTAAGGTTCCTTCTGGCTCAGTTTCTTTGAGAGTTTCTCAATGACCCCAGCACCCAGACTCTAGACTTGTAGGAGCTGGGATAAGAAGAAGGATTATTAGACATTCTCAACAATTTGCTTTTCTTACTCTGCTCTCATCCTTAAGATTTGTTTCTCTGGATCATTTGCCCAGTCTGCCAGGTACATACAAGCTATCTTTATACCACCCACTGAGAGTCAGTTCACTTTTATTTCCTTTTTTAATAAAAAGTTTCTCAAACTTGCATATACCAAAAAAAAAAAAAGAGAGAGAGAGAGAGAGAGAATAAGCCTCCCACACTACCTCGCCTCCTCCCAATTTTCCTCTTCACTGTAGTGATTCTTTCATTCATACCTCTTTTGTATGAGATAATTTCCTCCATTTTATTACTCCATACCCAATTTTATTTTTTAGAATTATGCCATCACCATAAACTAAACCCCAAACCCTCTATTTATGTATACTTTTTTGAACTACCCTAGTAATAAGATTTTTTTAAACAGCATTTTATTTTCAAAATATATGCAAAGATAGTTTCCAACATTCACTCTTGCAAAAATTTTTTTTCTCCCTTCCTTCCCTCATTTTCTTTCCTAGATAGCAAGTAATCTAATATGTTAAACATATGAAGTTCTTCTATACATATTTCCACATTTGTCATGCTGCACAAAAAAATGGATTAAAAAGAAGAAAAAATAAAAACCACGCAAGTACAACAAAAAAGTTGAAAAGTGTCTCTCTATGTGTGTATATATATGTTTATACATATACATATATATGTATATAAAATCTCTGTACTATCTTGAAACATTAACTCTGTTGTTATAGTATAGTTGTGATCACAACTCTGTTGTGATCCACATTCAGTTCCAACAGTCCTCTTTCTGGATGTAGATGGCTCTCTCCATCACAAATCTATTAGAATTGGCCTGAATCATGTCATTGTTAAAAAGAACCACATCCATCAAAATTGATTATTGAATAATTTTGTGGTTGTCATGTACAATGTTTTCTTGGTTATATTTACTTCATTTAGCTAAATTCATGTCTCTCCAGGACTTTATGAAATAATCCTGCTGATCATTTCTTATTGAATAATAATATTCCATAACATTCATATGCCATAAATTATTCAACCATTCCCGAACTGATGGGTATTCACTCTGTTTCCATTTCCTTACCACTACAAAAAAGGGCAGTTACAAACATTTTTGTACATATAGGTCCTTCCCTTTTGTATGATCTCTTTAGGATATAGGCCTAGGAGAGACACTGCTGCATTCAAAAAGTATGCCAGTTTGCATGTATACTTAATATTTATATTACTTCATTGTTTATGGTACCTTTTAGCAAAATGCAATTTCTCTGCTTCTATTAACTAGGCTTAGTTTTGCTTTTGCTTTGTTTGATATCATGATTGTTAGTCCTGCTTCCTTCCCCCCTCCCCCAATCTCAGATAAAGCATAATAGATTTGCTCTAGATCTTTATTTTTTACTTTGTGTATATCTCTACTTCAAGTGTTTCTTGTAAACAGCATATTTTTGAAATCTGCTTTCTTATCCATTCTGCTATCTCTTCCATTTTATGAGTGAGTTCATCCCATTTAAATTCATAATTATGATTACTAATTAATCTCTTGCTTTTACAAAGAAAACTGAGGCCCAAGATTATAAAATGATTTGCCCAAAGGTCAACTAGATAACAAAAATCAAATTGTATTTGAAATGAGTATCTTTTACTCCAAAGTCAATACCCATTTAGTTTTCAGAGTTAATGTTTCAAGATAGTACAGAGATTTTATATACATACATATATATATATATATATATATATATATATATACACACACAGACACACACACACACACAGATATACACACATATATATATACACACAATGGTTTCTGTGACTTCAGTATACTTTTGTAGAAGTAATTGCTATTACGATCTCATACAAACACTTTAAAATTCAATTTTCAATTTTCTACCCAAATGAAAACATTTTATTTTTTCATGTTCCCAAACTTCATTATAATTTTTACAATCCAAACTCAAAAAAAACATTTATTGACTTTTAACTTATATACCCAACATCTACATTGG